>NC_041382.1:505435956-505511669 GCF_002162155.2 Triticum dicoccoides | reverse complement strand
GGGGTATCTTGTAATAACAAGATCAACTGAGAATAAAAGTAAGAACGTCAAGTGTATGTATTTATCCATAGGGATATTTCGATGGTAGGGAATTGCAAAGGCAACGGGCACAAAGTCTCAAAAGAGTTTCGGCGAGTAACTTCGAAATCTTCTGGTGTAGCCGGCTATCACCTGGACTGAAGGGGCTCTCCGGGAGAAAGTATTTTCGAGAACCTAAAGTCAGATTTTAGTAAAAATCGTTTAACCCGAATAGAAGAGATGTCAGAGTCCCAGAGCATAGGTCGAGGAATAAAAGATCCTACTACCACCCAATGGCGACGTGGGCCCGTAAGGCACACAGCCAAGTTAGTAAAAGTTTTGTAATGTCTAGACTCGACTTCGGCCAAGGAGTGTGGAAGGGGGATTCCTACAGGCAGTCGGCTCTGATACCAACTTGTGACGCCCCCGATTCAATCGTACACTAATCATGCACGCAAATATGTACGATCAAGATCAGGGACTCACGGGAAGATATCACAACACAACTCTACAAATAAAATAAGTCATACAAGCATCATCATACAAGCCAGGGGCCTCGAGGGCTCGAATACAAGTGCTCGATCATAGACGAGTCAGCGGAAGCAACAATATCTGAGTACAGACATAAGTTAAACAAGTTGCCATAAGATGGCTAGCACAAACTGGGATACAGATCGAAAGAGGCGCAGGCCTCCTGCCTGAGATCCTCCTAACTACTCCAGGTCGTCGTCGGCGGGCTGCACGTAGTAGGGGCACCTCCGGTGTAGTAGGGGTCATCGTCGACGGTGGCGCCTGGCTCCTGAACTCCAGCATCTGGTTGCGACAACCAGAAAGAAAGGGAAAGGGGAAAAAGGGGGGAGAAAGCAACCGTGAGTACTCATCCAAAGTACTCGCAAGCAAGGAACTACACTACATATGCATGGGTATATGTGTAAAGGGCCATATCAGTGGACTGAACTGCAGAATGCCAGAATAAGAGGGGGATAGCTAGTCTTATCGAAGACTACGCTTCTGGTCACCTTCGTCTTGCAGCATGTAGACGAGAGTAGACTGAAGTCGTCCAAATAGCATCTCCAAGTAGCATCTCCAAGTAGCATCGCATAGCATAAACCTACCCGGCGATCCCCTCCTCATATCCCTGAGGTAGAGCGACCACCGGTTGTATCTGGCACTTGGAAGGGTGTGTTTTATTAAGTATCCGGTTCTAGTTGTCATAAGGTCAAGGTACAACTCCAAGTCGTCCTGTTACCGAAGATCACGGCTATTCGAATAGATTAACTTCCCTGTAGGGGTGCACCACATAACCCAACACGCTTGATCCCATTTGGCCGGACACACTTTCCTGGGTCATGCCCGGCCGCGGAAGATCAACACGTCGCAGCCCCACCTAGGCAAAACAGAGAGGCCAGCACGCCGGTCTAAACCTAAGCGCACAGGGGTCTGGGCCCATCGCCCATAGCACACCTGCACGTTGCGAGGGCGGCCGGAAGCAGAACTAGCCCCCTTAATACAAGAGCAGGCTTACGTTCCAATCCGGCGCGCGCTGCTCCGTCGCTGACGTCTGAAGTGCTTCGGCTGATACCACGACGTCGGGATACCCATAACTACTCCCACGTAGATGGTTAGTGCGTATAGGCTCGTAGCCGACTCAGATCAAATACCAAGATCTCGTTAAGCGTGTTAAGTATCCGCGAACGCCGAACAGGGCCAGGCCCACCTGTCTCCTAGGTGGTCTCAGCCTGCCCTGTCGCTCCGCCACAAAGTAACAGTCGAGGGCCGTCGGGAACCCAGGCCCACCTCTACCGGGATGGAGCCACCTGTCCTTTCAGCCCCCTCGTCAGAATCACTTGCGGGTACTCAATGAGCTGACCCGACTTTAGTCACCACCTGTAGTATGTATGTGTGTATAGTAATATACCCGTGATCACCTCCCAAGTGATCACGGCCCGATAGTATAGCAAGGCAGACTGACAAGAATGTAGGGCCAATGATGATAAACTAGCATCCTATACTAAGCATATAGGATTGCAGGTAAGGTATCAACAGATGTAGCGACAATGTCAGGCTATGCATCAGAATAGGATTAACGAAAGCAGTAACATGCTACACTACTCTAATGCAAGCAGTATAGAGTAGAATAGGCGATATCTGGTGATCAAGGGGGGGGGGGCTTGCCTGGTTGCTCTGGCAAGAAGGAGGGGTCGTCAACTCCGTAGTCGAACTGGGCAGCAGCAGCGTCGGTCTCGTAGTCTACCGGAGATAAGAGGGGGAAGAAACAATGAATACAATGCAAACATAAACACGACGATGCGTGACGTGACAAAGAGCGGTGCTAGGTGTGCCCTAACGTGGTATGAGGTGGTACCGGTTAAGGGGGGAAACATTCGGGAAGTATTCCCGGTGTTTCGCGTTTTCGGGCAGAGGAGCCGGAGGGGGAAAGTTGCGAGTTCGATAGGTTAGGGGTGTGTGGCGGACGAACGGACCGCGTATCCGGAATCGTCTCGTCGTTCTGAGCAACTTTCATGTTGAAAATATTTTAATCCGAGTTACGGATTAAAAGATATGATTTTCTAAAGATTTTATTAATTTCTGAGATTTAATTAATTATTTTATTTAATTCGAAAATGGATTTATGACATCAGCATGAGGTCATGCTGACGTCAGCAGTCAACAGGGTTGACTGGTCAACCTGACCAGTGGGTCCCACTGGTCAGTGACACATTTTTAATTAAACATTTTAATTAACCTAATTAGTGTTAATAGGGGGTGGGCCCCACTGTCATACTCTGTTAGCTAATTAACAGTAGTTAATTAGGTTAATTAGTCATTAGATTAATTAATCTTAATTAGCTAGGTTAATCAGAATTAATTAAGTTAATTAATTAGTTAATAAATTAATTATTTTTATTATTTATTATTGATTTATTTTTTTATATATATATATTTTTATTTTTTTTATTTTATTATTTTTTTATTATTTTTTTTACGTTCTGGGCGCTGGGGCCACTTGGTCAGTGGCCCAGGGGGCATAACGGGTGCGGTTACGGGCATGCGCCCGTGCGAGGGCACGGGGCAACAGGGGCGTCGGCGGGGAGCAGCGCACGGCGCTGGGTCGCAACGGCCGGAGGCGGCGAGTAGCACTCGGCGCGGCGTCGCACGGGAAGCAGCGGGGCGGCGGAGGCGAGAGGCTCGAGCGGCAGAGAGCATGCGGGGGAGGCGCGGCCCGGGGCGCGTGGCCAAGGCAGAGCCTTGCCGTTGCCGGAGCTAGGCGTGGCGCGATGGGCGCTGTCAAGAGAGGCCGGAGGAGGCCACGGCGACGGGCGCGCGCGGAGGAGCTCGTCGGGGCAGTCGGGAGCGGCGACTTGCAACAGAGAGGGGGAGAGGGGCACCGGGAGGCGTGGCCCCGAGCGCGGCGAGGGCGGGTGGTGCGGCGACGGAGCCGCGGCGGAGGGGCGCCGGACGTGAGGGCCGCCACGGGCGCGGCTGGCGCAGTTGACCGGCGCGAGCAAGGACGGCAAAACGCCGGCGAGCTAGGGAGAGGCCACGGCCGTGTGCGAGCGCGGCGGGCGTAGGGGAACGGAGGCCGAGGGCCTCACCGGGCTTTGTAGGGACTAGGGCAGCGGGCGCGGTGGAGGTCGGGGAGGCCATTGTGGAGGGGGGCGAGGACGGCGTCGACGAGGAGGAGGCAGCCCGGTGGGGAGGGCTCCGATCGCCGGTGGTGTTTGGCGACGATGGGGCGCGGGGTTCGGGCGCCCCCGAGCGGCGGCGGCGTCGAGCGCGGTCGTCGGGGCAAGCGGCGGGGCGCTGCGCTGCCCCGATCCGATCGGGGAAAGGGAGATCGATCCCGATCCAGATCGGATCGGGAGAGGGAGGGTGGGAGCGAGTGGGGAATGGTTAGGGTTTCGGGTGTCGTGGGGGGGCATGTGTAGGCCAGGGGTGGGTGTGGGCCGGCCTGGCAGGCCACTGGTTGGGCCGAGGCCCAGTTGGCCTGGGGGATTTTCTTTTCCCTTTTTGCGAAGAAGCCTGCTAACAGCTTTATGTCTGCAGGTATGCTGACGGGTCGTCCCGCGGAGGAGATGCCCGGGTCCTCGGGTGACTTCTGCCAGAGCTCTCACAACTGCACGAACAAGTTCGGCAGGTGATGCAGAGTATTTCCCAAGCCTTGTGGCCGTCCGCGTCCCCGCCAGTAGGCATGGGGGAGCTTATAGAGAAGCTTAAGGGAGTGCAGCGGTGCTTACGATTATGGAAGATATCAGCCTGTCGACAAGGTGCACGGGAAGCCTGGGCTATGGTGAAGACGCGATATACCAAGGCTGACCCAAACCACATGGCCGAGGTCGGACCTGTGGGGCCTAATGGGAAAGAGATCCCCGTCAGTTTAGTGTATGATCAAGTAGAATTAGCCACAAAGTATTCCCAACAGGATTGTAGGCTAGACAGCCTGTTGGATGGTGTAGAAGAAGAATTTAATTAGTCTTAGTGATTGTGTACTTCAAGTGACTGATACATCTCCGTTGTATCTATAATTTTTGATTGTTCCATGCGAATATTATTCAACTTCCATATACTTTTTGGCAACTTTTTATACTATTTTTGGGACTAACATATTGATCCAGTGCCCAGTGCCAGTTCCTGTTTGTTGCATGTTTTTTGTTTCGCAGAAAACCCATACTAAACGGAGTACAAACGGAACAAAAACTGACGGAGATTTATTTTGGAACATTTATGAATTTTGGGAAGTGGAATCATTGCGAGACGGTGCCCGAGGGGGCACGAGGTAGGGGGGCGCGCCCCAGGGTGTCAGGCGCGCCCCTGACCCTCGTGGCCACCCCGTAAGGCGGTTGGAGCCCTTCTTTCGCCGCAAGAAAGCTAATATCCGGATAGCGATCGTGTTAAAATTTCAACCCAATCGGAGTTACGGATCTCCGGGAATATAAAAAACGGTGAAAGGGAAGAATCTGAGAACGTAGAAACAGAGAGAGACATAGAGACAGATCCAATCTCGGAGGGGCTCTCGCCGCTCCCGTGCCATGGAGGCCATGGACCAGAGGGGAAACCCTTCTCCCATCTAGGGAGGAGGTCAAGGAAGAAGAAGAAGGAGGGGGCTCTCTCCCCCTCGCTTCCGGTGGCACCGGGGGCCATCATCATCACCGCGATCTACACCAACACCTCCGCCATCTTCACCAACATCTCCATCACCTTCCCCCCTCTATCTACAACGGTCCACTCTCCCGCAACCCGATGTACCCTCTACTTGAGCATGGTGCTTTATGCTTCATATTATTATCCAATGATGTGTTGCCATCCTATGATGTCTGAGTAGATTTTCGTTGTCCTATTGGTGGTTGATGAATTGCTATGATTGATTTAATTTGCTTGTGGTTATGTTGCTGTCCTTTGGTGCCCATCATATGATTGTGCGCATGGATCACACCCTAGGGTTAGTTGTATGTTGATAGGACTATGTATTGGAGGGCAAGAGTGACAGAAGCTTCAACCTAGCATAGAAATTGATGCATACGGGATTGAAGGGGGACCAATATATCCTAATGCTATGGTTGGGTTTTACCTTAATGAACATCAGTAGTTGCGGATGCTTGCTAATAGTTCCAATCATAAGTGCGTAGAATTCCAAGTCTAGGATGACATGCTAGCAGTGGCCTCTCCCACATAATACTTGTTATCGGTCTAGTAAAGTAGTCAATTGCTTAAGGGACAATTTCGCAACTCCTACCAATACTTTCCCACACTCGCTATATTTACTTTAGTTGCTTCTTTACCTTAACAGCCCATAGTTTTATTTTCTTGCTCTTTACTTTCTTGCAAGCCTTTCCGAAAACACCTACAAAGTACTTCTAGTTTCATACTTGTTCTAGGTAAAGCGAAAGTCAAGCGTGCGTAGAGTTGTATCGGTGGTCGATAGAACTTAAGGGAATATTTGTTCTACCTTTAGCTCCTCGTTGGGTTCGACACTCTTACTTATCGAAAACTGTTGCGATCCCCTATACTTGTGGGTTATCAAGACCTTTTTCTGGTGCCGTTGCCGGGGAGCAATAGCGTGGGGTGAATATTCTCGTGTGTGCTTGTTTGCTTTTATCACTAAGTAATTTTTATTTGCTGTTCTTAATTGTTTTCTATCTTTAGTTATGGGTAGGAAACGCAAAATACCAAAAAAATTAGTTGTACGTACTGAATCAATGGTTGAAGAACCACTCAAAATCTATCACACAGCTGAAGCTTATTACTTGGATCATCTTTGATCCCTATGTGCTCGTGCTGAAACCCCAACTAGCTTAGTTGAGGGCAAATCCTTAGATGAGCATGCTTGTTATGTGCAACACCGTATATCTGAAAAGGGAAATTATTATGGAGTCAAATTCAACATTTGCAATGCTATGCTTGGAATTTATGTGAATTATATGATTTTACTTGTTGTTCTGGAAACCCTAAGAAACACCTTCCCTACCAATGTGAGTTTATTGATAATGGAATCTTATCTTCTTATTCTAAAGGTGTTTATAGTTACTATGATATTCAACAAATTGAAGAATTTGTTGCTTTTGAGGGTGCTTATGAAATTGCTTCTTTGATTGAAAAGTATGATGCTACTTTTCACAAATCTGAAAATTTTGCTATACTTAAATATTGCTATGATAATTATGCTTCTAATACCTATGTTAAACAATATATTGAGGAATACTCCACTGTCCAAGAAGAGACTAATATTTTGCAGGAGTCTATGGAAGAAGAAATTGATGAAACTGTGAGCTCATTGGATGAAAAAGATGAGGAGGAGAGCGAAGAACAAAATTAGGAAGAGCGGATTGATCACCCGTGCCCACCTTCTAATGAGAGTAACTCTTCAACTCATACATTGTTTAATCCCCCTTCGTGCTTACCGAATGATGATTGCTATGATGAGTGTTATGATCCCTATGATTCTTTTGAAATACCCCTTTTTGATGATGCTTGCTATGCTTATGGACAAGATGCCAATATGAATTATGCTTATGGAGATGAACTTGCTATAGTTCCTTATGTTAAACATGAAATTGTTGCTATTGCACCCACACATGATAGTCCTATTATCTTTTTGAATTCTCCCGACTACACTATATTGGAGAAGTTTGCACTTATTAAGGATTATATTGATGGGTTGTCTTTTACTACTACACATGATGGTTTTGATGAGTATAATATGCATGTGCTTGCTGCTCCTACTTGCAATTATTATGAGAGAGGAACTATATCTCCACCTCTCTATGTTTCCAACATGATAAAATTGCAAGAAACTGTTTATACTATGCATTGGCCTTTACTAGGTGTGCATGAATTGTTCTTTTATGACATGCCGATGCATAGGAAGAGAGTTAGACTTTGTAATTACATGATACATGTTACCTTGTGCTCACCACTAAATTACAAATCATTGTTAATTAAAATTGGCTTTGATATACCTTGGGATCCGGGTGGATTCACTACTTGAGCACTATATGCCTAGCTTAATGGCTTTAACGAAAGCGCCGCCAGGGAGACAACCCAGAAGTTTTAGAGAGTCATTTATTTCTGTTGAGTGCTTTCATATAGTTTAAAAATGACAAAAATAAAGAGGAGAACCCAAAACTTTTCAAAAAGGAAAGTGAAAGTGAGAAAGACAAGCACTGTTGAAGTGGGAGAGCTCCTTGAACTTTGTTCATGCTAACGGCAACTTGGTGAATCTTTCTTACAGAAACTTTTCAATAAAAATAATTATTCCCTTATACAATTCCATTGTATTATAAAAATAATGTGCCAAGGTTTGCCTTTAGGATGTTTACATTTGCTTGATGGTTTGTACGGTGCAGGACAGAAACTTTGGCTGTAGTGCGAGATTTTTCATTTTTAGCTAGAACGTCAAATGGTTCTGATTCTTCTTGCATTGTCTTCCTATACTAATTGTTTATTTTTCCTAATTTTTGTAGAATTTTTCAAGTGTCATAAGTATGGTGAATGTTCAGATTATTACAGACTGTTCTGTTTTAGACAGATTCTATTTTTGATGCATAGTTTGCTTGTTTTGATGAAACTATCAATTTATATTAGTGGATTAAGCCATGAAAAAGTTCTATTACAGTAGACACAACGCAAAAACAAAATATGAATTGGTTTGCAACAGTACCTAGAGTAGTGATTTGCTTTATTATACTAACGGATCTTACCGAGTTTTCTGTTGGAGTTTTGTATGGATGAAGTGTTCGATGATCGAGAAGGTCTCGATGTGAGAAGAAGGAAGAGAGGCAAGAGCTCAAGCTTGGGGATGCCCGAGGCACCCCAAGTAAATATTCAAGGAGACTCAAGTGTCTAAGCTTGGGGATGCTGGGGAGGCATCCCCTCTTTCTTCAACAAGTATCAGTATGTTTTTGGATTCATTTCGTTCATGCGATATGTGCAATCTTGGAGCGTCTTTGCTTTAGTTTTCATGTTTCTTTTTTTCACCATGCTGGTATGAGATAGTCCTTGGTTGATTTATAGAATGCTCTTTGCACTTCACTTATATTCTTTGAGTATGGCTTTGTAGAATGCTTCATGTGCTTCACTTATATCATTTGAAGTTTGGATTGCCTGTTTCTCTTCACTTAGACAACCGCCATTTGTAGAATGCTCTTTTGCTTCACTTATATTTGTTAGAGCGTGGGCATATCTTTTGTAGAAAGAACTAAAACTCTCTTGCTTCACTTATATCTATTTAGAGAGATGACAGGAACTAGTCATTCACATGGTTAGTCATAAAATCCTACATAAACTTGTAGATCACTGAATATGATATGTTTGATTCCTTGCAATAGTTTTGTGATATAAAGGTGGTGATATTAGAGTCATGCTAGTCGAGTAATTGTGAAATTGAGAAATACTTGTGTTGAGGTTTGCAAGTCCCGTAGCATGCACGTATGGTGAACTGTTATGTAACAAAGTCGGAGCATGAGGTGTTTATTGATTGTCTTCCTTATGAGTGGCGGTCAGGGATGAGAGATGGTCTTTTCCTACCAATCTATCCCCCTAGGAGCATGCACGTATTACTTTGTTTCGATAACTAATAGATTTTTGCAATAAGTATGTGAGTTCTTTATGACTAATGTTGAGTCCATGGATTATACGCACTCTCACCCTTCCACCATTGCTAGCCTCTCTAGTACCGCGCAACTTCCGCCGGTACCATAAACCCACCTTATATCTTCCCCAAAACAGCCACCATACCTACCTATCATGGCATTTCCATAGCCATTCCGAGATATATTGCCATGCAACTTCCATCATCATCATATACATGACTTGAGCATTCATTGTCATATTGCTTTGCATGATCATAAGATAGCTAGCATGATGTTTCCATGGTTTGTCCGTTTTTTGATGTCATTGCTACGCTAGATCATTGCACATCTTGGTACACCGCCGGAGGCATTCATATAGAGTCATATCTTCGTTCTAGATATCAAGTTGTAATATTGAGTTGTAAGTAAATAAAAGTGTGATGATCATCATTATTAGGACATTGCCCCAGTGAGGAAAGGATGATGGAGACTATGATTCCCCCACAAGTCGGGATGAGACTCCGGACGAAAAAATAAAAAAATAAAAGAGAAAGGCCAAAAAAAGAGAAAAAAAAGAAAACAAAAAAATGAGAGAAAAAGAGAGAAGGGGCAATGTTACTATCCTTTTACCACACTTGTGCTTCAAAGTTGAACCATGTTCTTCATATAGAGAGTCTCTTGAGTTATCACTTTCATATACTAGTGGGAATTTTCATTATAGAACTTGGCTTGTATATTCCAACGATGGGCTTCCTAAAATGCCCTAGGTCTTCATGAGCAAGCAAGTTGGATGCACACCCACTTAGTTTCAGTTTGAGCTTTCATATACTTATAGCTCTAGTGCATCCATTGCATGGCAGTCCCTACTCCTCACATTGATATCTATTAATGGGAATATCCTGAGCCCGTTGATACGCCTAGTTGATGTGAGACTTTCTCCTTTTTTGTCTTCTCCACATAACCCCCATCGTCATATTCTATTCCACCTATAGTGCTATGTCCATGGCTCACGCTCATGTATTACGTGAAAGTTGAAAAGGTTTGAGAACGTCAAAAGTATGAAACAATTGCTTGGCTGGTCACCGGGGTTGTGCATGATGTGAATATTTTGTGCGGTGAAGATGGAGCATAGCCAGACTATATGATTTTGTAGGGATGAGCTTTCTTTGGCTATGTTATTTCAATAAGACATAATTGCTTGGTTGGTATGCTTGAAATATTATTGTCTTTATGTCAAAAGATAGATTATTGCTTTGAATCACTCGTGTCTTAATATTCATGCCATGATTAGACATATGATCAAGATTATGCTAGGTAGGATTCCACATCAAAAATTATCTTTTTTATCATTTACCTACTCGAGGACGAGTAGGTATCAAGCTTGGGGATGCTGATACGTCTCCGTCGTATCTATAATTTTTGATTGTTCCATGCCAATATTATTCAACTTTCATATACTTTTTGGCAACTTTTTATACTATTTTTGGGACTAACATATTGATCCAGTGCCCAGTGCCAGTTCCTGTTTGTTGCATGTTTTTTGTTTCACAGAAAACCCATACCAAATGGAGTCCAAACGGAATAAAAACTGACGGAGATTTATTTTGGAATATTTATGAATTTTGGGAAGTGGAATCATCGCGAGACGGTGCCCGAGGGGGGCACGAGGTAGGGGGCGCAGCCCAGGGTGTCAGGCGCGCCCATGACCCTCGTGGCCACCCTGTAAGGCGGTTGGAGCCCTTCTTTCGCCGCAAGAAAGCTAATATCCGGATAGAGATCATGTTAAAATTTCAGCCCAATCGGAGTTACGGATCTCCGGGAATATAAGAAACGGTGATAGGGAAGAATCTGAGAACGCAGAAACAGAGAGAGACAGAGAGACAGATCCAATCTCGGAGGGGCTCTCGCCCCTCCCGTGCCATGGAGGCCATGGACCAGAGGGGAAACCCTTCTCCCATCTAGGGAGGAGGTCAAGGAATAAGAAGAAGAAGGAGGGGGGCTCTCTCCCCCTCGCTTCCGGTGGCACCGGGGGCCATCATCATCACCGCGATCTACACCAACACCTCCGCCATCTTCACCAACATATCCATCACCTTCCCCCCTCTATCTATAGCGGTCCACTCTCCCACAACCCGCTTTACCCTCTACTTGAACATGGTGCTTTATGTTTCATATTATTATCCAATGATGTGTTGCCATCCTATGATGTCTGAGTAGATTTTCGTTGTCCTATTGGTGGTTGATGAATTGCTATGATTGATTTAATTTTCTTGTGGTTATGTTGCTGTCCTTTGGTGCCCATCATATGATTGCGCGTGTGGATCACACCCTAGGGTTAGTTGTATGTTTATAGGACTATGTATTGGAGGGCAAGAGTGACAGAAGCTTCAACCTAGCATAGAAATTGATGCATACAGGATTGAAGGGGGACCAATATATCTTAATGCAATGGTTGTGTTTTACCTTAATGAACATTAGTAGTTGCGGATGCTTGCTAATAGTTCCAATCATAAGCGCGTAGAATTCCAAGTCAGGGATGACATGCTAGCAGTGGCCTCTCCCACATAATACTTGCTATCGGTCTAGTAAAGTAGTCAATTGCTTAAGGGACAATTTCGCAACTCCTACCACCACTTTTACACACTCGCTATATTTACTTTAGTTGCTTCTTTACCTTAACAGCCCCTAGTTTTATTTTTGTGCTCTTTACTTTCTTGCAAGCCTTTCCGAAAACACCTACAAAGTACTTCTAGTTTCATACTTGTTCTAGGTAAAGCGAACGTCAAGTGTGCGTAGAGTTGTATCGGTGGTTGATAGAACTTAAGGGAATATTTGTTCTACCTTTAGCTCCTCGTTGGGTTCGACACTCTTACTTATCAAAAATTGTTGCGATCTCCTATACTTGTGGGTTATCAAGACCTTTTTCTGGCGCCGTTGCCGGGGAGCAATAGCGTGGGGTGAATATTCTCGTGTGTGCTTGTTTGCTTTATCACTAAGTAATTTTTATTTGCTGTTCTTAGTTGTTTTCTATCTTTAGTTTTGGGTAGGAAACGCAAAATACCAAAAAAAATAGTTGTACCTAGTGAACCAATGGTTGAAGAACCACTCAAAATCTATCACACTGCTGAAGCTTATTACTTGGATCATCTTCGATCCCTATGTGCTCGTGCTAAAACCCCGACTAGCTTAGTTGAGGGCAAATCCTTAGATGAGCATGCTTGTTATGTGCGACACCGTATATCTGAAAAAGGGAAATTATTATGGAGTCAAATTCAACGTTTGCAATGCTATGCTTGGAATTTATGTGAATTATATGATTTTACTTGTTGTTCTGAAAACCCTAAGAAACACCTTCCCTACCAATGTGAGTTTATTGATAATGGAATCTTATCTTCTTATGCTAAAGGTGTTTATAGTTACTATGATATTCAACAAATTGAAGAATTTGTTGCTTTTGAGGGTGCTTATGAAATTTCTTCTTTGATTGAAAAGTATGATGCTACTTTTCACAAATCTGAAAATTTTGCTATACTTAAATATTGCTATGATAATTATGCTTCTAATACCTAGGTTAAACAATATATTGAGGAATACTCCGCTGTCCAAGAAGAGACTAATATTTTGCAGGAGTCTATGGAAGAAGAAATTGATGAAACTGTGAGCTCATTGGATGAAAAAGATGAGGAGGAGAGCGAACAACAAAAGGAGGAAGAGCGGATTGATCACCCGTGCCCACCTTCTAATGAGAGTAACTCTTCAACTCATACATTGTTTAATTCCCCTTCGTGCTTACCGAAGGATGATTGCTATGATGAATGTTATGATCCCTATGAAAATATCCCTTTTTGATGATGCTTGCTATGCTTATGGCCAAGATGCCAATATGAATTATGCTTATGGAGATGAACTTGATATAGTTCCTTATGTTAAACATGAAATTGTTGCTATTGCACCCACACATGATAGTCCTATTATCTTTTTGAATTCTCCCGACTACACTATATCGGAGAAGTTTGCACTTATTAAGGATTATATTGATGGGTTGCCTTTTACTACTACACGTGATGATTTTGATGAGTATAATATGCATGTGCTTTCTGCTCCTACTTGCAATTATTATGAGACAGGAACTATATCTCCACCTCTCTATGTTTCCAACATGATAAAATTGCAAGAAACTGTTTATACTATGCATTGGCCTTTACTAGGTGTGCATGAATTGTTCTTTTATGACATGCCGATGCATAGGAAGAGAGATAGACTTCGTCATTACATGATACATGTTACCTTATGCTCACCACTAAATTACAAATCATTGTTAATTAAAATTGACTTTGATATACCTTGGGATCCAGGTGGATTCACTACTTGAGCACTATATGCCTAGCTTAATGGCTTTAAAGAAAGCGCTGCCAGGGAGACAACCCGGAAGTTTTAGAGAGTCATTTATTTCTGTTGAGTGCTTTCATATAGTTTAAAAACGACAAAAATAAAGAGGGGAACCCAAAACTTTTCAAAAAGGAAAGTGAAAGTGAGAAAGACAAGCACTGTTGAAGTGGGAGAGCTCCTTGAACTTTGTTCATGCTCACGGCAACTTTGTGAATCTTGATTACAGAAACTTTTCAATAAAAATAATTACCCCCTTGTACAATTCCATTGTATTATAAAAATAATGTGCCAAGGTTTGCCTTTAGGATGTTTACATTTGCTTGATGGTTTGTACGGTGCAGGACAGAAACTTTGGATGTAGTGCGCGATTTTACATTTTTAGCTGGAATGTCAAATGGTTCTGATTCTTCTTGCACTGTCTTCCTATACAAATTGTGTATTTTTCCTAATTTTTGTATAATTTTTAAAGTATCATAAGTATGGTTAATGTTCAGATTATTACAGACTGTTCTGTTTTAGACAGATTCTGTTTTTGATGCATAGATTGCTTGTTTTGATGAAACTATCAATTTATATTAGTGGATTAAGCCATGAAAAAGTTATATTACAGTAGACCCAATGAAAAAACAAAATATGAATTGGTTTGCAACAGTACCTAGAGTAGTGATTTGCTTTATTATACTAACGGATCTTATCGAGTTTCCTGTTGGAGTTTTGTGTGGATGAAGTGTTCGATGATCGAGAAGGTCTCGATGTGAGAAGAAGGAAGAGAGGCAAGAGCTCAAGCTTGGGAATGCCCGAGGCACCCCAAGTAAATATTCAAGGAGACTCAAGCGTCTAAGCTTGGGGATGCTGTGGAGGCATCCCCTCTTTCTTCAACAAGTATCGGTATGATTTCGGATTCGTTTCGTTCATGCGATATGTGCAATCTTGGAGCGTCTTTGCTTTAGTTTTCATGTTTCTTTTTTGCACCATGCTGGTATGAGATAGTCCTTGGTTGATTTATAGAATGCTCTTTGCACTTCACTTATATTCTTTCAGTATGGCTTTATAGAATGCTTCATGTGCTTCACTTATATCATTTGAAGTTTGGATTGCCTGTTTCTCTTCACTTAGACAACCGCCATTTGTAGAATGCTCTTTTGCTTCACCTATATTTGTTAGAGCATGAGCATATCTTTTGTAGAAAGAACTAAAACTCTCTTGCTTCACTTATATCTATTTAGAGAGATGACAGGAACTGGTCATTCACATGGTTAGTCATAAAATCCTACATAAACTTGTAGATCACTGAATATGATATGTTTGATTCCTTGCAATAGTTTTGTGATATAAAGGTGGTGATATTAGAGTCATGCTAGTCGAGTAATTGTGAAATTGAGAAATACTTGTGTTGAGGTTTGCAAGTCCCGTAGCATGCACGTATGGTGAACCGTTATGTAACAAAGTCGGAGCATGAGGTGTTTATTGATTGTCTTCCTTATGAGTGGCAGTCGGGGACGAGCGATGGTCTTTTCCTACCAATCTATCCCCCTAGGAGCATGCACGTAGTACTTTGTTTCGATGACTAATAGATTTTTGCAATAAGTATGTGAGTTCTTTATGACTAATGTTGAGTCCATGGATTATACGCACTCTCACCCTTCCACCATTGCTAGCCTCTCTAGTACCGCGCAACTTCCGCCGGTACCATAAACCCACCTTATATCTTCCCCAAAACAGCCACCATACCTACCTATCATGGCATTTCCATAGCCATTCCAAGATATATTGCCATGCAACTTCCATCATCATCATATACATGACTTGAGCATTCATTGTCATATTGCTTTGCATGATCGTAAGATAGCTAGCATGATGTTTCCATGGTTTGTCCGTTTTTTGATGTCATTGCTACGCTAGATCATTGCACATCTCGGTACACCGCCGGAGGAATTCATATAGAGTCATATCTTTGTTCTAGATATCGAGTTGTAATATTGAGTTGTAAGTAAATAAAAGTGTGATGATCATCATTATTAGGACATTGCCCCAGTGAGGAAAGGATGATGGAGACTATGATTCCCCCACAAGTCAGGATGAGACTCCGGATGAAAAAATAAAAAAAATAAAAGAGAAAGGCCAAAAAAAAGAGAAGGCCCAAAAAAAAGAGAAAAAAAGAAAACAAAAAAATGAGAGAAAAAGAGAGAAGGGGCAATGTTACTATCCTTTTACCACACTTGTGCTTCAAAGTAGCACCATGTTCTTCATATAGAGAGTCTCTTGAGTTATCACTTTCATATACTAGTGGGAATTTTCATTATAGAACTTGGCTTGTATATTCCAATGATCGGCTTCCTCAAATGCCCTAGGTCTTCATGAGCAAGCAAGTTGGATGCACACCCACTTAGTTTCAGTTTGAGCTTTCATATACTTATAGCTCTAGTGCATCCATTGCATGGCTGTCCCTACTCCTCACATTGATATCTATTAATGGGAATCTCCATAGCCCGTTGATACGCCTAGTTTATGTGAGACTTTCTCCTTTTTTGTCTTCTCCGCATAACCCCCATCATCATATTCTATTCCACCTATAGTGCTATGTCCATGGCTCACGCTCATGTATTGCGTGAAAGTTGAAAAGGTTTGAGAACGTCAAAAGTATGAAACAATTGCTTGGCTTGTCACCGGGGTTGTGCATGATGTGAATATTTTGTGTGGTGAAGATGGAGCATAGCCAGACTATATGATTTTGTAGGGATGAGCTTTCTTTGGCTATGTTATTTCAATAAGACATAATTGCTTGGTTGGTATGCTTGAAATATTATTGTCTTTATGTCAAAAGATAGATTATTGCTTTGAATCACTCGTGTCTTAATATTCATGCCATGATTAGACATATGATCAAGATTATGCTAGGTAGCATTCCACATCAAAAATTATCTTTTTTATCATTTACCTACTCAAGGACGAGCAGGAATCCAGATTGGGGATGCTGATACGTCTCCGTCGTATCTATAATTTTTGATTGTTCCATGCCAATATTATTCAACTTTCATATACTTTTTGGCAACTTTTTATACTATTTTTGGGACTAACATATTGATCCAGTGCCCAGTGCCAGTTCCTGTTTGTTGCATGTTTTTTGTTTCATAGAAAACCCATACCAAACGGAGTCCAAACGAAATAAAAACTGACGGAGATTTATTTTGGAATATTTAAGAATTTTGGGAAGTGGAATCATCGCGAGACGGTGCCCGAGGGGGCACGAGGTAGGGGGCGCACCCTAGGGTGTCAGGCGCGCCCCTGACCCTCGTGGCCACCGTGTAAGGCGGTTGGAGCCCTTCTTTCGCCGCAAGAAAGATAATATCCGGATAGAGATCGTGTTAAAATTTCAGCCCAATCGGAGTTACGGATCTTCGGGAATATAAGAAACGGTGGAAGGGAAGAATCTGAGAACGCAGAAACAGAGAGAGACAGAGAGACAGATCCAATCTCAGAGGGGCTCTTTCCCCTCCCGTGCCATGGAGGCCATGGACCAGAGGGGAAACCCTTCTCCCATCTAGGGAGGAGGTCAAGGAAGAAGAAGAAGGAGGGGGGCTCTCTCCCCCTCGCTTCCGGTGGCACCAGGGGCCATCATCATCACCGCGATCTACACCAACACCTCCGCCATCTTCACCAACATATCCATCACCTTCCCCCCTCTATCTACAGCGGTCCACTCTCCCGCAACCCGCTGTACCCTCTACTTGAACATGGTGCTTTATGCTTCATATTATTATCCAATGATGTGTTGCCATCCTATGATGTCTGAGTAGATTTTCGTTGTCCTATTGGTGGTTGATGAATTGCTATGATTGATTTAATTTGCTTGTGGTTATGTTGCTGTCCTTTGGTGCCCATCATATAATTGCGCCCGTGGATCACACCCTAGGGTTAGTTGTATGTTGAAAGGACTATGTATTGGAGGGCAAGAGTGACAGAAGCTTCAACCTAGCATAAAAATTGATGCATACATGATTGAAGGGGGACCAATATATCTTAATGCTATGGTTGGGTTTTACCTTAATGACCATTAGTAGTTGCGGATGCTTGCTAATAGTTCCAATCATAAGTGCGTAGAATTCCAAGTCAGGGATGACATGCTAGTAGTGGCCTCTCCCACATAATACTTGCTATCGGTCTAGTAAAGTAGTCAATTGCTTAAGGGACAATTTCACAACTCCTACCACCACTTTTCCACACTCATTATATTTACTTTAGTTGCTTCTTTACCTTAACAGCCCCTAGTTTTATTTTTGTGCTCTTTACTTTCTTGCAAGACTTTCCGAAAACACCTACAAAGTACTTCTAGTTTCATACTTGTTCTAGGTAAAGCGAACGTCAAGCGTGCGTAAAGTTGTATCGGTGGTCGATAGAACTTAAGGGAATATTTGTTCTACCTTTAGCTCCTCGTTGGGTTCGACACTCTTACTTATCGAAAACTGTTGCGATCCCCTATACTTGTGGGTTATCAGTGACATATGTAATGTCCCTAGTCGGATTGTAAATCATTTGTCATGGCGGACCTTTTTGCTTCGACCTCTGGACCCGATAGTCCGGAGTGTATCCGAATACTCACTCGGTTATATAAAAACCGGGGTATGCATGGAAACCAGGCATAGGGGTCATAAGTGCTTGAACAGACAAGTACCCGACTAGCTATGTTATATTACATGGATAGTAAGAAACATCTTCCAGGGAGAATAGTTCTGTTAAGGGTTCCTTTTCCTGGGTACGCATGCCCTAATGTGCATGTCTGAACTGCGAGATGCATGCTAAAAACATCTAGGGGCGTGTAGTAATTTAAATGAAAGTCATCTTTTATTCACCGACCGAATATTCCCTTAAGAACGCTATCTTTTGGCTTCACCCAGTCTGCCGGCTGACCCGGCTGTAACAATCCCAGAGGAGCTCCCCTTATGCCCTAGCCGAATTAACGGGAATGTAGGGCATAAACACAAGAGCCAGGCAACCCAGCTTGGCCAAAACTTATGTCATATCTGCATATAATGGTGAAAAAGGTACATGCGGAGGAATAACACATGTGCGGGGCATGAAGCCCAGAAAAATAATTAGATTAAGCTTCTGTATAGGAAGCCCCCAGGTATATTGAGCGCGGTTAGTGCGTCAAGATTGTGTAACCAAGACACATGTTTAACCCTTTAGGGCTTTGAAGTGAAAAGAGAGAGAAAGAAAGAGAGAAAAACAGATGTGCAAAAAATTCATGGAGGTAAGGAGACGAACAGAGTCCGGCGCTAGGCGTAGAATCTTCGGAGTCAGGCTGCGTTCCATGGGTTTGGCTCGAGTCGGTTATTTGATGCATCCCGCAGACGGTACGCTCCACCGGTCAGAACCTGGTCGATAATGAAGGGACCTTCCCATTTGGGCTTGAGCTTGTTCTTTTTCTTCTCCGGCAGGCGCAGAACTAGTTCACCAATGTTATAGGTTTTGGCCCGCACTTCTCTGCTTTGATACCTTCGAGCCTGTTGTTGATAGAATGCATAACGGGCTTTTGCCACGTCGCGCTCCTCCTCCAGGGCATCCAAACTGTCCTCCCGATTGAGCTCGGCCTCTCTTTCTTCATACATGCGCACTCGAGGTGAGTCATGAATTATGTCGCAAGGTAGCACCACCTTAGCGCCGTACACCATAAAAACGGTGTGTATCCGGTAGTGCGATTCGGCGTGGTCCGCAGCCCCCATAGTACGGAGTCGAGTTCCTCTACCCAACGGGTGTCTGATTCCTTTAAGGACCAGACTAATCTGGGTTTAATACCACTCATGATAAGACCATTCGCTCGTTCGACTTGACCGTTAGTTTGTGGATGATAGACAGAAGCATAATCGAGCTTGATGCCCATGTTGCTGCACCAAAGTTTCACCTCGTCGGCTGTAAAGTTCGTGCCGTTGTCAGTGATTATGCTGTGGGGGACGCCATAATGGTGTACAACCCCGGATATGAAGTCTATCACCGGTCCGGATTCAGCCGTTTTGACAGGTTTGGCTTCTATCCATTTGGTGAATTTGTCCACCATGACCAGTAAGTATTTTCTCTTATGGGTTCCCCCTTTGAGGGGTCCGACCATATCGAGCCCCCAGACCGCAAAGGGCCAAGTAATGGGGATTGTTTGGAGGGAGGTAGGTGGCATGTGGCTTTGGTTTGCAAAAAGCTGGCAACCAACACAATGTTGAACCAGATGCTGTGCATCTGCCTGGGCCGTCGGCCAATAAAAACCTGTACGGAAGGCCTTACTTACAAGGGCCCGGGCTGCTGCGTGGTGGCCGCCGAGTCCGGCATGGATTTCTGCCAAAAGCTTCCGCCCTTCCTCTTCGGAGATGCACCTTTGAAGGACTTCGGTTGTGCTTTTCTTATAAAGCTCTCCCTCATGGACCTTGTAGGCTTTAGATCGCCGCACTATGCAGCCAGCCTCATTTTGGTCCTTGGGTAATTCCTGTCTAGTTAGGTAGGCCAGGAATGGTTCTGTCCACGAGGCGATGACGGCCATTATCACGTGGGCTGAAGGTGTTATTTCGATGGCAGAGCCTCCGACTATGTCAGAGTATTCGGTATCTGGGGTTGTGGCCGGGTCCGGACTATTTTTGCCGGTGTCCCCTTCCCATACCACAGATGGTTTAAACAGTCTTTCCAGGAAGATGTTTGGTGGGACAGGGTCGCGTTTAGCGACGATACGTGCTAGGATGTCCGCTGCCTGGTTGTTTTCCCGAGCCACATGGTGAAATTCCAGCCCCTCGAACCGGGCTGACATTTTGAGGACGGTGTTGCAATATGCCACCATTTTCGGATCCTTGGCATCGAAGTCTCCATTTATTTGGGATATTGCGAGGTTCGAGTCCCCACGCACCTCTAGGCGTTGGATGCCCATGGAGAGTGCCATCCGGAGGCCATGTAATAGGGCCTCATATTCGACTGCGTTATTGGAGTCTGTATATAGTATTTGGAGCACGTATTGCACCGTGTCTCCACTTGGGGACGTCAGGATGACGCCAGCCCCTAGACCAGCCAGCATTTTAGAGCCGTCGAAATGCATGATCCAATTAGAGTATGCGCCGTACTCTTTAGGGAGTTCGCCTTCTATCCATTCGGCTATGAAATTGGCCAGTACTTGCGACTTAATGGCTCGTCGTGGCTTATATGTTATGTCGAACGGGAGGAGCTCGATGGCCCATTTGGCAATCCGGCCCGTGGCATCACGGTTGTTTATTATGTCATTGAGTGGTACTTCGGATGCCATCGTAATCGAACACTCTTGAAAGTAGTGTCGTAATTTCCGGGATGCCATAAATACCGCGTATGCTATCTTTTGGTAATGTGGGTACCATGATTTGCATGGAGTGAGGACGGTGGATACATAATATACCGGCTTTTGAAGCGGGAATTTATGTCCGTCCATCTCTCGTTCGACGACGAGCACTGCGCTTACAACTTGGTGAGTTGCCGCTATATATAATAGCATTGGTTTGCCAACGGTTGGCACGGCCAGGATTGGGTTGGCGGCTAGGATGGCTTTGATTTCTTCCAGTCCGACCGTGGCTGCGTCCGTCCACTCGAAGTGTTCGGTGCACCGAAGAGGGCAATAAAGGGGAAGTGCCTTTTCTCCTAATTGGGAGATAAATCGGCTTAAAGCCGCCACGCATCTAGTCAATTTCTGGATTTGCTTGAGATCAGTTGAGATAGCCAACTGTGACATAGCTCGGATTTTAGCCGGATTTGCTTCAATTCCTCTATTGGAGACGATGAAGCCCAGGAGCTTTCCGGCGGGAATGCCGAAAACGCATTTTTTCGGATTGAGCTTAATGTCGTTTGTTCGGAGATTGGTGAACGTGAGCCTCAAGTCGTCTATTAAAGAGTCGACGTGTCTGGTTTTAATGACCACATTGTCTACATATGCCTCCACAGTCTTACCGATCTGCTTTTCAGACATGTCTAGATCATGCGCTGATATGTTGTGCCGACATTTTTGAGCCCAAAGGGCATTGTGTTAAAGCAGAAGGGGCCATATGGTGTTATAAATGCTGTTGCGGCTTGATCAGACTCCGCCATCTTAATCTGGTGGTAACCGGAGTATGCGTCGAGGAAGCACAATGATTCGTGTCCTGCGGTAGCGTCGATGATTTGATCGATGCGAGGGAGTGGGAAGGGATCCTTTGGGCAAGCCTTGTTAAGGTCTTTGAAGTCGACACATAGGCGCCAGGATTTGTCCTTCTTTGGTACCATCACCAGGTTTGCTAGCCAATCCGGATGTTTTATTTTTTTAATGAATCCGACTTCCAGTAGCTTGGCCAGTTCCTCTCCCATGGCTTGTCGGTTAGGTTCAGAGAAACGCTGAAGAGTCTACTTGACCAGCTTGAATCCTTTTAGAATATTAAGGCTATGCTCGGCCAATCTGCGTGGGATTCCTACCATGTCTGAAGGATGCCAGGCAAATATATCCCAATTCTCGCATAGAAACTCCCGTAGTGCGGCATCTACAGCAGGGTCTAACTGTGCCCCAATGGATGCTATTTTTGTAGGGTCCGTTGGATGGACTTGGAATTTAACTATTTCATCCACTGGTTTAAAGGAGGTGGACTTGGATCTTTTGTCTAGTATCACGTCGTCCCTGTCCATCGTGGAGCGCAGCGTGGTTAACTCCTCCGCCACAAGGGCTTCGGATAATGCCTCGAGGGCTAGTGCGGTTGTTTTGTTCTCGGCGCGGAGTGCTATGTCCGGATCACTAGCTAGAGTGATAATTCCCTTGGGTCCGGGCATTTTGAGCTTCATGTACCCGTAATGGGGTTTGGCTTGAAAAATCGTGAATGCCTCCCGCCCTAGAAGGGCGTGGTATTCGCTACTGAACGGGGCCACTTGGAATGTAATTTCTTTGGATCTATAATTCTCCTTAGTGCCGAATACCACATCAAGTGTGATTTTCCCAGCGCAACGTGCCTCCCGACTAGGGATGATTCCTCGGAAGGTCGTACTGCTTTGCTCAATACGGTTGCTGTCTATGTCCATTTTTTGGAGAGTTTCCTCATAGATGAGGTTTAATCCGCTGCCGCCATCCATGAGCACCTTAGTGAGCCGAAAGCCATCCACAATTGGACTGAGGACCAAAGCGGCTGGTGCTCGGTCTGTTCAGAATTTAGGTTCGTCACTAGCGTTGAAGGTGATAGCCGTGTTGCTCCATGGATTTATTGCTGCCACGTGGGAGACTTCGGCAAGGCTGCGGAGTGCTCGCTCACTCCTATTATTTGAGGCGAAGGTCTCGAAGACTGTTAATACTGTGTTTTTATCCGTGGGAAGGTGCTCTGAGGTATTTTGGGTGAGAAGATCCTCACCGCTTTTGGCTACCTGCCGGAGTACCCAACATGCTCTAAGGTTGTGTGTTGATATGGTATCCGCTGTACTATGGATTCTGCAGGGCCCGTTGAGCCATCCCTCCAATACGGTTCCACGCCATGTAGTGGGCTTTTGCTTCTTTGTAATTGAGTTGGGCGACTTATGAGAGTGCGCCCTTTTAGTTCGGACTGGGAGTTTTGTTAGAGCCGGATTATCCCAAAATTGCTTTTGGGTTTTCCAGGCACTTTCCATCGCACAATATTTCCGTACTATGTCCGCCAAGTCAGTGAAGTGTGCAACGTTGAGACGACTTATGGCGTTGAGTACTCCCTTGTCCTTGCAATTGTTGCAAAAGAACGAAATTGCATCTTCCTCACGGCAGTCCTTGACCTTGTTCATTACAAGGAGGAATCTGGCCCAATAGTGATGTACTGTCTCTTGGGGCGCTTGCCTAATGTGGGAAAGATAGTTTGTATCTGGGTGGGTGGGTGGATTTAAGTCCAGACCTTGACCCAATCTGTGATCCCAAGGCGGGGGAGTTTCCGATCTTGGAAGTTCAGGCTCCGGGATGTTGCCCTGCGGGTTCGGTATGCAGCCTGATTCTGGATTTAGGGTTAGGGCGGCGTCCTCCCGTGAGCGAGTATCCTGTTCGGAGAGCTCAGGAATCCAAACATAGTTCGTCCTCAGGATAGAGGGAGAATGGCCGCATTGCTCCTCCTCCACCGCTATCTGATGGGTGACCGGCGGAGAGTTAATCTCCCTTTGGTCGGGTTTAAGCCCGATCCGATCGTAGTCCATAGTGACTCCCAGAGCGGCAATGCGATCCAAGAGCTCGTTCAAAGAGGAGAGCTCCATTGGATCCATCTGCTCGGCAAATTTTGAGTCGATGCGGAGGCTATTTTCGATGACCCGAGAGGTCATCATCGGCGCATCGGCCAAGCAGGCGGTCATGACGAAGCCGCCTAGTCGGAGAGTTTGGCCTACAGCCAGGGCTCCCCCAGTGGTGATGTTGTCCTTGACAACGAGGCGAGCCATCTTCCTTATGATGACGACACAGTGGAACTCTCAATGAAAGCACCAATGTCGGTGTCAAAACCGGCAGATCTCGGGTAGTGGGTCCCGAACTATGCGTCTAAGGCGGATGGTAGCAGGAGGCAGGGGACACGATGTTTACCCAGGTTCGGGCCCTCTTGATGGAGGTAAAACCCTACGTCCTGCTTGATTATTCTTGATGATATGAGTATTACAAGAGTTGATCTACCACAAGATCAGAGTGGCTAAACCCTAGAAGCTAGCCTATGGTATGATTGTATGTTGTCCTACGGACTAAAACCCTTTGGTTTATATAGACACCGGAGGGGGCTAGGGTTACACAAGGTCAGTTACAAAGGAGGAGATATACATATCCGTATTGCCTAGCTTGCCTTCTACGCCAAGTAAAGTCCCACGCGGACACGAGATGAAGTCTTCAATCTTGTATCTTCATAGTCCAACAGTCCGGCCAAAGGATATAGTCCGGCTGTCCGGAGACCCCCTAATCCAGGACTCCCTCACAGGTGGTTGTAGGTGTACCGGCCTATCTATCGGTTAAGGAGACCTCTTCGGAAAGACTATGTCTCGGTCATCCATTTCTCAAACACCATGCAATGCGAGAAATACAACGGAGGAGATCGAGTCTTGTGGGGAAAAGTGCACAAACCTCTGCAGAGTGTAAAAACTAATCATGGTTAGCCGTGTCCCCGGTTATGGACATCTTGAGTAACTGGTTCTTGGATTATCATGTGGATCTCATCACTCTAAATTAATCTGTTGGGATGTTAATAACTTTTAATTGGGATTGAGATGGGGATTTACCATTCTCAATGTTTTTTTCAACAAACCATGATAGTTAAAAAATATATTCCTTTGTTGTAGAAAAGATTGGCTTTTCGCAAAAACATTATAACCATAGAGCCTCCACCAGCCATATATGCATGTAGTGATAGCATTTACTTGTTCTTTGCTTTTCTGTATTATATTGCCAGCATATTCCATGTGCTGACCCGTTTTTCGGGCTGCAACATATCATGTTGCAGACTTTTCAGACGAAGAGTAAGGTGCGCTAGGTCGTTTGTCGTGCACTCAGCTATGCCGTTGGAGTTGATGGACTCACTTTATCTTCCAAGACTTACCATGCTATTTTATTTAGATGGCCTTAAGCCATATTTATTGTAATAAGTTCTCTTTTGAGACATTCGATGTAATAAGTGCCTGAGTGCTACTCTGTTATAAATCCTTCAAGTACTGTGTGTGCCAGCATCACCGATCCGGGGATGACACTTATGTACAGAGATTTGACCGTTTGAGGTCGGATCGCTACAAGATGGTATCAGAGCCCACACTGAATGTAGGACACGACCACTAAGATGAGCCATAGGTCACTCTTCTCTACTCATTTCTGACTCCTCTCCATTTTCTACTCTATAGGATGGCGGACATGAGGAATAAGTTTACATAGCCGGATGAAGACACGCCATTTGGACGACACTTGAAGGAAGTCACTAGGTACATGAACATTGGAATACCAAGCTTCACCGGGACCTACACCGCCACACTACCAGAAGAGGAGCGTTGCATGATTTGATTTCAAGTTCCAGGAAGGACATTCACACCAGTAACGGAGCCTATAGAGTTTTCCTTTGATGCACCAACCTGGAGTCTAGGCAAGAGCATGGAAGCCCACATTGCTATGGGACACATCGGCGAAGTTTATCACAAGGAGCTTAAGGACACTATCTACCAGATATGTGGGCGCCGAGATGAGCAATGGGATATGATCAGCACCAGGAAGGACAGGTCCATTGCAGCCTTCATCCAGGAGTTAAATCATCACATTCGTCGCCAGGAGAACCAGATGTGCGCAAGCATGATAGATCTGAAGAAATTGATGACTAGGAATATGGAGTTGGAAGAGGAACTCAAGTCTACACGCGACGGATATGAGGAGGAAATCATCATACTAGTGGAGAAGAATGACGACCTGACAAGGAAGCTAGGAGTATTCATGGGAGACCCTGCGCTAGGAGGAGATGATGACCACCCCAAGGACTACATCATCATCGACGACACCGACTCCGACCCCAGTGAGGATGATTATGAAGACGAAGCTAGAGCAGACATCATGGAGTCTTCTACTAATCAAAGTTTCAAGTGGACCACCATATTATTAGTAGTATTCCCCCATGTATATATTAGTAGTCCAAGCACTGTAACGATAGTTAGATCGATTGTATGCCCTCGCTTGATATTGTTTTGGAGTGATATTGATTGTGTTTGTCTCATGTGCATATGGATAGTGCTTTCTCATTAGACCTCATTCTATTCTAATATCTCCACTCTAAACCCATCAGATGCCTCCGAGACGTGACCCCGGATTTGCCTTCCCACCGGAGCTCACTTAGTTGATCCAGCAGCAGAATAAACTGATGCAGTTGCTAGTTCAGAATCAGGGCAACAATAACAACAACCCACCGCCACCACCTCCAGTTGATAACTTAGCCCGTTTTTTGAGGTTACAACCACCGGTGTTTTCTAGTAGCATTGAGCCCATAGTTGCAAATGACTGGCTACGCAGGATTGGAAGGGAGTTAACCACTTTTGGTTGTACAGATGCTGAGAAGGTGCGTTTTGCCGCACACCAATTGGATGGACCCGCAGCCGCATGGTGGGAGAATTACAAAGCCACTTTCCCCATAGCCAATGTTACTTGGGAGCAATTTCAGCAAGCATTCCACACTGCTCATGTCTCAACTGGAGCTATGAGCATGAAGAAGCATGAGTTTCGCAACTTACGCAAGGTCAATGCTACGTCTTGAGCTTGCATTGGTTTTCCCCGAAGAGGACGGGATGATGCAGCAGAGTAGCGTAAGTATTTCCCTTAGTTTTTGAGAACCAAGGTATCAATCCAGTAGGAGCCCATGCTCAAGTCCCTCGTACATGCACAAAGCGATAGCTACTCGCAACCAACGCGATTAGGGGTTGTCAAGCCCTTCACGGTCATTTTTGAGAGTGAGATCTAATAGATATAATATTTTTGGTATTTTTGGTATAAAGATGCAAAGTAAAAAGTAAAAGTAAAGTAAAAAGCAAAGCAAGATTGAAGTAATGGAGATTGATATGATGAGAATAGACCCGGGGCCATAGGTTTCACTAGTTGCTTCTCTCAAGAGCATAAGTATTCTACGGTGGGTGAACAAATTACTGTTGAGCAATTGACAAAATTGAGCATAGTTATGAGAATATCTAGGCATGATCATGTATATAGGCATCACGTCCGTGACAAGTAGATCGAAATGATTCTGCATCTACTACTATTACTCCACTCATCGACCGCTATCCAGCATGCATCTAGAGTATTAAGTTAAAAACAGAGTAACGCCTTAAGCAAGATGACATGATGTAGAGAGATAAATTCATGCAATATGAAATAAACCCCATCTTGTTATCCTCGATGGCAACGATACAATACGTGCCTTGCTGCCCCTTCTGTCACTGGGTAAGGACACCGCAAGATCGAACCCAAAGCTAAGCACTTCTCCCATGGCAAGAACTACCAATCTAGTTGGCCAAACCAAACGGATAATTCGAAGAGACTTGCAAAGATAACCAATCATACATAAAAGAATTCAGAGAAGATTCAAATATTATTCATAGATAGACTTGATCATAAACCCACAATTCATCGGTCTCAACAAACACACCGCAAAAAGAAGATTACATCGAATAGATCTCCACAAGAGAGGGGGAGAACTTTGTATTGAGATTCAAAGAGAGAGAAGAAGCCATCTAGCTACTAACTATGGACCCGAAGGTCTGAGGTAAACTACTCACACTTCATCGGAGAGGCTATGATGATGTAGAAGCCCTTCGTGATGACGGCTCTCTTCCGGCGGAGCTCCAGAACAGGCCCCAAGATGGGATCTCGTGGATACAGAAAGTTGCGGCGGTGGAATTAGGTTTTTGGCTCCTATTTTGATCGTTTGGGGGTACGTGTGTATATATAGGAGGAAGAAGTACGCCGGAGGAGCAACGAGGGGCCCACGAGGCAGGGGGGCGCGCCCTAGGGGGGGGGCCCCCCACCCTCGTGACCACCTCTTTTGTTCCTTGGAGCAGGGTCCAAGTCTCCTAGATCACGTTCGGTGAGAAAATCACGTTCCCGAAGGTTTTATTCCGCTTGGACTCCGTTTGATATTCCGTTTATCCGAAACACCGAAATAGGCAAAAAAACAGCAATTCTGGGCTGGGCCTCCGGTTAATAGGTTAGTCCCAAAAATAATATAAAAGTGGAAAATAAAGCCCAATATAGTCCAAAAGAGTAGATAATATAGCATGGAGCAATCAAAAATTATAGATACGTTGGAGACGTATCAGGCATCCCCAAGCTTAATTCCTGCTCGTCCTCGAGTAGGTAAATGATAAAAAGAGAATTTTTGATGCGGAGTGTTACTTGGCATAATTTCAATGTAAATCTTCTTAATTGTGGTATGAATATTCAGATTAGAAAGATTCAAGACAAAAGTTTATATTGACATAAAAAATAATAATACTTCAAGCATACTAATAAAACAATTATGTCTTCTGAAAATAACATGGCCAAAGAAAGTTATCCCTACAAAATCATATAGTCTGGCTATGCTCCATCTTCACCACACAAAGTATTTAAATCATGCACAACCCCGATGACAAGCCAAGCAATTGTTTCATACTCTAACTTTTTCAATCTTCACGCAATACATGAGCGTGAGCCATGGATATAGCACTATAGGTGGAATAGAATGGTGGTTGTGGAGAAGACAAAAAGGAGAAGATGGTCTCACATCAACTAGGCGTATCAACGGGCTATGGAGATGCCCATCAATAGATATCAATGTGAGTGAGTAGGGATTGCCATGCAACGGATGCACTAGAGCTATAAGTATATGAAAGCTCAAAAAGAAACTAAGTGGGTGTGCATCCAACTTGCTTGCTCATGAAGACCTAGGGCAATTTTTGAGGCATCCCATCATTGGAATATACAAGCCAAGTTCTATAATGAAAAATTCCCACTAGTATATGAAAGTGATAACATGAGAGACTCTCTACTATGAAGATCATGGTGCTATTTTGAAGCACAAGTGTGGTAAAAGAATAGTAACATTGTCCCTTCCCTCTTTTTCTCTCATCATTTTTTATATTTTTTTGTTTGGGCCTTTTATCTCTTTTTTATGGCCTCTTTTTATTTGGGCTTCTTTGGCCTCTTTTTATTTATTTATTTATTTTTCGTCCGGAGTCTCATCCCGACTTATGGGGGAATCATAGTCTCCATCATTCTTTCCTCACTGGGACACGCTCTAATAATGAAGATCATCACACTTTTATGTTTCTTATAACTCAACAATTACAACTCGATACTTAGAACAAAATATGACTCTATGTGAATGCATCCGGCGGTGTACCGGGTTATGCAATATGACAATGATGAATGTGTCATGAACGGAACGGTGGAAAGTTGCATGGCAATATATCTCGGGATGGCTATGGAAATGCCATAATAGGTAGGTATGGTGGCTGTTTTGAGGAAAGTATATGGTAGGTGTATGATACCGGCGAAAGGTGCGTGGTATTAGAGAAGCTAGCAAAGGTGGAAGGGTGAGAGTGCGTATAATCCATGGACTCAACATTAGTCATAAAGAAATCATATACTTATTGAAAAAATCTAGAAGTTATCAAAGCAAAGTATTACGCGCATGCTCCTAGGGGGATAGATTGGTAGGAAAAGACCATCGCTCGTCCCCGACCGCCACTCATAAGGAAGACAATCAATAAATAAATCATGCTCCGACTTCATCACATAACGGTTCACCATACGTGCATGCTACGGGAACCACAAACTTTAACACAAGTATTCTTTAAATTCACAGCTACACAACTAGCATGACTTTAATATTATCACCTCCATATCTCAAAACAATTATCATGCTTCAATCTTTTCTTAGTATTCAACACACTCAAAAGAAAGTTTCACAAATCTTGAATACCAATCATATTATTTTTAAGCAAGTTACCATGCTATTAAGATACTCTCAAAATAATTTAAGTGAAGCATGAGAGACCAATAGTTTCTTTAAAACAAATCCACCACCGTGCTCTAAAAGATCTAAGTGAAGCACATAGAGCAAAATTATAACACTCAAAAAATATAAGTGAAGCACATAGAGCAAAACTACTTAGCTCAAAAGATATAAGTGAAGCACATAGAGCAAAACTACTACGCTCAAAAGATATAAGTGAAGCACATAGAAAAAACTACTTAGCTCAAAAGATATAAGTGAAGCACATAGAGCAAAACTACTTAGCTCAAAAGATATAAGTGAAGCACATAGAGTATTCTATCAAATTTTAATTCATATATGGCTCTCTCAAAATGTGTGTACAGCAAGGATGACTGTGGCATACTAAGACACAAAGACACAAATAATACAAGACGCTCCAAGCAAAACACATATCATGTTGGTGAATAAAAATATAGTTCCAAGTAAATTACCGATGGAAGTGGACGAAAGAGGGGATGCCTCCCGGGGCATCCCCAAGCTTTGACTTCTTGGTGTCCTTGGATTATCTTGGGGTTGCCATGGGAATCCCCAAGCTTATGCTCTTTCCACTCCTTGTTCCATGATCCATCAAAAGAATTCACCCAAAACTTGAAAACTGCACAACATAAAACTCAAAATAGAAAACTCGTGAGCTCCGTTAGCGAAAGAAAACAAAAGACCACTTCAAGGTACTGTAATGAACTCATTATTTATTTATATTGGTGTTAAACCTAATGTATTCCAACTTCTCTATGGATTATAAACTATTTTACTAGCCATAGATTCATCAAAATAAGCAAACAACACATGAAAAACAGAATCTGTCAAAAACAGAACAGTCTGTAGTAATCTGTATCTAGCGCAAGATCTGGAACCACAAAAATTCTAAAATAAATTTCTGGACGTGAGGAATTTATCTATTAATCATCTGCAAAAAGAATTAACTAAATATCACTCTTCAAATAAAAATGACAGTAGTTCTCGTGAGCGCTAAAGTTTCTGTTTTTTACAGCAAGTTCAACAAGACTTTCCCCAAGTCTTCCCAACGGTTCTACTTGGCACAAACACTTAGTAAACACAAAAAAACACAACCAAAACAGAGGCTAAATAATTTATTTATTACTAAACAGGAGCAAAAGGCAAGGAATAAAAATGAAATTGGGTTGCCTCCCAACAAGCGCTATCATTTAACGCCCCTAGCTAGGCATAAAAGCGATGATAGATCTAGGTATTGCCATCTTTGGTAGGCAATCCATAAGTGGCTCTCATGATAGTTTCATATGGTAATTTTATTTTCTTTCTTGGAAAGTGTTCCATGCCCTTTTTTAGTGGAAATTTAAATCTAATATTCCGTTCCTTCATATCAATAATCGCACCAACCGTTCTAAGGAAAGGTCTACCAATAATAATAGGGCAAGAAGGATTGCAATCTATATCAAGAACAATGAAATCTATGGGCACATAATTCCTATTTGAAACAATAATAACATCATTAATTCTTCCCATAGGTTTCTTAATAGTGGAATCCGTAAGATGCAAGTTTAGAGAGCAATCATCAAAGTTACGGAAATCTAGTAAATCACACAAAGTCTTGGGAATAGTAGAGACACTAGCACCCAAATCACACAAAGCATAAAACTCATGATCTTTAATTTTAATTTTAATAGTTGGTTCCCACTCATCATAGAGTTTTCTAGGGATAGAAACTTTCAATTCAAGTTTTTCTTCATAAGATTGCATCAAGGCATCAACAATATGTTCGGTGAAGGCCTTATTTTGACTATAAGCATGTGGAGAATTTAGCATGGATTGCAACAAAGAAATACAATCAATTAAAGAGCAACTTTCATAATTAAATTCCTTGAAATCCAATATAGTGGGTTTAGCAACATCTAGATTTTTATTTCTTTCAATCCCACTTTCATCAATTTCATCATTAAGATCTAAACACTCCGAATTTTTAGAACGCCTTCTAGGTAAAGGAAGATTATATTCAGTTTCATCAAGATTCATATTGCAAAATAAAGATTTAATAGGAGACACATCAATAACTTTTAGATCTTCATCTTGATTTTCATAGGTATTGGAAGAACATGCTTTAATAAAGGCATCTTTGGAAGCACGCATCCTAGCGGTTCTTTCCTTACACTCATCAATTGAAATTCTCATGGGTTTTAGAGACTCATTGATATCATGCTTAGGTGGAATAGATCTAAGTTTCAAAGAATCAACATCAAGAGCAATTCTATCAACGTTCCTAGCCAAATCATCAATCTTAAGCAATTTTTCTTAAATCATAGCATTAAAATTCTTTTGCGAAGAAATAAATTCTTTAATATTAGATTCAAAATCAGAGGGTATCTTATTATAATTTCCATAAGAGTTATTGTAGGAATTCCCATAATTATTAGAAGTATTACTAGGATATGGCCTAGGATTAAAATTCCCTCTATAAGCGTTGTTACCAAAATTATTCCTACCAACAAAATTCACATCCATAGATTCATTGTTATTCTCAATCAAAGTAGACAAAGGCATATCATTAGGATCAGAAGAAACACTCTTAGTAGCAAATAATTTCATAAGTTCATCCATCTTTCCACTCAACACATTAATTTCTTCTATCGCATGCACTTTTTTATTAGAAGATCTTTCAGTATGCCATTGAGAATAATTAGCCATAATATTATCTAAGAGTTTAGTAGCATCTCCTAAAGTGATTTCCATAAAAGTGCCTCCCGCGGCCGAATCTAAAAGATTTCTAGAGCAAAATTCAATCCAGCATAAAAATTTTGTATAATCATCCACAAATTCAAACCAGGAGTAGGGCAATTACGTATCATTAATTTCATTCTCTCCCAAGCTTGTGCAACATGTTCATGATCAAGTTGTTTAAAGTTCATAATATCGTTTCTAAGAGAGATGATCTTAGCGGGAGGAAAATACTTAGAGATAAAAGCATCTTTGCACTTGTTCCATGAATCAATACTATTCTTAGGCAAAGAAGAAAACCAAGCTTTAGCACGATCTCTAAGCGAAAAAGGAAATAGCTTCAATTTAACGACATCATTATTGACATCTTTTTTCTTTTGCATATCACATAAATCAACGAAGCTATTCAGATGAGTAGCGGCATCTTCACTAGGAAGGCCAGCGAATTGATCTTTCATAACAAGATTCAACAAAGCAGTATTAATTTCACAAGATTCAGCATCGGTAAGAGGAGCAATCGGAGTGCTAAGGAAATCATTATTGTTGGTATTGGTGAATTCACACAATTTAGTAGTATCTTGAGTCATCGCGACAAACAAGCAAACTAACACATGAGCAAACAAAAAGCAAACGGGCAAAGAGAGGCAAATAGAGAGGGAGGATAGGGAGAGAGAGAGAGAGCGAATAAAACGGCAAGGGTGAATTGGGGGGAGAGGAAAACGAGAGGCAAATGGCAAATAATGTAATGCGAGAGATAGGGATTGTGATGGGTACTTGGTATGTTGACTTTTTGCATAGACTCTCCAGCAACGATGCCAGAAATCCTTCTTGCTACGTCTTGAGCTTGCGTTGGTTTTCCCCGAAGAGGAAGGGATGATGCAACAGAGTAGCGTAAGTATTTCCCTCAGTTTTTGAGAACCAAGGTATCAATCCAGTAGGAGCCCACGCTTAAGTCCCTCGTACCTGCACAAAGCGATAGCTACTCGCAATCAACGCGATTAGGGGTTGTCAAGCCCTTCACAGTCATTTATGAGAGTGAGATCTGATAGATATAATATTTTTGGTATTTTTGGTATAAAGATGCAAAGTAAAAAGTAAAAGTAAAGTAAAAAGCAAAGCAAGATTGAAGTAATGGAGATTGATATGATGAGAATAGACCCGGGGGCCATAGGTTTCACTAGTGGCTTCTCTCAAGAGCATAAGTATTCTACGGTGGGTGAACAAATTACTGTTGAGCAATTGACAAAATTGAGCATAGTTATGAGAATATCTAGGCATGATCATGTATATAGGCATCACGTCCGTGACAAGTAGATCGAAATGATTCTTCATCTACTACTATTACTCCACTCATCGGCCGCTATCCAGCATGCATCTAGAGTATTAAGTTAAAAACAGAGTAATGCCTTAAGCAAGATGACATGATGTAGAGAGATAAATTCATGCAATATGAAATAAACCCCATCTTGTTATCCTCGATGGCAACGATACAATACGTGCCTTGCTGCCCCTCCTGTCACTGGGTAAGGACACCGCAAGATCGAACCCAAAGCTAAGCACTTCTCCCATGGCAAGAACTACAAATCTAGTTGGCCAAACCAAACGGATAATTCGAAGAGGCTTGCAAAGATAACCAATCATACATAAAAGAATTCAGAGAAGATTCAAATATTATTCATAGATAGACTTGATCATAAACCCACAATTCATCGGTGTCAACAAACACACCGCAAAAAGAAGATTACATCGAATAGATCTCCACAAGAGAGGGGGAGAACTTTGTATTGAGATTCAAAGAGAGAGAAGAAGCCATCTAGCTACTAACTATGGACCTGAAGGTCTGAAGTAAACTACTCACACTTCATTGGAGAGGCTATGATGATGTAGAAGCCCTCCGTGATGACGGCTCTCTTCCGGTGGAGCTCCGGAACAGGCCCCAAGATGGGATCTCATGGATACATAAAGTTGCGGTGGTGGAATTAGGTTTTTGGCTCCTGTTTTGATCGTTTGGGGGTACGTGTGTATATATAGGAGGAAGAAGTACGCCGGAGGAGCAACGAGGGGCCCACAAGGCAGGGGGCGCGCCCTAGGGGGGGGGCCCACCCTCGTGACCGCCTCTTTTGTTCCTTGGAGCAGGGTCCAAGTCTCCTAGATCACGTTCGGTGAGAAAATCACGTTCCCAAAGATTTTATTCCGTTTGGACTCCGTTTGATATTCCGTTTATCCGAAACACTGAAATAGGCAAAAAAACAGCAATTCTGGGCTGGGCCTCCGGTTAATAGGTTAGTCCCAAAAATAATATAAAAGTGGAAAATAAAGCCCAATATAGTCCAAAACAGTAGATAATATAGCATGGAGCAATCAAAAATTATAGATATGTTGGAGACGTATCAGGCAACCGTACTGTAGGGTAGTACGTGGAGGAGTTTAGCAAGCTAGCTCGTTATGCCCCAAATGACGTGGCCACCGATGCCGCGAAATAGGAGAAGTTTATGGAAGGGCTGAATGATTAGATGAGTATGCAGTTGATGGTGGCAACATTCAACAACTACCAGGAGTTGGTAGATAAGGCTCTTATGATTGAAGGGAAGTAGCAGCAGATTGAGAGATGCAAAAGGAACTATGGGCAAGGGAAATACAATTCAGGAGCTCAGCAGAAACCCCGTTTCACCCCGAACCCGGGAGGATTTACCCATAACCATGGAGGCCATAACCACAATGGAGGAATTTCGCATAACCACAATGGCTCTAGGAATGGAAATGGGAGTGGAGCAAGTAGTCAGAACCGCTCTAACCCAAGCACACCTTAAGTGTTTCAAGTGCGGGAAGACTGGACACTTGCCAATGAGTGCCCTGAAGTCAAGAATGGAAACTGCAATGGAAGCTCTAGAAAGAAGCCCAACCCTTTCAACAAGGGACAAGTGAACCACGTGAATGTGGAGGAGGTTGAGGAGCAGCCAGATGCAGTTATCGGTAAGTTTTTGGTTAAGTCATTTACTGCAATAGTTCTTTTTGATACTGGTGCGTCGCATTCATACATATCAAGGGGATTCGTGGATAAGTATAAGTTGCCCACCAAAGTTCTTAAGACACATATGTTAGTAAGGTCACATTGAGCGGAGTATATGGCAAGCAGTGGATGTTTTCAGCTGCCATTGACCATAGGTAGGCATGTTTTCCCCTGAGACTTCATAATTTTGGAATCACAAGGATTGGATGTGATACTCGGTATGGATTGGCTATCGAAGTATGGGGGAAACATTGATTGCACGAGTAGGTCAATTCTACTCACCACACCGGAGGGAAAAAGGATTAAGTATGTATCCAGGCATACTCCTAAGAGTACTCACGTAAATTCCCTCACGGGAGTTGTTCAGGAAGAAGTGCCTGTAGTGAAGGATTACCCATATGTATTTCCAGAGGAACTACCAGGCATGCCCCAGGATCAAGACATTGAGTTTTTGATAGAGTTATTGCCAGGCACCGGACCAATATCAAAGAGACCATACCGGATGCCCGCAAATGATCTGGAGGAGATTAAGAGGCAGATTAAGGAGTTATTGGAGAAAGGTTACATTCAACGAAGTTCGTCACCATGGGGAGCCCTAGTGCTTTTGGTTGAAGAAGAAGGGTAAGTCCCTGAGAATGGTTGTTGATTATCGTGCATTGAATGAAGGGATGATCAAGAACAAGTACCCACTACCGATGATCAACGATTTGTTTGACCAGCTGCAAGGAGCTGAAGTCTTTTCCAAGATCGATTTACGATCAGGGTACCACCAGCTGAAGATTCGAGAACAGGATATACCTAAGACAACTTTCACCACAAGGTACGGGCTGTATGAGTACACAATTATGTCATTCGGATTGACTAACGCCCCTGCCTATTTCATGAGTATGATGAACAAGGTGTTCATGGAGTTCTTGGATAAATTTGTCGTGGTATGCATTGATGACATTTTGGTGTACTCGAAGAATGAAGATGAGCATAAGGAGTATTTGCGTTTAGTTCTCGAGAAGCCCAGGGAACATCAGTTATACGCCAAGTTCAGCAAGTGCGAGTTTTGGTTGAAGGAAGTTGGATTCCTTGGACATGTTATATCAGGAGAAGGTATAGCAGTAGACCCTACTAAGGTTCAGTCAGTCACTGGGTGGTTGGCACCCACCTTAGTTGGAGAGATTCGTAGTTTTCTAGGACTCGCGGGATATTATCGGAGAATCGTTGAGAGTTTCTCTAAGATTGCAAAGCCCATGACAGATCTGTTGAAGAAGGACACCAAGTTTAAATGGATAGATGAATGTGAGACAAGTTTTCAGGAGTTGAAGAAACGTTTGACTACAGCCCCAATGCTGATTCTGCCAGATATACGTAAGGATTTCCAAGTGTATTGCGACACGTCTCGCTTAGGACTTGGAAGTGTACTTGTGCAAGACGGAAGAGTTGTTTCGTATGCCTCACGACAGCTTCGACCGCATGAATTGAATTATGCCACACATGATTTGGAGTTAGCATCCGTAGGGCATGCACTCAAAACCTGGAGACATTTTCTTATTGGAAACCATTGTGATGTGTACATGGATCATAAGACTTTGAAGTACATTTTCACACAGAAGGAGTTGAGTCTCAGGAAAAGGAGATGGTTGGAGCTCATACAGGATTATGATATGAAGTTGCACTATCATCCAGGGAAGGCCAATGTCGTAGCAGACGCTTTGAGCCAGAAGAGTTACACCAATACCCTCGTAAGTGGAGGATTGCCAAAGGAGTTAGCTGAAGATCTCAGGGAGCTACTTTTGGAGATAGTCCCTAGAGGTTTTGTTACTGCACTGGAAGTTCAGTCGACATTATTGGGTAAAATTTGAGAAGCTCAAAAGGATGATAAGGAAATTGCCGAGATAAGGGAGAAGATGGGCAAAGGAAAGGCCAAAGGTTTTCGTGAGTACGAGCACGACACCTTGTGGTTTGAGGACCGTGTTTACGTGCCCAACAATGCAGAGATCAGGAAGTTGATACTTCAGGAAGCTCACGACTCGCCATACTCGATACACCCCAGAAACACCAAGATGTATTTGGATTTGAAGGAGCGTTTCTGGTGGACGTGTATGAAGAAGGACATTGCCGAGTATGTAGCCATATGTGATGTATGTCAGAGAGTGAAGGCAGAACATCAGAAGCCAGCAGGATTACTGCAGCCTATGCCGATACCTGAATGGAAGTGGGATAAGCTTGGCATGGATTTTATCACCAGATTACCCAGGACCCGATTGGGATACGATTCTATTTAGGTAGTAGTGGATCTCTTGACCAAAGTGGCTCACTTTATCCTAGTGAAAACCACCTATACCAGTGCGAAGTTGGCCAAGGTATACATGACCAGGATCGTATGTCCGCATGGAGTTCCGAGGACTATTGTATCAGATAGAGGAACATAGTTTATTTCAAAGTTTTGGCACCATCTGCACCAGACTCTGGGCACCAGGCTAGAGTTCAGTATAGCTTTTCATCCACAGACAGATGGACAGACCGATAGAGTCAATCAGATTCTGGAAGACATGTTGAGAGCTTGTGCGCTTGACTATGGATCTAGTTGGGATGATAATTTGCTCTACGCAGAGTTCTCTTACAACAACAGTTACCAAGCCAGTTTGAAGATGGCACCCTTTGAAGCTTTGTATGGAAGAAGGTGCATGACGCCATTGACGTGGGATGAAGCTGGAGACCGCCAGTTGTTTGGACCAGATTTAATTAAAGATTCAGAAGAGAAGGTTAAGTTGATTCAAGACAGACTAAAGATAGCTCAGTCCAGGCAAAAAAGTTATGCATACTCAAAATGCAAGGAGGTAGTCTACGAAATCGGAGACAAAGCATATCTTCGTGTGTCACCCCTGCGAGGAGTTAAACGTTTTGGAGTTAAGGGAAAGCTAGCCCCGAGATTTGTAGGACCTTACCGAGTTTTGGAACGTATGGGAGAGGTTGCCTACAAGTTGGAGTTACCCGAAGGATTGTCAGGAGTTCATGATGTGTTTCACGTTTCCTAGTTGAAGAAGTGTCATGCAGAGATGGCCGATATTCCTCTGAGAGATACAGTGCCCCTGGAAGAAATTCAGTTGGATAGTGATCTGACCTATGAGGAGAAACCTGTCAAGATTCTCGAGTTTGCCAGCCGAGTTACACGCAGTAAGGTTATCAAGTTTTGCAAAGTTCAGTGGAGCCACCATACCGAGGATGAAGCCACCTGGGAACGAGAGGATGATCTACGGAAAGACCACCCACACCTATTTTCTAGCCAATCTGAATCTCGAGGGCGAGATTCATCTTAAGGGGGGGGGGGTAGGTTTGTAACATCCCAAATTTTCAATTTGGAATGTTATACATAGGACATCATATTTTATTGCATTTCATTTTACAATCCTCGAAATTCTAAGCAACTCAAGGACCCACGGAGAGAGTTGGGGATTTCACTGTTTCATATTTGAAATTTCTCAAATATTGAAACAAGGATCATTTTGGTTTTAATTATTTTTCTCTCCGAATATATTTCATATTAAAATAAATGAGAGGAGATAATATGACTTCTCCAAAGTAATTGAAATATTGGGGAAAAATGTTAAAACCAAATAAATTATTTGATTTGGATTTTATCGCTATTTTATTTGAATTAGAAAAATATGCATTTTTCAAAATTGCATTTTAGGCCAAGAAAATGTTCACTTTGTTCTAAATATCCTATTTAGACGGCGAATTTTTTTTTTGGTATTTTTAGTTTTTTATTTTATTTTCTAGGATTTTACCGGCGAAATCTATTTTTTTTAAAAAGTCAAACCGACCTAACGAGCCGTAACCGACCCGGGCTCCCCGCCGCCCAGGCTTTATAAGCCACCCCCTGCCCCACAGCCACCCCACCGCCAAACCCTAGCCGCCGCCCCGCCCGCGCCGCCGTCGCGCCGCCTCGCCGCCGACCGCCGCCTCGCCGCCGACCGCCGCCGCCGTCGCCGGAGTCTCAACGGAGTTGCCATGGTTTTTTTCGGTTTTTAGGTAAACCCTAGATCTAGATCTAGATCCGTTTTTTAGTTTCCCCAGTTTAATTTATTAGATCGGTTTTTCGTCGGTTCGTTTATCTAGCGGACGTTCGTCCGTACGTTCGTTTTAATGAACGTTATTTGTCGGTTAGGTTCAGACATCGAACATTCGTTCGTTAGTATTTTCTTTTTATTTTATTTTTGGCTAGGGACCTATCCGCGATTATTTTTATCGCAGATTAGCCCCTGATATTCAAACGCTTGCCGTTTCTTAACCGTTTGCCCAAATCTAGTGAAACCAACGCAAAAATCTTCATCTCGAAACCCTCTTTTTGTTTAATTAACTTGAAAAAGGTTTTGACAATTTTAAAATTTGGTTTCAAGCAGATTTAGTTTCGAAGTTCTTTTGACCGTAGTTTCTGTTCCATAGCTCCGCTTCGGTTGATTCTTTTTGCAGATCGAATTTCTTTAGTTGAGTTTTCAGATTCTATCTTCTTATTCGATATTTACCCGTGCATCTATGCTTGAGTGCTTATGTATGCTATTTTTTGTTTGCGCTAGAATTCCCGGAGTGCGCAGCGTGCTACTACGAGTCACTAGGTTTTGCGGATCATCAGCAAGGAAAGTAACACTTTGATCATATCCCTTTTACCCAGTTTTTATGCATTAGTTCAACCCTCAAACATTGCATGAGTAGGATCTCTTAACTTGTGGGTTTGGGAAGTAGATGATGAGGTAGAACCTATTACCCTTTTTATTATCAAACCCTGGGAGTGACTTCTACGTTATGCTACTTATAGCCATGCTATGCTCGTAGACGTGGTTTGGGTTTGAGAGTATCCATGACAGATGTGAGATTATTAATTAAAGGTTTACTTAAGGTGGCTACTTAAACACACATCTGGGTGGATTGGTAGCGGGCACCTGGGGATATACCAGTGCTGTCCTTTTTGGTTCGCCACCCAGGCTCAAAGGGATCATAAGATTATTCATGTTGGAAACTTCTATGTGCAGCCACAAGCTATTATGGGCTCTAGCATAGTTGAGTAAGTCGTGGGAAACCTTTCCATGATGGGCTAGCAGATGTAGGGGATTGTAGGTGTACATGCCTATCTATCGGTTAAGGGGACCTCTCGGAAAGACTGTGTCTCGGTCATCCGTTTCTCAAACACCATGTAGTGCGAGAAATACAACGGAGGAGATTGAGTCTTGTGGGGAAAAGTGCACAAACCTTTTCAGAGTGTACAAACTAATCATGGTTAGCCGTGTCCCTGGTTATGGACATCTTAAGTATCTTGTTCTTGGATTATCATGTGGATCTCATCACTCTAAATTAATTTGGTGGGATGTTAATAACTTTTAATTGGGATTGAGATGGGAATTTACCATTCTCAATGTTTTTCAACCAACCATGGTAGTTAAATAAAACATATTCCTTTGTTGTATGGAAAAATTGGCTTTTAGCAAAAAAAAATTATAACCATAGAGCCTCCACCAGCCATATATGCATGTAGTGATAGCATTTACTTGTTCTTTGCTTTACTGTGTTATCTTGCCAGCATATTCCATGTGCTGACCCATTTTTTGGGCTGCAACATATCATGTTGCAGACTTTTCAGACGAAGAGTAAGGTGTGCTAGGTCGTTTGTCGTGCACTCAGCTATGCCGTTGGAGTTGATGGACTCACTTTATCTTCCAAGCCTTCCGCTGTTATTTTATTTAGATGGCCTTAAGCCATATTTATTGTAATAAGTTCTCTTTTGAGACATTCGATGTAATAAGTGTGTGATTGCTACTCTGTTATAAATCCTTCAAGTACTGTGTGTGTCAGCATTACCGATCCAGGGATGACACTAATGCACAGAGATTTGACCGTTTGAGGTCGGATCGCTACACTTAGGTTTCTTGCCAAACCATAGTTCATATGGTGTCGTCTCAACGGATTTAGATGGTGCCCTGATACGTCTCCAACGTATCTATAATTTTTGATTGTTCCATGCTATTATATTATCAACCTTGGATGTTTTATATGCATTTATATGCTATTTTATATGTTTTTTGGGACTAACCTATTAACCCAGAGCCCAGTGCCAGTGCCAGTTTCTGTTTTTTTGCCTATTTTAGGGTCTCGAAGAAAAGGAAAATCAAACGGAGTCCAATTGACCTGAAACTTCACGGAACTTATTTTTGGAGCAGAAGAAGCCTAGAAGACTTGGAGTGCACATCAGGGGACCTACGAGGAGGCCACGAGGCAGGGGGGCACGCCCACCCCCTCTGGGCGCGCCCTCCACCCTCGTGGGCCCCTCATGGCCCCCCTGACGTACTTCTTCCGCCTATATATCTCCATATACCCTAAAAACATCGACGAGCACAATAGATCGGGAGTTCCGCCGCCAGAAGCCTCCGTAGCCACCAAAACCAATGTAGACCCGTTCCGGCACCCTGCCGGAGGGGGCAATCCTTCTCCAGTGGCCATCTTCATCATCCCGGCGCTCTCCATGACGAGGAGGGAGTAGTTCCACCTCGGGGCTGAGGGTATGTACCAGTAGCTATGTGTTTGATCTCTCTCTCTCTCTCTCTCTCTCTCGTGTTCTTGAGGTGATACGATCTTGATGTATCGTGAGCTTTGCTATTATATTTGGATCCTATGATATTTTCTCCCCCTCTACTCTCTTGTAATGAATTGAGTTTCCCCTTTGAAGTTATCTTATCGGATTGAGTCTTTAAAGATTTGAGAACACTTGATGTATGTCTTGCCGTGCGTATCTGTGGTGACAATGGGATACCACGTATGTTTTGGTGACAATGGAACACTTGATGTATGTTTTGGTGATCAACTTGCGGGTTCCGCCCATGAACCTATGCATAGGGGTTGGCACATGTTTTCGTCGTGCTTCTCCGGTAGAAACTTTGGGGCACTCTTTGAGGTTCTATGTGTTGGTTGAATAGATGAATCTGAGATTGTGTGATGCATATCATATAATCATACCCACGGATACTTGAGGTGACATTGGAGTATCTAGGTGACATTAGGGTTTTGGTTGATTTGTGTCTTAAGGTGTTATTCTAGTACGAACTCTGGGGCTGTTTGTGACACTTATAGGAATAGCCCAACGGATTGATTGGAAAGAATAACTTTGAGGTGGTTTCGTACCCTACCATAATCTCTTCGTTCGTTCTCCGCTATTAGTGACTTTGGAGTGACTCTTTGCTGCATGTTGAGGGATAGTTATGTGATCCAATTATGTTAGTATTATTGAGGGAACTTACACTAGCGAAAGTATGAACCCTAGGCCTTGTTTCAACGCATTGCAATACCATTTATGCTCACTTTTATCATTAATTACCTTGCTGTTTTTAAAATTTCAGATTACAAATACCCTTATCTACTATCCATATACCACTTGTATCACCATCTCTTCGCCGAACTAGTGCACCTATACAATTTACCATTGTATTGGGTGTGTTGGGGACACAAGGGACTCTTTGTTATTTGGTTGCAGGGTTGCTTGAGAGAGACCATCTTCATCCTACGCCTCCTACGGATTGATAAACCTTAGGTCATCCACTTGAGGGAAATTTGCTACTATCCTACAAACCTCTGCACTTGGAGGCCCAACAACATCTACAAGAAGAAGGTTTTGTAGTAGACATCATGCCCTATTTAACGTGAATGCAACCGTCTCTAAAGCATAACCCCAAAACGATAGTGGTAAATCGGTAAGAGACATCATAGATCGCACCATATCTAATAAAGTACGGTTATGATGTTCGGACACACCATTACGTTGTGGTGTTCTAGGTGGCCTGAGTTGCGAAACTATTCCACATTGTTTCAAATGAAGACCAAACTCGTAACTCAAATATTCGCCTCCATGATTAGATCGTAGAAAATTTATTTTATTGTTACAATGATTTTCCACTTCACTCTGAAATTCTTTGAACCTTTCAAATGTTTCAGACTTATGTTTCATTAAGTAGATGTACCCATACCTCCTTAAATCATCTGTGAAGGTAGAAAATAATGATACCCACCGCGATCCTCAACACTCATTGGACCGCATACATCTGTATGTATTATTTCCAATAAGTTAGTGGCTCGCTCCATTGTTCCGGAGAACGGAGTTTTAGTCATCTTGCCCATGAGGCATGGTTTGCAAGCATCAAGTGATTCATAATGAAGTGATTCCAAAAGCCCACTAGCATGGAGTTTCTTCATGCGCTTTACACCAATATGACCTAAACGATAGTGCCACAAATAAGTTGCACTATCATTATTAACTTGCATCTTTTGGCTTCAATATTATGAATATGTGTATCACTAGGATCGAGATTCAACAAAAATAGACCACTCATCAAGGGTGCATGACCATAAAATATATTACTCATATAAATAGAACAACCATTATTCTATGATTTAAATGAATAATCGTCTCGCATCAAACAAGATCCAGATATAGCGTTCATGCTCAACGTTGGCACCAAATAACAATTATTTAGGTCTAAAACTAATACCAAAGGTAGATGTAGAGGTAGCGTGCCGACTGCGATCACATCGACCTTGGAACCATTTCCGACGCGCATCGTCACCTCGTCGTTAACCAATCTTCATTTAATTCGTAGCCCCTGTTTTGAGTTGCAAATATGAGAAACAGAACCAGTATCAAATACCCAAACGCTACTACGATCATTAGTAAGGTACACATCAATAACACGTATATCAAATATACCTTTCACTTTGCCATCCTTCTTATCCGCCAAATACTTGGGGCAGTTCCGCTTCGAGTGACCAGTCCCTTTGCAGTAGAAGCACTCAATTTCATGCTTAGGTCCAGACTTGGGCTTCTTTCCGAGAGCAGAAACTTGCTTGCTATTGTTGTTTAAGTTCCTCTTCTTCCCTTTACCCTTTTTCTTGAAACTGGTGGTCTTGTTAACCATCAACACTTGACGCTCCTTGATTTCTACCTCCAAAGCCTTAAGCATTGCGAAGAGCTCTGGAATTGTCTTTTCCATCCCTTGCATATTATAGTTCATCACGAAGCCTTTATAGCTTGGTGGCAGTGATTGAGGAACCCTGTTAATGACACTATCATCCGAAAGATTAACTCCCAGCTGAGTCAAGTGGTTATGGTACCCAGACATTCTGAGTATGTGTTCACTGATAGAACTGTTCTCCTCCATCTTACAACTATAGAACTTGTTGGAGACTTCATATTTCTCAACTCGACCGGGAATTTGCTTGAAATATTAACTTCAACTCTTGGAACATCTCATATGCTCCATGAAGTTCAAAACGTCTTTGAAGTCCCGATTCTAAGCCATAAAGCATGGCACACTGAACTATCGAGTAGTCATCAGATTTAGCTTGCCAGACGTTCATAACGTTCGGAGTTGCTCCTACAGCAGGCCTTGCACCTAGTGGTGCTTCCAGGACGTAATTCTTCTGTGTAGCAATGAGGATAATCCTCAAGTTATGGACCCAATCCGTGTAGTTGCTACCATCATCTTTCAACTTAGCTTTCTCTAGGAACACATTAAAATTCAAGGGAACGGTAGCACAGGCCATTGATCTACAACAACATAGATATGCAAAAACTATCAGGACTAAGTTCATGATAAATTAAAGTTCAATTAATCATATTACTTAAGAACTCCCACTTAGATAGACATCCCTTTAGTCATCTAAATGATCACGTGATCCATATCAACTAAACCATGTCCGATCATCACGTGAGATGGAGTAGTTTTCAATGGTGAACATCTCTATGTTGATCATATCTATTATATGATTCACGTTCGACCTTTCGGTCTCAGTGTTCCGAGGCCATATCTGTTTATGCTAGGCTCGTCAAGTTACTTGAGTATTCTGCACGTGCAAAACTGTCTTACACCCGTTGTATGTGAACGTAGAGCTTATCACACCCGATCATCACATGGTGTCTCGGCACGATGAACTGTAGCAACGGTGCATACTCAGGGAGAACACTTATACCTTGAAATTTAGTGAGGGATCATCTTATAATGCTACCGCCGTACTAAGCAAAATAAGATGCATAAAAGATAAACATCACATGCAATCAAAATATGTGACATGATATGGCCATCATCATCTTGTGCCTTTGATCTCCATCTCCAAAGCACCGTCATGATCTCCATCTCCACTTCCTTCTCCCGCTTAGGTTAACTCTGAGCTAGGGTTTTTGCGCCATTGATTGGCTATCCAGGAATCCTCCATGGTGTAATATTTTGTTACTAGGTCGGAGAGTTCGGCGAACATCCTCAGATGACGTCGAAAGACTTCTCTCCTAATCCCCTTGTCGTAAACGTTGAGGGGAATGCCACCATGTGATGCTGGACACGTCGTAATCCGGATGTTTTTTGTGATAAAAAAACGTGTCCAGAATTTCTGGGTCATCTTGTTTGCATTTTGCACAATGAGGGATAAATCCCATATGTCGGTTGGTCCCATTTTTTGGGTAGTACTTGTCATGGGTGGTGGGTAGGAGCGAAATTTCTGTTCTGGTCAGATCCAAGAACGCTCTCCGAGATGAGTTCTCCTGAGGTCAATCTAACATTGGTCTAGTCCTTTTTGCTCGGTCTGGCTCACCTGACCGCATATTGTCTCATCAGTCTCAAGCTCCAGGCTTGGTTTGGTAAGGTGTAGCTTCTGTCTCGAGCCCGATGGTGCTTGGGTGGAAGTTTCCTGCTATTCTTTGGCCAGATGTAAATTCATGGGCGAGGGGATCACAACAGGATCTAATTTGTCGAGCTCGATGCATGTCTTAACAAGGGATTGGAGGTTCAATCTTCTCCAATGGTTCAGTCGAGGCGAGGTGCGACGTAGAAGCTATGCACCGACCTCATTATCGCCTGTTGACGCCATCGAACCACCTTGACTACATAGAGGGACCTGCATGGGCCACTAATGACAAAGTTAAATTTGGTAGATCTCGAGTAGAGGGTCCCGAGCTGGTAGCCTTGGCACGATGGTAACACGAACACATGACTTTACCCAGGCCCAGACTCTTTCTAACGGACAACACCCTGCGTCCTGCTTTGATTGTATTGATTGATGGGGTACAGAGTACACGTTGCATCGTGTATGAATGAGTTGGCCTCTATGTGAAGGAAATATGCCCTAGAGGTAATAATAAAGTTGCTATTTATATTTCATTATATCATGATAAATGTTTATTATTCATGCTAGAATTGTATTAACTGGAAACTTAGTACATGTGTGAATACATAGAAAAATAGAGTGTCCCTAGTATGCCTCTACTTGACTAGCTCGTTAATCAAAGATGGTTAAGTTTCCTGACCATAGACATGTGTTGTCATTTGATGAAGGGATCACATCATTAGAGAATGATGTGATGGACAAGACCCATCCGTTAGCTTAGCATAATGATCGTTTAGTTTTATTGCTATTGCTTTCTTCATGACTTGTACATACTCCTCTGACTACGAGATTATGCAACTCCCGAATACCAGAGGAACACTTTGTGTGCTATCAAACGTCACAACGTAACTAGGTGATTATAAAGATGCTCAATAGGTGTCTCCTAAGGTGTTTGTTGAGTTGGCATAGATCAAGATTAGGATTTGTCACTCCGTGTGTCGGAGAGGTATCTCTAGGCCCTCTCGGTAATGCACATCACTATAAGACTTGCAAGCAATATGACTAATGCGTTAGTTACGGGATGATGCATTATGAAACGAGTAAAGAGACTTGCTGGTAACGAGATTGAATTAGGTATGATGATAGCGACGACCGAATATCGGGCAAGTAACATACCGATGACAAAGGGAATGACGTATGTTGTTATGCAGTTTGACCGATAAAGATCTTCATAGAATATGTAGGAGCCAATATGAGCATCCAGGTTCTGCTATTTGTTATTGACCGGAGATGTGTCTCGGTCATGTCTACATAGTTCTCGAACCCGTAGGGTCCGCATGCTTAACGTTCGATGACGATTTGTATTATGAGTTATGTGATTTGATGACCGAAGTTTGTTCGGAGTCCCGGATGAGATCACGGACATGACAAAGAGTCTTGAAATGATCGAGAGGTAAAGATCGATATATTTGAAGGCTATATTCGGACATCAGAATGGTTTCGAGTGATTCGGGTATTTTTGGAGTACCGGAGAGTTAGAGGAATTCGCCGGGGGAAGTTAATGGGCCTTATTGGGCTTTAGTGGAGAGAAGGAAGAAGGTCCACGAGGTGGCGCGTGCCTCCCCCCTGCCCAAACCAAACTAGACAAGGGGTGGGGGCACGCCCCCCTTTCCTTCTCCCTCTCCCTCCTTTCCTTCTTTCCTACCCTGAAAAGGAATGGGAATCCTACTAGGACCTGGGAGTCCTAGTAGGACTCCCTACACTTGGCGCGCCCCTAGGAGGGACGACCTTTCTCCCTCCCTCCTTTATATACATGGGTAGGGGGCACCCCAAAGGCACTCCAAGATTTGTTTTAGCCATGTGCGGTGCCCCCCTCCACAGTTACACACCTCGGTCATATCATCGTAGTGCTTAGGCGAAGCCCTGTGTCGGTAACTTTATCATCACCGTCGCCACGCCGTCATGTTGACGGAACTCTCCCTCGTCCTCAACTGGATCAAGAGATCGAGGTACGTCATCATGCTGAACGTGTGCTGAACACGGAGGTGCCGTACGTTTGGTACTTGGACTGGTTGGATCGTGAAGTCGTTCGACTACATCAACCGCGTTACTAAACGCTTCCGCTTTCGGTCTACGAGGGTACGTGGACACACTGTCCCTGCTCGTTGCTATGCTTCTCCTAGATAGATCTTGCGTGATCGTAGGAATTTTTTTGAATTACTGCATTCCCCAACAGTGTCATCGGAGCCAGGTCTATGCATAGATGTTATATGCATGAGTAGAACACAAAGAATTGTGGGCGATAATAGTCATATTGCTTACCAGCAATGTCTTACTTTGATTCGGCGGTATTGTTGGATGAATCGGACCGGACCGACATTACATGACCGCGTTGATGACCCACAAGTATAGGGGATCAATTGTAGCTCTTTTCGATAAGTAAGAGTGTCGAACCCAACGACGAGCAGAAGGAAATGACCAGTAGTTTCTGGTAAGTTATTATCTACAAGTGCTGAAATTGTAAGTAGCGAGTAGTTTGATAGCAAGATAATTTGTAACGACCAAGTAACAATAATAGTAACAAAGGTGCAGCAAGGTAGCCCAATCCTTTTGAAGCAAAGATCAGGCCAAAACGGTCTCTTATGATAAGCAAAGCATTCTTGAGGGTACACGGGAATTTCATCTAGTCACTTTCATCATGTTGGTTTGATTTGTGTTCGCTACTTTGATAATTTCATATGTGGGTTGACCGGTACTTAGGTGTTGTTCTTACTTGAACAAACCTCGTACTTATGATTAACCCTCCCGCAAGCATCCGCAACTACAAGAAAAGTATTAAGAATACATTCTAACCATAGAATTAAACTTTTGGATCCAATCGGTCCCTTACGAAATAGCACATAAACTGGGGCTTAAGCTCCTGTCATTCTCGCAACCCACCATCTAATTGCTACTCCACAATGCATTCCCTTAGGCCCAAATATGGTGAAGTGTCATGTAGTCGACGTTCACATGACACCACTAAGGGAATAACAACATACATACTATCAAAATGTCAAACACATATCAAGTTCACATGATTACTTGCAACATGATTTCTCCCGTGACCTCAATAACAAAAGTAACTACTCACAAATGATAAACATGTTCATGATCAGAGGAGTATTAAATAGCATAATGGATCTGAACATATAATCTTCCACCAAATAAACCATATAGTAATCAACTAGAAGGTGTAATCAACACTACTAGTCACCCATAAGTACCAATCTATAGTTCCGGTAACAAGATTGAACACAAGAGATGAACTAGGGTTTGAGAGGAGATGGTGCTGTTGAAGATGTTGATGGATATTGCCCTCCCTAAGATGGGAGAGTTGTTGGTGATGATGATGACGATGATTTCCCCCTCCGAGAGGGAAGTTCCCCTGGCGGAATCGCTCCACCGGAGGGCAAAAGTGCTCCTGCCCAAATTCCGCCTCGAGGCGGAGGCGCTTCGTCCCGAAAGTCCTCCTCTTATTTTTTCTAGGTCAAAATGACTTATATACCAGAAGATGGGCACCGGAGGTGGGCCGAGGAGGCCACAACCCACCAGGGCGCGCCTGGGGGGCCTAGCGCGCCCAGATGGGTTGTGCCCACCTGCTGGCCCCCCTCTGGTGTTTATTGGCTCCAGTATTTCTTATATATTCCATAAAAAATCCCCGTAAGGTTTCATCTTATTTGGAGTTGTGCAGAATAGGTGGCCTGACGTAGCTTTTCTAGGTCCAGATTTCCAGCTGCTAGAATTCTCCCTCTTGGTGTGTTCCTTGCAAATTATGAGAGAAAAGGCATTAGAATTACTCCAAAAAGCATTACTATGGATAAAAACATTACAAATAACAGTAAGGAAACATGATGCAAAATGGACGTATCAACTCCCCCAAGCTTAGACCTCACTTGTCCTCAAACGAAAACCGAAAACGAAAAACATGTCCACAAGCTTTGAGAGAGAGGTGTCGATAAAAACAAAATACGAACATAGAAGCATCATGTTGATTATTATAACAGCAACAAAATTAAATATAGGACTTTTATCATAGAACTTTTATCATATACTTCTCATGAATAAGTAATAGTTCATCACACAATCGAAGTATAAAGCAAAAACTCTATTAGAAACCAACAAACTATGTTCTCAGTCAACTTTCAACTACAATTCATCATCTTCTCAGGAAGGGTCACGTGTTGGAGCCTTTAGGCAAGTCCACATACTCAACCATCATATAGTCTTCTATGATTGCTAATACTCACCTCGTACCCATGAACAAAACGTCTCAACCGGACACATAGAAAGATAGGGGCTTATAGTTCCGCCTCCCAACATACTCACCTGAAGGGTGATGTCAACAATAATAACTCATGCTATCTATATTCAACTGGACATATGTTCCTAGATCTTTCCTCACCACATGATGCTTGACAAAAGAGAAAGATAAAAGGAATAGAGAGAAAAACTTTGACTCTTTGCATAAAAGTAAAAGATAGGCCTGTCGTGGAATTGTCACGGCAGATGTCCTAGTGAAAGGACTTAGTCGTGGAGCCATCGCAACTAGGAAGCTTAAAGGGGTTAATCGGGACAAAGGACACGAGAGGCTTATACTGGTTCAGCCCCTTGCGGTGAAGGTAAAGCCTAGTCCAGTTGATGTGGTATTGCTAGGTTTCGATGACCAAGGAGCGAATACGCTAGCTTGGCTCTCGATCTGTTGTTTCTTGCCCTAAGCCGCCGCCGGGTCGTCCCCTTATATACATGGGTTGACACCCTGCAGCCTACAGAGTCCCGGTCGGCTCATACAACGTGTCCGGCTCGGTGACATCTCTTACATGCCTTACTTTACAAGTCTTATTCATACATGGCGGTTTATACTTACAGGCCTTAAGCCGCCTCTGGGCTTGGGCCTATCATAAGCCTTATCATAAACCGTCACCCTGTATTCTCTTCGGGCTTCACTTAAGTAACCCGCCATTGTGGCTGACCCGGCCCCTCCTGGGCGGGTCATATCTGGTAGTCATATCCCCAACATTAGGCCCCGGGTTGATTTGAACTTTGTTCATGTCAATCTTCAACACTTAGAAGAAATCCATCTTCCACTGCTTGTAAAAGCTTTATAAACCGCCATGACGTCACCTTTAGAAAATTTTGGAAACCCGCCACGACATCATCTTAACGGATCCTTATCTTAAATACCTTCCAAAAATCGAGGCATCTAATTAGCTGGATAATCATCATTTTAGCCTTCCTCGTTTTTCGTGCCTGCATGTTCACCTATCTCCTTATAAATAGGCACGACTGGTCTTCATCATTCTTCTTCTTCCTTCTCTCGCAACCCCTCTGTCGCTCGAGCTCCGCCACTGATGTCTACTACACAACCTTCTTCTTGTAGACGTTGTTGGGCCTCCAAGTGCAGAGGTTTGTAGGACAGTAGCAAATTTCCCTCAAGTGGATGACCTAAGGTTTATCAATCTATAGGAGGCATAGGATGAAGATGGTCTCTCTCAAGCAACCCTGCAACCAAATAACAAAGAGTGTCTTGTGTCCCCAACACACCGAATACAATGGTAAATTGTATAGGTGCACTAGTTCGGCGAAGAGATGGTGATACAAGTGCAATATGGATGGTAGATAAAGGTTTGCGTAATCTGAAATTATAAAAAAAGCAAGGTAACTAATGATAAAAGTGAGCACAAACGGTATTGCAATGTGTTGAAACAAGGCCTAGGGTTCATACTTTCACTAGTGTAAGTCCTCTCAACAATAATAACATAATTGGATCACATAACTATCCCTCAACATGCAACAAAGAGTCACTCCAAAGCCACTAATAGCGGAGAACAAACGAAGATATTATGGTAGGGTACGAAACCACCTCAAAGTTATCCTTTCCAATCAATCCATTGGGCTATTCCTATAAGTGTCACAAACAGCCCTAGAGTTCGTACTAGAATAACACCTTAACACACAAATCAACCAAAACCCTAATGTCACCTAGATACTCCAATGTCACCTGAAGTATCCGTGGGTATGATTATACGATATGCATCACACAATCTCATATTCATCTATTCAACCAACACATAGAACCTCAAAGAGTGCCCCAAAGTTTCTACCGGAGAGTCAAGATGAAAACGCGTGCCTACCCCTATGCATAGGTTCATGGGCGGAACCCGCAAGTTGATCACCAAAACATACACCAAGTGAATCAATAGAATAACCCATTGTCACCACGGTTATCCCACCCAAGACATACATCAAGTGTTCTCAAATCCTTAAAGACTCAATCTGATAAGATAACTTCAAAGGGAAAACTCAATTCATTACAAGAGAGTAGAGGGGAAGAAACACCATAAGATCCAACTATAATAGCAAAGCTCGCGATACATCAAGATTCACTACAAAAAAATACACTTCCGTGATGATACGTGTTTGTCACAGTAGGTCGCGTTTTTTGTCATGCATTTACATCCATGACAAATTTATGACAGAATCAAGATAGTCATACCTGTGCTGTCGTAGAAGTGTTCCATGACATTACCAAAATTATCATCACGGAAGTGTCCACTTCCATGACGATAAATCGCGCGTCACAGAAGTTCTTTCATCAAGGGTGACCGACACGTGGCATCCACCGTAACGGAACGCCGTTAAGCTATCGGGTCGGGTTTTGGATCCGATAACCCGTTAACAACCCCGACCAATGGGAAATTTCCAAGTGTAAAATTCTTATTGGCCGGACGAAACACGTGTCAGCTCGTCAGTGGGTCAGATAGGCGCCTATGATACATCGACACGTGGCACGGCCCAACAAAAGCCCATTCCTATGAAAAGGCCGGCCCGTTTGACTTGGTCAAAAGGTGGCGGGCCGGCCCATGTAAAGCCTGTTAACGGCCTGTTCGCATATAGCCCATTTACAGCCCGCTAACCCAAGGCTCGTTACGCCCTATCCGAATTAGGCACAGTAGCATCATCTGGGCCACCCAATATGATTCCAGCCCGTTTTCACTTCTGGCCCATGTATGGCCCATGACGTCTTTCGGCCCATATGAGGCCCTATGTAATTCTTGGCCTATTAACGGCCCGTGGTGAAACTGGCCCGTAATGAACAGTGTATCACTTTACACCCATTAACGGCCCGTGGTGAAACTGGCCCGTAATGAATAGTGTATCACTTTATACCCATTAACGGCCTGTTATTCCGTTGGGTCATTTCCAACCCATGTTATCTTTCGGCCTTCTCAGAGCCCATTTATTCTTGGGCTCATTTCCAGCATTCGTTTACTTACGGCCCGTTATTGTCATTTTCTGCTTGTGGGCCAAATTCAGCCCGTGGTTACAGTCGGCCCGTTAATACGTTGGCCCGTTTTCATAGCGTCATCAAATACGGCCTATTAATGATGGCCCGTTATGGTCGGCCCATGAACGGACGATTCCAACTCTAGCCTGTTTACGGCCATAATGCGGTCTGTTATTGGCCCATGTTTGGCCATCAATCATATTGCCCGTATAAGGCACATTGATGATACGGCCCGTAGAAGGCCCATTGTTTCTACGGCCCGTAGAAGGCCCACTGTTTCTACGGCCCATAGGAGGCCCAGTGTCACTACAGTAAATATTAGCCCATGGTTATTGTGGCCTAGTTTTAAAAAATAGGTTATTGCAGCCACTGGCAAACCGCGGAAAAAGAGCTGCAATGACTAGAAGCAAACAAATAAACAAGACAACAAGGAAATAAATAAGCAAGCAACTTACACTAGGCTATCAAGGCTATCACACATATTACATCCACTGGGCATCAAAGTTCGCCACTAGTGCAAATAAACGCGCCGACAAAAGAATATACAAAACTGAGAGCACTTCAGAAGGCACTAGGCCTAGCCAGGTCGCCCCCCAAACAGCTGAAGAAGCTGAGTAGACCTCAGTTGTGTCAATGATAGATGTATCAACACTAGATTTAAGGCATGATGGTGCACACGGCAGTCCTCTGATATCTTCATTGCATCTTTGACTTCAAATCGGAGCTGAGCTGAAGCAAGCCTTTCCGCTTTAAGTTGAGACTGAAGAAGTCAAACTGATTGAGGCAGTGACTGCATAGAGGTTGTCTCACACCTGCTGGTGAGTAGCTTCAACTCACTATCTTCATCAAGACAGGACCTTGGGGTCATCTCGCTGTCCTCAAGATGGTTTGGCTCACTATCTTCCCTAAAGTTCTACCTGGCGTAAGAGATACGAGTCTGAAAGAGAAACAAGGAGACGTAACAGGTTTCACAATTATATAAGAAAATAAATGGATCTGTTCCGCATAAGGAACATTTTCTACAACTACAATTTGAAATTGGTAGTTGTTGCAAACATCCAATCAGATGTAAATAGCAAAGCAAACAACAGTGGAGGAAATGATGCCTATCCAAATCTATACTAGAACAAAGTTTGAAGGCTTGAGAAGGATGAACTTACATTACATGTTAACACGGGCTGGACAAAGCCCTTCTCCATGTTGATGGAAGGATAATTCAATAAATTCCCCAAAGAAAATTCTTTATAAGCGTTGCCATTATTCTACATTTTGCAAAGAGTAAATATAAATCAAATAATATTGGAAGAAACAGAGGATAATGAAGCTCAGGTGCAGACTGATGATACATAATCAAATAGCAATTAATTAAGTACAGCGTTACAAGGCAAAAGGGAGAGAGGTACTGACAAGAGCAATGCAGAGCCCATTATTGTTTTGAGATCGTATGATCCTTTGAGCAAGGAGATTCATCTGAAATTAGTTTTCATACAAGAGAGAAGGTAAGGCACAAACAGAAATTTAGGAGTTCAAATTTTGAATTGATATCATAGACAGTACCTGACGCTGGGCTCCCAGCAGTTCTAATAAGGGTTTGGCCACTGGAGTAGGGGTAAAGTGTGGTATAGTTGAGCCGTGTTTTCTGTGGCTGCTGATCTATCTGATTTAACAGGTATCACTACCTTTTCCAAATACCTAGTTTGTACTCCTTGATGACCTGCACTCACCCTCTTCCTTTTGGACACCTATTACGAAAGAACAACATTTGACTGGAAAAACATAGTGTGACGACACATGGAATAGGTACGGAAAATGGATAGGTATGGCATATACTCATATATGATGCTTAAACTAAGCAGATGGTATACCAAAGTAGAAGTAATGCAAGAGGTCAGAAGCAAAATATGTGCGACCAATACAACTTTGCAAAGTTAGAGCAAGCACCTTGATGGGTGAATAAGGTAGGCCATCCTCCACCATGCCAAGTTTGTTAGGCAGTGGATCATTCCACAATATTCCTCTCGTGCGCCCATTCTCATATTCATTTTGATAATGTTCAATATCTGACATGCATGAAAACATAAAAACAAGTGAGATTTTCTTTGTAATGCAGAAGTGATTCTAATCCAATACTGCCTCCCTGTAAACCCCTTTGTGCTATCTCTGCAATTATTTTAAAAGATTCCATGCATGCTATAATTTGTTGTGTGCATTAATATAATGTGGCCTACTACTCAAAATATGAGAGCTCCAGAAGTGATGACACTTCGCAGATGATAGCTTCAACATATAGTAAAGAAGAACAAGTCGACCTGACCTAACAGATTCAAAATATACTAAGGGAGAACAACTCGACCTGACCAGTCGACTGCAAGAGAAGAGTATCATCTTAAAGAAGAGAAGAAGAGCAAGCAGATTGAAGATATTACAAGTCTTTTAATACAATGTCGGTTGACCACCCATGATGAACCAGAGCGCACAGAGAAATACTATTCTTTCCGGTCTCTCCATATGTGGCTCACATGCATTTCGAAACTAAAGTAGGAACATTTAGCTAACCAATTAAACATCTCTTAGTTTTACTAATATCAGCAATAATATCATATATGAATTTGTACAACTAAGCTTGTTTAGCTCGATGGGTGGAGCAGTGCTATTACGACACGAACCACGTAGGCTGATTATGGTCATCATAAAATGGGGAAAACATAAGCATGATGAGTACAGTGTTGACCATGGCAGTGGGATGGCAGATCTGAAGCTGCAAACCGCGCAAAGGGTAGTTAGCAACCGATTTTTTCTTTGAAATAACAACTAAGATTTGGTATGAACAAGAAAGTACGGTCAACAAGTGACAAAGAAATGCAATTATGCTGTCTCTCTATATGTCGCGACATGCATTTGGAAACTCAAGTGGGACCTTTAGCTAACCAATTAAATGTGTCACTTAACTAATATCAGTATCATATCACAATCATATTTGAACAACTAAGCTTTTGAATTCTGAGTGTTGTGTTGTTTAGCTTGAAGGGTGGAGTAATGCTAGTACAGCAGAAAGCACCTACACAGATCATAGTAGAGTAGATAAAAGGGGAAAACCCTAAGCATCAAGAGAAAAATCAGGAAAGTGGAACTAGCTGGACCAGTGGGTGGCGCACATGCTTTTCGAAATGAATATAGGAACATTAGGTGACCAATTAAACGTTCTCTTATTTAGTGATATGAGCATCATATCAGATTAGTATTTCAACACGTAAACTTTGGGTTGAGGTCTTGAGGAGCAGTGCTAGCACGACACGAAGCACCTACGATGATGGTAGTGAATATAAAGGGGGGAAACCATAAGCTTTATGAGTATAGTGCCCGTGCCATGGCGGATCTGAAGGTGCAAACCGGACAAAGCTACTTCGCAACCAATGTTTGCTTTCAACTAGCCACTACGATTTGGTACGGACAAGAAAAGTACAGTAAACAAATTACGATCTATTTTCCGGGTGAGATCAATAACTTAAGCACACATGGAAGAGTATCACCTCTCTTGCGACGCCATGTAGGCCTATGCTGATACGTTGAGGGTGCTGCGGGTGCAATGGCTGTCAGCGGCGGGGAAGAAGACTTTAGACGGCAGACGGCCTGGTCGGGGGATATATCCTGTTGTCATGGACGAGGCGGCCGTAGGAGCGGCAACGGCAAGGTGGACGATGGCGCCGATGAAGCGAGAGGAGGCGATGAAAGGATGCTGGTCCAGCGCTGTGGATGAGAGACGTCCATCTCTTGCAGTGGACGAGGGGTAGGGGTAGCGGCTCCGGCAAGGTGGAGGATGGGGTGGCGGACGGAGGAGGCTGGCCGCAGTGCAGAGGTTGTCGTGACGCCGACGGTGTATGAATGGGGAAATGGAGGGGAGGGGGGAATCTCAAACTTTGGGATGCGCTTCCCTGAAATGGGGGAAAGTTATGAACTTATCCCCCGTTTAAAATTTCAGACATCGCGTCGGTTGGGGATAGGACGGTAATCTCGCATCTCCCAAATATTTGCCGGTAACTATTTCGGGCGAGGAGAGGGTGTTTTGCCGCCCACGGTTGGCGCCCACGGTGTATGAATGGGGCTGACAGGTAGGGCGGTTGTGTCACGTCTGATGGAAGTTACACATCTGCCCCTATTTAAATTATTAGCCTACATCAATTTCGGGCGAGGAGAGGGTGTTTTGCCGCCCACGGTTGGCGCCCATGGTGTATGAATGGGGCTGACAGGTAGGGCGGTTGTGTCACGTCTGATGGAAGTTACACATCTGTCCCTATTTAAAATATAAGCCTACATCGATTTCGGACGAGGAGAGTTTGTTTTGCCGCCCATCGTGTATGAATGGGGAAATGGAGGAAGAGACACATGTCTTTCGGACGAGCTTGAATCAAATGTGTTTTGCCGCCCACGTTTGGCGCCCACCGTGTCTGAATGGGCTCAGAGGACATCGTGTCACGTCTGATTGAAGTTACTAGTCTACCCCTATCTACAGCAGTGTAAATCATGTCTTTAAGGATGTCAAGTGTCAGGGGTGACAGTAATTTCCATCTCGCAAACACTTGCTTCAAGCAGCCCACAAATTATAGTGGGTGTTTAGCCGCTTCGTTCAAAACTTGGGAGAATTAGCATTCACATTTGCCTTGGGACCTGGCAAACTAAATTCAAATCCAATTTGTATTCGATTACGAATATCCATAGATAATTATACGTTTTGTTATTTATTTCTTCAAAACCACAACAAAGATTTATTCCACCTTTATATATGATTATGATTTAGAAATGCCGTGATCTTCGAATTCAGTAGGTTGGATACACTCTGAGTCAAACAGTTATTTCATCCAATACAATATGCTCACACGACAAACAGTTCACCTTATGTCAATCATACAAGTACTGAGGATTACCTCGCCTAAAAAATTCGGACAACATAGGGGGTCTTGCAACACAATCCATTCAGAGACATGACACAACATGCAAGTACAATAATCTAATGAAAATTTCAACTGGTATCTAAAGAAGAACCAGGATTATCTTGGGCTTCAGATAGCAGAAACAGCAGGACCTCCTCCGTCTTCAAATGCAACATTCTTACTTCCTCCAATTCTTGGGTTGCTTGCATAATGCGTGCCGCTAATTCCATAATTTCCAGCCTCAAGATAAATATTACCTCATTCATGGCAGCCACACCATCTTTTTCTGCCTTTAGTAGAGCCTCAAGCACTATAATATCTGTGCTCAGACTGCTCTCCGGCGGTGTTGCCTCTGAACTGCTACCATCTGGTAACATGGATGGCGCACTGCTTCCACAAATAGATTCTGGGGTTGTACATTGTGTCCTAGTGTGAACAGCATCCTGAAAGGTTTGCGCTGGACATCAGTAAGAGATAGTTATCGTATGATCCAGGCAGTAAGCTTACATGGTAAACAATGGACGAATTATTGCCGAGCATGGCAAACTATATTTAAATGGTTTGAAGCAGCATCAGCCGAAAAGAAATTAAAATGGTAAGATGAAACTAGGGATGTAAGTGGCAAATAAACGAAATCCGCCAGTCCCATCTAGTTAGTTTTTGCTACCTCCCTAGTTCATTTTCCTCAAAAAAACAAAAACTTTTTTGAACTATCATACCACTAGTGGACTTTAATCGGGATTAAACCGGACCCAGTTGACATCCCTAGTTGAAAGGGAGTGTACAACCGCTATATTTAAGTTGCCAAGGCATCTAAGCAGTTGAAATAATCTGAGAAAGCACTTAACAGTGTGGCCTCATATAAACTATGAAGATAGTCTTGTGATGAAGTTGAGAGGAAAAGTTAAGGACTCAAATGAAATAGGCATGCATTTCTTTATGATAGTACAGCAGGCACTGCTGACATATTGGCCAACTCAGGTATAGCGTAACAACAAATATGCATTCGAATCAAGCAATACAGCAAAGCAGACAACTGAACTATTTGTAATTCGGTAGGATTACACGTTGAGGGCACAAGCCAAGAAAGCAGCCCACTCGCATTACATTTCACATGTACTAAAACACAGTGGCTTACCATATGTTGCTGTGAAGCCTAGCTGCTGTTGCAATGTTCTTTGAAGATATCGTCAGCATCCCGTAGTTGCAAATCTAGTTGTTGTAGTTTATTCTGCACCATCTATTTAGGTAAAATTAATTTTAATCGCAAGCACTAGTCCGAATTGATCATCAATGGTTCATCTAAACTAATGAAAGAAGGGTGTGTGCATACACGACAATACTCCCTCCGATTCTTTTTACTTTGCGTACAACTTTTTCTCAGTTTTCTCATATTAGTCTGCGCATTGCCGATTCCTAGCGCTGGTTTCCTTTTGTGCCCCGCCCCATCCGCCTCTGCCCTAATTAATTGGCAAATTAGTCTAGAAAAATTAAACCAGTGCCCTCCTTGGTATGCGGGTCAAGAGTTATGCGCATAGTAAATAGAATCGGAGGGAGTATATCTGCTTCCCTCTATTTTTATGCTTGTTCGAGGTGCCAGCCCCAAAATAACAAATATTTTGCTTGATGGGGTTGGCAGCTCCATAATTAATAGAAGCATCAAATTAGTCATGCAACTTGGGAAGATCAAGAACACACAAACAAGTAATGAACGGAGGCTCGGAGCAGTGATGTAATAGCTAGCATCAGAAAATGTAGGGTAAAATGAACAAAAAGCAGCAGAACCACATGCTAGTTTGCTGATGTGTAATTAAGCATAGAGAACATTAAGCAGTCTGATGGAACCAACAGGTTGCATCAAAACAAAACTAAAGCATATTAACTATATGTGCACTGGTATGTAATTTAGCACATGTAACATGTTCACTGCCAGAAGTATGGCCCTACAGGTGCAAGCAGAATAACACGTCTCATGAAAAACTGAATGATGCCCTGAAGAAATTCAAAGGTGCGGTGCTTATGCTAGGAAAGTGAACATAGGCGCCGGCCGTTGGATAATAGTACCTGATTCTCGGCGGCGTATGGGTATCGTTGTCATACTTGATAGCTAAGGATCGTCAATGGTGCTCGTGTTGCGGTTGAGTTTGGGCCGGCTATCACCGTCGCTGAAGCGGCTCCGGTGCTACGGTTGTGGCGCCTGTCGACATACAAGAATGCTCATCTGTGGTAAGTGAACAGTTGCACGATAAAGAGAAAATCGAAGGAGTACAAATTGAAATAACCTGATAAGGCTGCGGCATCGGTAAAGCAGGGCCGGTGGAGTTGAATATGGCATCCGTGGAGCGGGTCCGGTGCAGTGGACGAAGTCTTTGGCGGGCGCATTGTACAATGCTTTCGGTGAGGCGGATCTGTTGCGGCGGACGAGGGCTTGTATGAAGGGCCAGCGAAGGGGCGAACGAGGGAGTCAGTGAAGGGCCTATGCTGTGGTGGACGAGGGCGGCGGTTAAGCAGATCCGGTGCGGTGGACCATGATGGCGGTCAAGGAGATTTGGAGCGATGGACAAGCCAGTCGCTGAAGCAGCTCCGGTGAAGTGGTGAGTTGGCAGTTGGGGGTTCCAAGGTGCAGAAGGTAGATCCGGCGGGGTGTGAGGTCCACCGCTATGGCGGAGGACTAGATTTGGTGGCTTGCCGTGGTTGGGGGGGTCGGGGAGGGGAAGGGGAGGGGCTCTAGGGAAGAATGTTGGGGGCAAAGAGGGGAAAACAATGGAGTTACCAAAGCAGCCCTTTTCCATTCATGTGGCAGGGGTAAAACAGGAATATCGCAGGGCTAAACTTTCGGGCGCATGATATTTCGATGTGAGCGGGAAGTTTGAAAGCTTTTGGCGCCTAAAATTATAAGTATTCTGCTCTCGTACGACCGACTATGATATCATGGCCGACAATTTGTTTGTTTTGCACGCAAAAAAAAGTGCAAGTTTTGAAAATCAATGTCTCCAACTAGAAACTTAGATTGTCCATTCAATTCAAATATGGATCATTGAGCTACTACAAGCAAATACCATCATATGGTCCAATTCAAATGAAACTCCAGATGTGTTTATCCTAAATAAGATGACAAAAGCAAAAATGTGTGTGTGTATGAATGAAGTGGATGATTATAAAGTTTGAACATGCCCGTATGTGTATATCTCTAGGTTTGATATATGAATTTGAAATCACAAATCCCGGCTTAAAAATGTACCTCTGTTTAAATGAATTACAAAAGCTAATGATGGAGTCGAATTCCAAAATTCCAATCTTAGGTTTGTAATTCTGGTACATCAAGGTATATCACGCATGTTCAAAAGTATCATTATCTCATAGTACAAACTGTGAAACAAATTGATCAACCATGAGTGCACAATATCTCAATTACGCTAAAGTCCCTCAAATATAGACACCTCACTCTTTATCTGAAGTCAACCCCCACCACCACCACCACACACACACACAGAGAGAAATCGTTCTCTCCCCCAAACACCAACACACGACCACATTAACACCCCTCTCTCTTGTAAAGTCCGGACTCCAACATAGGTCTCTATCACTTTGTCTCTCGGGAATGCACACATCTCTTCCCTCACTCTCTAGGTCTCCCGCTATCTCTCTTACCCAAGCACACGCACTATGTAGAGTGTATATTTCCCATACACACAAAACGTCCCCCCCCCAAACGTCTATCTCCCTAGTTATGTGGTTCTCGTGCACTCACCTTACACACCACCCCCACTGCAAACAAGCACACTTTGTCTCCTTGTGCACCACTCTCCTCTTTCTATCTCTCCCAATGCGGACCCGCCCCAGCTCCTTCCCTGTATACATATATGTCGTGACTCTTTGCATAGCTCCCTAATGTATAATCGTTCTCGATTTCGCACATTGTTCTCTACACCATCTATTCTAGCTCTCTCATGAAGTCCCTATCACACACACGATGACTCGCTTCCCTTGCTTCTCCGTTCATAGGCCAATTTCGGACAACATCAACATTGTCTCCCTATCTATACACCATTTATGGACACAAACGACCCCTCTCGCCCCCTCTCTTCCTCTCTCTCTCTCTCTCTCTCTCTCTCTCTCTCTCTCTCTCCGTCGCTAGCTCTCTCTTTCTCTCGCTCTCACACCCCTCTCCCACACACACACTCGATGTCTCTTCCAAATAGTCTGCTCCCCCCGCCCGCACCCGTGCTATCTCGCTACTACACATGTCACACCATTCCCCCTTCCCTTATACTAGGTTTACATCATCAGTGGTCTCTCTACTCCAGATACACTCTCTCCCTCTCACACACAAACACGTGCACAAACACACAGACACGCACAAACACCCATTTACCTGGATCCTCATCTCTCCTCATGTCTGCATGTGTATCTCATACACTCATTCTCTAATTATGTATATGTGTCTCCATGTTACACAACACAAAGCCCCATGTACATGTCTCTCTCTCTATCCTCCACACACATAGACACAAAGAATCTGTTATCATTGCCTCAGTCTCTAACATATCACACACGCACTCTCTCTCTCTCTCTCTCTCTCTCTCTCTCTCTCTCTCTCTCTCGCAAACACGCTCAACAAGGGTTTCCCCGTGAATAACTTACCGTCTATTCATAAACAGTCGTGGCAGTATGGCGAACACGAGATGTGAAAAAGAATAAATCTACACATGCTTAGACCACCTAGTATGACTACTAGGACTAGAGCAAGCCAAAAAGCGCGCCGCCGTCACCCCCTCCTTGTCGGCGACGGGAAAATCTTCGTTTTACACAGTCGAGAAGTCATTGTGCTAAGGCCCCACATGCCGAGGCGTTGAATAGAATGTAGATGCTAGTTTACGGAAGCAAGTATCAATAATACGTTTGTATCTCCATACTTATATTTCTTCTCTTGTAAAAAACCGAGTTGGTGATGATGGTACGTGTGCCATCTTGCAATATAGACCGTCCGATCTATATCTAACGGATGGAAATTAAACTAAAAGATACCCGCACCCCTCTCCACATTTGCAGACAAGGCCTTCCCTCGTTCATCCTTATCTCCAACAAACCTCATTGTTGAGCAATTAAGAAAGGAAGCCTCTGGAACAAACTGGCCAGGTGGTCGCTGCCGGCGTCGTCAATCCCCATGCCTCCGCTCAGTTTGACCACCAACCACCACCACACCCCACTCCTCTTCACCTTATCTCATATTTCTCGAGATATCATTAGTTTTTACACATGGGATTACTCCCGCAAGGGTCAATCACAACAAGTGTTTTATAAAAAATGCATCTTGATGTTCTGTGCAATGCACGGATCTTGCTAGTACTCCTACACAAGACTAAGTTGGTGGTGCTGGTGTGTCTGCCATCCGTCGTTTCTGACCATTAGATCTACATCTAACGATTGTGAGGTAACTTGTTGCCTTTTCTCACCAACATCCCACTTGTCTACCAATTTGCATAAAAACCCATAATTAGTATCTTAAAACCAACCACATCCCTCCCTGACCTCACCAAAATAGCCCAAGGAATATATTCTAATTGAAACATAATATATCTCTAGTGACATATGTATATCAAAATTAGAGTGTTTTGTACCAAGTTTGTGAATAAGTATTATTCTAATTATGATTCGTTGCAACGGACATGAACATTGCTAGTATTTCCAACCATGCATTTCTTTTCCTAGTATTCCATAGTTTCGAGTTTTCCATCAAGATATTAGTCACTCATGGTTGATATTTACTTTCAATCATGTACACATATGCACTATGTAACTAGCCTTGCTTATTGGCGTCCAAAGCTTAACTTTCACTCCTACTTACAATATGTAGAGTATTTAACAAAAAACTACCACTTTCAACCAGCCCTAGGAGGAATCTATTGTACAAAAAATAGCAAAAACATACCCAAAATTTCTTAATCCACGCCAAAAAGTACCTAGTACTCCTACCGATTGGGTTCGTTTAAACCCATTTATGACAGGGTTGGCCCACATATCTGTGCTGACGAGGCAACTTAAACCAACACATTTTGTTTGACCGTTGACACGAGGGACCCACATCTGACCTTCTATCCTGTTATTCCCCCTCAAATCATTATTTTTCCTAAACATTACTTCAAACAGTACTAATGCGTGTTCGTCGGTGGCGCCGGTGATGAGCGAGTTGGTGCCGCTCCGCCGGACGGTCCCGACGCCGCGCTGGCCTCCGCATGGATTGGCAAACTAGCCCGAGCGTGACTCACGAGCAAGGAAGCCGCCGCGCTGGCCTTCGCTCGAGCCAGATGGCTGGCCTTAGCATGGCGCGCGCGAGCAAGCCGCCGCGTTGCCTTGACAATCTAGCTAGCAAACCTTGCAGAAAAGCAGCTGGACGGAGCTATCTTGGCTAGCTAGCAGCCGCGAGCGCCGGACGGAGCTGGCATCCGGGCTGCCGCAACATGGGCTCCGCACCGCCTGCGGTTTTGACCTCGCCTTCTGCCGGCGGCGGTAGCTGTGTCCCATGGACGAGGATGACTAGGTGGACGGGCCGGAGGTAGGAGGTCACTCGAGGATTTTTGTTGGTAAGAGCATGTACAATGGTTGATAAGGTAGTCTTATCTTAAGTCTGCCACGTATGCAAGTGGTAGTAGTTTCTTGGCATTTTAGTGGTTTCTTGCATTATTAGAGCAAGTACAATAGAGCTGAGTCAGCGGGCTATAAGAAATAAACTACTACTACATGTTGGCTATAAGATGGGCTGTAGATGACATGGCACTGGCTTATAGCCAGCAGGTGGCTATACTATTAACTATGCTCTTAGGGGTTTCTTGTAAGGAACAATGTACGTACTACTAGCGACAAAAGGCGATTCTAGGTTGCATTGTACTCCAACGAGTACTACTAGTGGTCGCGGGAGTTTATACCTCGTTTTGTGGGTTCGATCCCGGCCGAACGCACGACGACCTTTTAAAAAAAATAGTACTACTACACTTTGCTGCGAGCCAATATTTTACACAGGTAGTTTGAGTTTTGAAGTCAAACGGACGTGCGGCCCCACAATCTGGGTGCACTAGACAGCCTAGCCACGTGAACGGGTTTTCCTTCCCAGCATTCCGTGGCTCGCATGCTCGCCCTAGCCGCACCTCGCTTGCAGCTTCCAGCTAGTAGCATATTTAAACTAGCGCCTCTCAATTAAGCCCAAGGAGCCGGAAAAGCCTGGCGAGGCATTGGGAACTGTGCAATATGGCTCTGTACGTAAAGTTCTCTACTACTACTCTGTAGCTTGTGGCGTTGCATGCATGGACTTCACTCTGTTATCGGCTCTACTATAAAAGAAATTCCTCTTGCCATGTTTTTCTGAAATGGAGGCAAATGCTTTGCTTCATCTCATTCATAAAGAAGGAACTACTAACAAAGTTCGACGAGATCCATTACACCTCCACAAATGGAAGTGAAAAGCCTAGTCTCGTTGTATCAAATAACTCAAATGTTCTGCCCCCGCAGTAACCGTCGCTGATAAACAGGCTGCTAGTGTGTGCGTGAGAGGAGCGGCTGAGTAGGCCAGCTACGTGAGAGGAGCGGCTGAATAGAGCACCGAGAGTACCCACTAGGCCACTACGCATGTGTACTTCCCCTGCATTGATAGTACAACGATGGTTCTAGAGAACAGTAGTACCCTCCACTTCCAACTGTAGCTCCTTGGCCCTGAGATTCAAGAGTTCAAAACTGGTGCACTATACTATACTAGACTAGAAGTACAGTACATCGCATTACTAGTTGAGAAAAGTAGTACTAGTACTGCTACAGTACGAGTACGTACTCCTCCGTCACATAATGTAAGACGTTTTTTGACACTAGTTGGCGTGTACAAAAAATGGCAAAAACATACCCAAAATTTCTTAATCCACGCCAAAAACTACTACCTAGTGCCAAAAATTTCTTACAAGTGCTATTATTTACAGTATAATGCAATCCCATAACGTTCCATAATCCCTTTCTTTCAAAAAAATCTCTTCTGGAGAGAAGATTGCTATCTCCACGTGAGCTTCTCATAGGCCAGCACCACCGCATGCAGTCATGTGAGAGAGAGGGATACATCCATGCAACATGCAGAGAGAGGAGAACGCAGGCGGATAGCCAATGGGCTGCATGGGGCATTTATAGCTGCTAACTCCACCCATCCATGCGCCAGGGGTATTTCCGTCCAGAAAGCATGCAGCGAGCCCCTGCCCTGGTATCCGGGTCTGCTCTTATGCGTAGAGTAAAAAGAATCGGAGGGAGTACTAGTAGTAAATAATAGCCTCACCCCTTCACTGAGGAACGATCTACAGTTGGAAGGGACGAGGCCCTGCGGTTACTACGCTCTTATCTCCTCCTCGCCAGTTCCCCTCCCCCCGAAGAGAAGGCAGTTTGTCGCTGCTCCCATGGATTCGCCAAGCGGTTCTCCTCCTCGTCGGAGATGGGAGACCTTGGACGACGATCCTGTGGGAGAAATCGCACGCCGCTCCGACGTCCTCACCGCCGCAAGACTCGGTGCTTCCTGCACCAACTTTTTCAAGACGCTGCTTAAACAGGCCATGCTTGTTGGTCTTCCATGCATCCTCGAGGAGAAGGTTCTTCTATGGGACAATCCTTCGAACAGTCCACCGCTCCCTGGCCATGGTTGCATGTTGACTCCGCTAGAGTTGCCGATGTTGAGAGGTAGTCGGATTTTGTCCGATGAGCAGGTTAGTAATGGAGTTTGATTATGTAGTACTTAGTTATTCCATTTCCATCCCGTAATTTCTCCGCTAACCACCGTCTTATATATAGGTCTGGGTCGGTGCCAACGAAGATTGGCTTGCATACCCCCAGCCGGATACCACCATCATTTTGCACAACATCCATAGCAGTGCGGCCGTTCCGGTAGACCCCTTCTCCACCATTGGGATCGGCCTTCCGGACTGGCTGGGCAAGAATACGTATGATGATGCCTACATGAGATTGAAGAAGATAGCAATTGCAGACCCGCTGACAAAGCGACGCGGCTACAACGATTACTATCTCCTTGCGGTGTTCGACATAAGGATTGCCATCAATGCAGGAGGCAGTAACGGCAGAGGCTGGCGCATGTTGGCGGCATCAGATTTGTACCCCTACACGTTCGAAGACGCCGTGCGCCATCTAGGCCGCATCTTCGCGGTGACAAGCTAGGGTACTTGTTTCATCTGGTTGACATCCTACGGTACGGGAGATTACAAACGGAATGCACAAACCATCATTTGCATCCCTAACGGTACTCCATTATTTTGCAGGGACCAGTCATCCCCCGATCAAAATAAGATCGCCGATCCTGGATGTGCATTTGCATCCACGATTCGGTCTAACCTGGAACCTTGTAGCTGACTTTGGCATATCGGGATCAACTATCTTAGCAGTCGTTACCCATGGTACCACGGATGTGCAACATGGTCACATAATCTACCACGACCGGACCGTCACCATCTACCCAGGTATTCCATTTTTAACCCTCTCGCCTTCTCTTTCATTGCTGTACTAGTACTATACTTTGTAGTACTAGTAGGAGTACTTTTTACCTTGGAGGAAGCGTATAGCTAGCTAGGCCCTTGAAGACTTGAACCCACTAGCTGCCACCATTTTTGTTTTTCCATGTCTTACTATCTCATCCATGTAGCCAAGAGTGGCTATATATAATAAGCCGGTTATTTTACTTCCTCTATACCGGAGTAGTACTATTTGCTGCATAGTATTACTGACCGCCACATTTTAGCACAACATTATCATGCATGGACCTTGACTATGTACGTCACCATGTGTCCAGATCTGGGATGTCATGTGTACCAGATGAACGGCGCCGAGTTCGACCCCCGTGATGCTACGTGGGTGCCGAGGAACACTCTTGGAGAGTATTCGCTTTTCATCGGGGACAGCTACCCCATTGTGAAGCGGATGCCACCATCCGTGCACGACACGGAAGGCCTGCCGTTCATGAAGCATGGTTGTGTCTTCAGTGCGCACCGCCGGATGAACGACATGCTGGGACACGCTATCCCTGATTTATGCCGCTTCAGCTTGGATGAGTCTCCATCGTGTGGAATCGGACTAGAAAGCTGCGATAATGATTCCCGTAGCCCACCTCTATGGATCGTGCCATCCATGAAGAACACCTGGGACTGGAACCTGGAGGAGGACATGTAGCCCATCTATAACATGTAAGTGGAGTACATTAATTGTGAACGGTAGCGCTGTGACTATATGTAGACTAGTCGTGCACAAATTTATCACATGAGTTGGAGATGAACTTGTGTGGCATACTGGCATTTGTCCTTTAGAATTTATTACTAGTAAATGTGTTATGTGTACATGCAACTTGTGTGGTTGTTGCACGGGCTCCAACACGCTCTTTGAGAAAAAAAGGTGGCACAACTTTGGATATACGTGACGTGGCGGCATCATACAGTAGCATCGTTCGCTATAGTTGTACTAGTACACTCCTACTAGGACGACAACTACTATAAAACCTTGCACTTGGCTCTTTGCCTCTTCGGGAGGTTCAACAGTTCGTACTCGTGTGAACCTTGCACTTGGATCTTCGCCTCTTCGGAAGGTCCAACAATGATGATACTACAATAGAATATGCTTCTGGCAATCTGACACCGATTGAACTGTTGCACGTCCACCGCGAGGGCGAGGGCGAGGGAGAGGGAGAGGGAGAGGGCGATGTAGTCTAAACCCTCTCCTCGTCCTGCGAACCACCGCGCGCGTGGGCAAGGGAGAGGCGTAGTAAGCAAGATTCTCTGTGTTCGGTGAGTTGACGGGACACATCAAAGCAGTACTAGTAGTAGTAGTCCATACTGCGTCCTTTCCGATTAATATGGCTTAATTTGAAACGAGAAAAATACACTGGCAGTCAACGTATGTAACAGTACGCTCTTTACGGTCACTATATATAGTTTTGCGGCGATTATGCGATCACTAGCTCATCGTAGAGCACCGTATTGCACCCTACTGACCGGCCACATAGTCGACGTGGCACTTTGTTGACTGGTTAAATTGTCACCTGGTTTCTGGGTCCCAACTGTTAGTTGGCAGAGCAAAGAAATCAGTTAAACAAAACTTTACGCAGCCGCGACACAAGTCCAACCCTTGCGCGCGAACCGCCCTGGCTGTGTATGTGAGTGCATGCACGTGTCCTCCCTCGGTATTCCAACAAAGAGTGTACTACATGATGTACATCTACACTTCCAATGTGTTTAGCCTTTAATCTAAATCGATATTGATTGACTAATGCACCAACTTGTGCTGTAGGTATAGGCTACATGTCTATCCTTAATTACAGCATGCAACAGCCTTCATTTAATCTTCTTATCTCAATGGTCGCATGCACACATAAGTCTGCTACTTTTGGGAGTTAATTATGCCCTGGTCAATGTGTAAATCTCTAAATGTACAGTCTTTCACGGACGTAGGGAGTAGGTTGAGCACTTGAGCGTGAGCATGTGTGTTGCGTCGTGTGCTGTGTGCCGCATGGGTGTGTGAGTGTTGCGTGCGTCCATGTGTATGTGTGCGTGTTGCATGTTGCATGCATGCATGCATGGGGCTTACTCCCTCCCATTGACATGTTCATATTTCAAGCTTCCTCTGTTCCCTCCATACGGTGATACTCCCTCTGTTCCCAAATAGTACGGATTAAAAGCCTCCCTCTGTTCCCAAATACGGAGTATTTGTCTTTCTACAGATTTCAACAAGTGACTAGGTATGGAGAAAAATGAGTGAAGTGAGCGTAGAGGCATAGGGATACTGTAGAAAGGAAGTCCTCGCGATCCATTTATTCCCCATCTCGGCCAGAGAGAACTATTCAACTAGTCTCTTCTTCTTCCTCCTCTCTTCCCCATCATCGGCCACACACCATTTACCCCCGCTCACTGCTCGCCCGCCCGCGCCATCTTCCTTGGTAGCTCGTGCGTACCATATCCCCCCCGCTCACTGCTCGGCCACACAAGGAGAAGATTCTTCGCTCGCCCGCCTGAATCCACTTCCCGCTGGTTCGCAGGCACCGAAAACCCCAATGGCAGAACCGACTGACACGCAGAGCCGCGATTGGAATCCCCTCCTCGATGTTCTCTTGGAGCAGATCTGTAGTCGTATGGACCTACTCAGCATCGTCCGTCTGGCCGCATGCTCGGTGTCTTTGTACTATCTACTCGTCTGCAACCGACCAGCTCTTTTCAAGACACCCTGCTTGCTGATGCCCGATCCTTGCAGGTGGCCCAGACACCGACTTGGCGATCCTACGGAGGTTGCCGTGGTGCCCCTCGACATGCTACCACTACCTGTCCACCGGTCCTTCATGTGCGGCCACTACTGGGCAGGCATGAAGGCCAACTGGATCATCCTCATCCACCGTACCGGTAGTCCGTGGCGTCTCATGGATATCTACACCCAGCGAGAGATCACCCTTCCATCGTTGGATACCACCGCCATCGAGCCTCGCGACCCGCCAGACACTCCTGCGTACTACGCACGAGACGCATCAAGCTTTTGGCTCGACCTCTGTTTGCAGAAAGTTGTAATCTGTGAAGTGCCCACACCATCAGAAGACTACATGGATTACAAGCTCATTGCCTTGTTCAACAAGGGATTAGTCTATCTGGAATCCGGTCGCCATACATGGTTATGGCTCATCATCAATCCTGTTGAGGAAACATTTCTGTCTAATGCTATAGTGCATGATGGCATCGTTTACGCGGTCGACGCACAGATTGGCTACCTATATTGGTGGAATCTATCATCGTGTAATTGTTCTATCTCATCTCATCTTTACCTTATAAATACGACTACCTGTTCATTTGTTACAAATTTAGAATGCATAGCATGTCTATAACCACATCATTGCTAGATGTTCCTCTCATTTCCTAGATTTTTATGACCACACATGTTATTGTTAGAGTTGATATGAGAACAATTGGCATCTAATGATTGTTAGAATACATATTATGAGCATAACATCATGATTGCTATATGTTACTCTCGTTTACAAGATTTTTATAACAACGCATGTTATTGCTTAGAGTTGATATGAGAACAGTAGTAGTAAGTGCTATGGTAGAATATGAGTAGGCGCTGTCATAGCTGTTTTCCTCTCATTGTTACATGATGTTTGAACCATGACATATTGCTAGAATATAAAAGCTATTGGCTTTTTTTAACTTGGAGTATGATTATGACCACGACATTGCAATTCTCTGTCTATGATATGTGTCACTGTTATAATAATCTTAATTCCACACATACTCTGAACATGATTGTTTATTTTTGTCCTTTTGGTCTCCAATTTGAATTGTTGCAACAGACGCAAATGCGTTGGCCTTCATGATTTCAGGACCTGGAATCATACTAGCCGATGGGTGGTGGTTTATCACTCGTTCAGCTGACGGCGATCATTTGATGCTCATTCGCACGTACCAAATTGACCAAACCATTACATCAAACCACATGCAGTACAATGCATGGGGCGTTCGTAACATTGATGGCTATGGCTGCTTCATGTTCGAGAAAGATCCTAGCTCCGTTGGGTCAGGCGTATTCAACTGGAGGAGGGTTTACAGCCTTGGCAACCACTCCTTGTTCCTCGGGCTCAATTATCTGATCATCCAACCAATCATCGATCATATCACCAGCGATGATTACTGTGCTATCCAACTTCCATTCGCGCGGGGGGGGGGGGCTGTGTTTACACATCATACCATGGGTTTCATGAATCACCATATCCAAAGATTCGTCGACACAACTTGTTGCCAGATAATCTTCAGTGTGTGAAAGGCATCAAGCTTCCATGCGATGGATGGCTTTTGCAAACCCGACATGCAGCGACGTGGTTCATGCCAACAGCAAATATGCATAACTTGATTCATGCTGATATCTAGACTGAGCCATGTATTCTGCTGCTGTAGCACGACCCTCTTTTGTTGGATATTATGTACTGTTGTTAGTTTGAAGCACTCCTCTGGTTGGAAGGATAGATACCTTCCTAGGATCAAGTGCATCCTAACTCACCTGCGTAGGATGTACTGATAATGATGATGGAGATGCTGTGCAGAAGCCATATATATATCAGTTAGGCGTCAAGTGCGTACTTGTTAGTTAAACCTATGTATAAATTGTGACACTAAATACGACTAGTAAGTAGTACAGTAGCAGTACTAGTATACGTCGGTCAAATTATTCATCATGTCCACACATTGAATTGACGTGACAACACGCTGCACATGAGGTGACACAAGAATCCCGGCGGCGTGTTTGGGTATTCTGGACTTCAGATTTGGAGTACCACTTATCTGTCGAAATCTTTCATCATTCACTTAAAACAGTCGATTGATCATACATTGAGTACCATATAACTAGAATTATCGATGCAAGTCGAAGAAGGATTGGCCCGTGCTGCCGGCTGGCGTCAAGTTCGATCCCACGGATCAGGAGCTGATCGAGCACCTTGAGGCCAAAGTGAGTGCTGACCGTGCGAGATTTCAGTCTCCCATCGATTTGTTCATACCAACCATCGACAGCGAGCACGACATATGTTACACCCAACCTGAGAAACTTCCAGGTAAGACACCGATCAGCCGTCTACTTGCACAAACATATTCCTTTGTTTATAGCTCTATTTTTCTTTTTAGACGCAGACCTGGTGAAGCAATTACAATTTGACAGTTAATAAAAAGTGAAACAAGTGACTACAACATGCCAAAGATGTTATGAAAATGCCAACTAGGTACACTAAAACCTGTATTCCACAACACTGCAGGTATCACACTGAGTGGCCTAAGGAAGCATTTCTTCCAGCGCAATTCCAGGGCATTCAAAAGGGGCGGGTGGACGCGTTGCAAGATATAGTCGGAGTGCGGCATGCACGCGATGTGGCACAAGATCGGCAATACCTTGCCGGTGATGGTCAACGGCCGACAAACGGGCATCAAAAAAGGTTCTGGTGCTGCACACCAACAAGAACTTCGACCAACAGAGGACCAACTGGGTGATGCACCAGTACCACCTCGGGGACCTGGAGCAAGAGAAGGAGCGGGAGCTGGTCCTCTGCAAGATTTTCTACCAGACGAACACTAGGGCCAGGAGTAAAAAGATTATAAGTTAGTTTGGTATTGGTAGTTGTACTACCTTGTCGTCCACAAGTTGGTATTGTTGTTAACGATCTTTTGGTATGAACTTGCATTTGCTTCCAACCATCATGCCGAGGGTCGACGTGGATATAAAGCTGAATCATTTGTTTCGAAATGAATTTTCAGGCACCTGATTTTTATTTGATGGGTAGCCTAAGCACCCGCCGTTCGAATTCCCAGTTCTCCAATTTTTTCGAAACAAGTGCATGCACTTATTATCACGATAAAAAAACAATATCCATGCTGCATCCGAGTTATCAGTCTGTACTTGCAGAATTCTCTCGTTTATTGAGCACGTATATTGTTTTTTCAGGTCGAGCAAGTTTCAACTGGGCTGTAGATTGCCCAGGGTTGTTTTGTTTTTAACAGGCCCAGCCCATGACAATAACGGGGCACAAAGATCCAGCAGGTATCTATTGGCCTCTGGCCCGCCAGCGTTAGTTATATCTTGTCTTACAACATCCGCAAGCAGTTTTTTTACTGAATCAAACACACAACCCAGTTCTATTTTTCTCTTGAAACGCATGTCCTACATCCATTTTCTAATCTCTACCTATAATTTTACTAGTTCATATACACGCATCATTATATTGAAAACACATAAAATTCCCTTCTCATATGTACATCCTTATTTTTGTTGTTTTTTCCCACCCAGCGCTGATTTTTTTACCACTGGTTTTCCCTTAAACCAACTAAATTATCCCATGTCTTATTTGCTTACAAAAACAAAATGATTTTTTTGGCAAATCAATAAGTTCTTAAAAAAATGTTTATCATTTCGGGATTACAATAGTTCATACTCCACCGAAATATGCAAAATAAGGTTGGACTTTTTGACCGTGGTCCTGGGCAGAAAATGGGTTGTAATAAATTACTTAAGAATTAGCAAATGGGCTGCAAATTATAAAAAATAGCAAATGGGCTTTATGTTGTCTGCCACAGATTTGGAGGCTGACTTGTGGGCCTACTAAGTTCATGCGTACAGAAGGTTTCTCAAAAAAGAAACTTAGTCAACAATCGACTCTACCAGCGTCAGACCGTTAGATGTCAATCTAACGACAATCGTGATTCTTCAGTCTTTGATATTCCTGCCCCAGCCGCCCAAACCAGCGCCGTCGGAACCGCCTGCTCCCGCCTCCTGTGGCCGGCAGTGCTGCCGGGAAGGCCTCACGGCCCCATCATACTCGCATCCCTAGCCTGTCTATCCCTCTACTCACCCACACCTCCTGTTATTTTTCGGCGACGGTAGCCGAACCAGTCAACCCTCGTACTCTCCACCGCGTGGGCAGCCACTGCCATGTCTTCCTTGGCTCCGCGTCGTTCCCTTCGTGGGCCTCGCCATCGTCCACCGCCCTGGTGCTCTCAGCGCGGCGTGGTCAACGATGTCCATCCAACGGCCGTAGTGCTTCTTCAATCTCTGGTCTTCTTGCCCCAGGCGCCCAAAGCAGTGCCGGTCATGCCGCATGCTCCTGCCTCCCGTGGCCGGCTGTGCTGCCGCGGAGGCCTCACCGTCCCCATACTACTCCCACCGCTGGCCAGGCCATCCCACCACTCACCCACTCCCCCTATTATTCTGCGGCGACGACAGCCTCACACCGCAGCCGAACCAGTGAACCCTCATACTCCTCTCCGCGTGGGCATCCACTACCGCGTCTTCCCTGTCTCTGCGTCGTCCCCTTCCTAGGCCTCACCGTCATCCACCGCTGTGGTGCTCTCGGCGCAGCGTGGTCAATGTGGTCAACGACCGACTTCCATCGGAAGAGTACTGTACATGGAGAGGCTGACAGCTGGGTCCACGGCAGCCACAAGGCACAAAATAATTATTCCTCCACCTAACAGTAGGGACCCACCGGATGGGCCACCAGTATTTCGCGGAAAAAACGTTCCCCCCTGACTGTTGGGATGCACCGGACGAGCCACCGTATTTCGCAAAAAAAACGTTTGCCCCTGACTGCTGGGATCCACCGGACGGACCACCGTATTTCGC
>NC_041382.1:505396987-505435620 GCF_002162155.2 Triticum dicoccoides | reverse complement strand
TATTACGCACAGAAAATTGATTACTCCCCCTGCTAGCTGGGACCCAACCTGGTGGGAGGCTGACTTGTGGGCCTACTAAGTTGACGAGGATGGAGGGCTTTGTCAACTTAGTCAATATGAATGATTCTAGCTCCAGTGACCGTACGATGTCCATCCAACGGCTGTAGTGCTTCTTCAACCTCTGGTCTTCTTGCTCCAGCCGCCCAAAGCTGCGCCAGTCGTGCCGCGTGCTCCTGCCTCTCGTGGCCGGCTGTGATGCCGCGGAGGCCTCACCGCCCCCTAATACTCCCACCGCTGGCCCATGCTATCCCTCTACTCACCCACACCCCCTATTATTCTGCGGCGACGGCAGCCTCACGCCGTAGCAGAACCAGTGAACCCTTGTACTCCTCTCCGTGTTGGCATCCACTGCCGCGTCTTCCCCGGCTCCGCGTAGTCCCCTTCCTAGGCCTCGCCGTCGTCCTCCGCCTTGGTGCTCTCGGCGCGGCGTGGTCAATGTGGTAAATGATCGACTTCCATCGGAAGAGTACTGTACTGGAGAGGCTGACAGCTGGGTCCATGGCCACGGCCCAGTTTTTTTGTGATTTGCCAAGTAAGTCGCTTTGTCAGGCCTGTTGGCTGCAAATCTTTCAAGACGAGGAGAGCTTCATTCGGCTGGCCGAGAAAATGGCTCATCAGTAATGAGAAATGGGCTATACATTTTTAAAACACATCAAACCAGCAATTAGTTTAAAATATCTTTTTTTGCATTTAGAGATTTTAAATTACATTATTTTTTATGCGTGGAGAATTTGTTGGATTTTATATTGATATACACTTATTTTTAAAATCAGTTTGAATGTGAGTCGAAATTTCGGGATTAAAAACAGTTCGGACCGCACCGAAATATGCAAAATTTTGTTAATTTTTTAACTGCAGCCACAATATGGGTTGTAATGCTAACAAAAAGAATATGGGCTCCAAAAATAACCTTAAGAATTAGCAAATGCGCTGTAAATTATTAGAAATAATGGCAGATGGGTTGTATGCTATTTTCCACAGATTTGAGGCTTTCCTAAGAAAAAAGGTTGACCCACAAGCAGTGACTGTTGGATGTCCATCTAACAGCCGTCGTGCTTCTTCAATCTCTGCTCTTCCTGCTCCAGCCGCTCAAACAAGCGCCGGCGGGACTGCCTGCTCCCTCCTCCCCTCGGCCGGCTGTGCTACCGCGCAGGCCTCACCGCCCCACCGTACTCCCATCGCTGGCCTAGCCATCCCTCTACTCACCCACACCTGCTGTTATTCTCAGGCGATGGCAGACGAACTAGTAAACCCTCGTACAGTTGTACTCCCCTCCGCGTGGGAAACAACTGCCGAGTCTTCCCTACCTCCGTGTCGTTTCCTTCCTAGGCCTTGCCGTCGTCCACCGCCCTGGTGCTCTCGGCGCGGCCTGGTCAACATGGTCAACGACCGACATGCATCAGAAGTGGACTGTACGTGGAGAGGCCGACAGCTGGGTCCACGACCACACGCAAGGAAAATGCCTCCTTATTACGCGCAAAATAATGATTCCCCCACCTGACATCAGGGACCCACCCAAAGGGCCTCTATATTTCGCGAAAAAATGTTACTGCCGCTGACATCTCGGACCCACCAGCTATATCTTCGCACGCAAGGAAGTGCCTCCTTATTACGCTCAAAAAAATGAATACCCCCTGCTAGCTAGGACCCACCTTGGTAGGAGGCTGACTTGTGGGCCTACTAAGTTGACGGGGACGGAGGGCTTTGTCAACTTAGTCAATATGCATGATTGTAGCTCAAGTGACCGTACGATGTCCATCCAACGGCCATAGTGCTTCTTCAACCTCTGGTCTTCTTGCTCCAGCCGCCCAAACCAGCGCTAGTCGTGCCTCGTGCTCCTGCCTCCCATGGCCAGCTGCGATGCGGCGAAGGCCTCACCGCCCCTACTACTCCCACCGCTGGCCAGGCCATCCCCCTACTCACCCACACCCCCTGTTATTCTGCGGCGACGGCAGCCTCACACCGCCGCGAACCAGTGAACCCTCGTACTCCTCTACGCGTGGGCATCCACTGCCGCGTCTTCCCCGGCTCCGCGTCGTCCCCTTCCTAGGCCTCGCCGTCGTCCACCGCCCTGGTGCTCTCGGCGCGGCATGGTCAACGTGGTCAAGGAACGGCTTCCATCGGACGTGGACTGTACATGGAGAGGCTGACAGTTGGGTCCACGACCGCAACAAGGAAGAGCCTCCTTATTACGTGCAAAATAATTATTCCTCCACCTGACAGCAGGGACCCACCAGACGGGCCATCGTATTTCACAAAAAAACGTTTGCCCCTGACTGCTGGGACCCACCAGCTACATCTTCGCACGCAAGGAAGTGCCTGACAGTTGGGACCCACCTGGTCGACGCGTACGTAGCGTTGTCATTCTGGTCGCGAACATGTACGTACATATATACTGGTTGATGTAGAGGCGCGCATGTGTCGTAGTAGAGGCGTGCACGTAGCATGTACACGTACGTACATCGGCCAAGGTGCAAGAAAGAAAATACGGCCACATATGTGTACATACGGGCGGGGTCTCGAACGCCTACTCGCGCATACGTACGGCCAGGGCTCGTGTACATGGCTGGGTCGGAACGGAGGAACAACGTCGTCGTTGTGTTCATGGGGAGGCAACGGAATGCGTCGTGTTCATGGGGAGGCAATGGAATGCATCGTGTTCATCGGGAGGGCTTGGACGGAATAGGCGATGGAAACGAGGCCTGGCGTACCGCAGAACGAAGGAAATGGCCTTGTGTTTGACCGGCCACGTTCGAAACGAGATCCTGTTCATCGAGAGGGGTCTGGCGTACCGCAAAATGGAGGAAACGGATCTCCTACGGTCGAAATGGGGATCCTGTTGATCAGGAGGGGTGTGGCATACCGTAAAACGGATGAAACGGACTTGTGTTGGAGCACTACGGTCGAAACGGGGGTCCTGTTCATCGAGAGGGGTGTGGCGTACCGCAAAACGGGACTCCACGGGTGTCGGTGTCAAAACCGGCGGATCTCGGGTAGGGGGTCCCGAACTGTGCGTCTAGGCGGATGGTAACAGGAGACAAGGGACACAATGTTTTACCCAGGTTCGGGCCCTCTTGATGGAGGTAAAACCCTACGTCCTGCTCGATTAATATTGACGATATGGGTAGTACAAGAGTAGATCTACCATGAGATCAAGGAGGCTAAACCCTAGAAGCTAGCCTATGGTATGATTGTTGTATGATGAAGTTGTCCTATGGACTAAAATCCCCCGGTTTATATAGACACCGGAGAGGGTTAGGGTTACACAAAGTCGGTTACAACGGTAGGAGATCTTGAATATTCGCATCGCCAAGCTTGCCTTCCACGCCAAGGAAAGTCCCATCCGGACACGGGACGAAGTCTTCAATCTTGTATCTTCATAGTCCTGGAGTCCGGTTGAAGGTATAGTCCAGTTACCCGAACACCCCCTAATCCAGGACTCCCTCAGTAGCCCCTGAACCAGGCTGCAATGACGATGAGTCCGGCACGCAGATTGTCTTCGGCATTGCAAGGCGGGTTCCTCCTCCAAATTCATCATAAAAGTTTGTAAACACCAAGAGTAGTGTCCGGCTCTGCAAAATAAGTTTCCACGTATTGCCATAGAGAGAATAATATTAACACAAATCTTAATCCGCTAACATACTCCGCAGAGTGACATCACACTATGGCCAAGCCTTTATTCGAATCGTTTTCACTTTTCCACCTCAACGTGTTTTGCGAGGCGGTTTCCTTGGCACGTCTTGTCAAAGCAGAGATCGTGTCCCCTTTAATTACGGGATTCTCATCAATACGGACGTGGGTAACCCAATCGTGCCCGTTAGCATGTCTTCTCGATTAAAGCTGAGTCCCAAACGGTTATGGGGAGGGCTCCTGGTATTCAACCTCTTCTAAAGAGACCAGGGCCTTACTCCTTTTCCTCAATCTCAAAACAAGTTCGCCCGTCGCCTCGAGTTCCAACACCCTAGGCTCCAGATTCCAGGCGCTTCGGACCTTCGACAATGTCCGGTTCCGACCTTCAAGGCCGATGGATGCCTTCCTCCGTCACGGAGGAGGACGTGCTAAAGTTGAGAGAGGCTAAGTTCTTGACCGCCGAAATTTCGCATAGGTTGCCTGCTCAAAGGCAGGCTATCCCCAGTCCCCAGCCCGGTGAGAGCGTAGTGTTCATGTCTCACTTCCTTTGGGGGTTAGGCTTCCCGATGGATCCCTTCGTGAGGGGGCTGATGTTCTATTATGGGTTGGAATTTCATGACTTAGCTCCGGAGTCCATCCTCCACATTTCCTCATTCATCGTTGTGTGTGAAGCGTTCCTCCGTGTTACTCCTCACTTCGGATTATGGCTTAAGATTTTGGAGTGGAGCCGAAGATGATCGAGGGACGACACGCAGAGTGCGGAGGCGCTGTCATAAGTAAGAATGCTGATGCTTCATGGCCCGAGGGCTCCTTTCAAGAGGAGCTCGGCTTGTGGCAACGAGAGTGGTTCTATATCACCGCTCCCAGGAGCGCCAAGTGGGCGGCGCCTCCTTCCTTTCACTCGGGTCCCCCACCACGGCTAGCGTCATGGGTCAACAAAGGATTAGATTGGGGGTTATCCATAGACGTGCCCTTGTTGTAGGGCTGCATCAGGGATCTCTTAGAAAGAGACCTCAACCTGGTCAAGGTGACGCAGGTCATGTTGATTCGCCGAACACTGCCCGGCAAACGTCGCTCCCTTCGTCTGTGGGAGTTTAATCCAGAGGGACCACGAGCTCTCCAGCATTTTATGGGCGCAACGCCCGCGGAGATGTATAAAATGTTCTTCGGATCACAAGCAATGTGTTCGGATTTGACCGAGGACGCAGGTTTAAGCTGCAATCGCCCGGATACTCAAGTAAGTAACCTTGTGCCCGGACTCGCTATCCATAAAATTGTCATAAATTCTTCCCTAAAAGAGTTGTCCTTTTAAACAGGAGTGGATAGCGAAGGCAAAGCTGATCAGGTGTCTGGCTCCCCTTCCTGAGACCAGGCTGGATCCCGTGCTAGTCAGGATGTTGAAGATTGTGCCTTTGGAGGGAAGTGAGGGGGAGGACAAGGAAACCATGGCCTCCTCGAAGGAGGCTGCTCCGAAGGGAGGAACCGTCAATTCCTCTCCTAAGGGGAAGAAGAGGGCCGCCTCTGACGACCCGGAGACCACGACCTCAAAGTGGGGGGAAAAGTCCTCGTCAGAGGGTCCGACGCCGGGGAGATCCTCAGCCGAACTACGCCCTCAAAGGGATCAGCCATCCAGCGAGCCGTAAGTAGAGAAAGATTTTCCTTTAGAGGGATGAGAGAAATCCTTGCTTTTTATCTAAGAAGATTAACCAAATTTCACTTTGTAGCTCGGACCTTGGCCCTTCTCAGCAGAGCTCGTCTTCGGGAGATCTTCTTCCAGAGATGATGGAGAGTGGAACGCCTCCCCCTGCCGTACCGCCTGGCGAGGCGGGCGACCCTGAGGTGTCGTCACGGAGGGTTTCTCTGAATCCGGCAGGGATGGAAGGTAGCCATGTGGCCCCCCAAGGTTCTCCACGTCTGGCCTTCGATGAAGGTCATAGGACGAGTCCGGCACCGTCTGGTGCATGGTCGGAGGAGCTGATGATTCTGCTGGGGCGAGCTTCTATCTCAGAGGAGCACCATGCATTGATGGGTTCGGTGATTGGAAGGATTTCGTCTGCGGAAAGCGGATTGCATGAGGCCGTCAGAAGTTTGCTGACGGGTTTTGAGGTACGTTTGATAATGTACTTCTTTGTCAGTTGCGCATAAACAAGATGCGCTACGTGTAGATAGTAGCCCCTGAGACTCTGTGCGTTGTCAAAATTGACGACGCGCAGAGGATCATAATCCCAGGTCTAAAATGTTGCCTTTGTATACAGGTGGCGAAGCGTCCGGAATCGAGCCGAACTGATGATTTGGCCGAACTAAAGAGGCAACTTGACATGGCAGATGCCGACATCATGCTCGTCAACGAGCGGCTTGATGAGGCTCAAGGTATGCAATTCCTCGGGCTGCATCTAGTAAGAGGAGCGTTATGCCAGTATCTTACAATGTGTGTGCTTGACGCAGATGGTGCGGCCGCCGTGGAGAGTCTCCGGGCAGAACTTGCCCGAGCTAAGGAACAAGCCAGGAAAAGTGATGCGGCTGCCGAGAAGGCCCTTAAAGAGCTGAGAGCCGAACAGGCTGCTCACTGCCGGAGCAGGAAGGAGGTGTCCGAGATGGCCATGAAGTTAAAAAGTGCTGCTGACCATTGCAAGTTTCTTGAGAAAGAAGACCGGGCGAGACAGACGGACTTAGAGGAGGCCGTTGCTGATGCCAAGGATGCTCGCTCTGTGATGAGAGCTGCGAAGGAGGAGCTGCGTCAGGCCAGACAGATTGCGGCTGGAAAGCCCTTTATGCTGCGGAGGAAGTTTTGTGATCCGAAGTTTGCTCCGTTGGACCGGATGTGGAGTGCGGAGGACACCTATCTGGATTTGGCAGCGAGTGCTGCTGATGCGACCGAAGACTTTCGAGATCAAGAAGATCGCGAAGTGGAAAGGCTTTTCTGGTCGCAGTTTCACAATCCAGAGCGTCTGCTGGCAGTGGACGCTCGTCTGGCTCAATGGGCCGAACTGAATAGGTTGTCCGGACTCGCCATGAAGTACGTCATGGGTCATCTGTGGTCGGGCAGATCGGAGCCGAAGAGTTATTTCAGCTTGGTGCAACAATTCCTTGGCGCGGTGCCACGTATCAATGCGATGAAGAGGTCAGCATGCATAGAGGGCGCACGGATGGCTCTTGCCCGTGTCAAAGCATACTGGGCAGAGATGGAGACCACCGTTGTTGCATCCTAAGATTCGGACAAAAGCCGAGTACCCTCCGAGCACTATTTTCAGGAAGTCCTTGAAGGCGCTCGTGTAATAGAGGCGCAGTGCTCGAAGGATGCTATGTTCTGATAGCATATGTAATTATAAAGCAATATTTTGAAGAATTATAGTAGCCTTTTATACTTGTGCCTGCAAGTATTTGGGACACCTCCTGTGTGGCCGTTTTAAGATATATATACGAGATCTGAAAGATTGCAGTCGTTGGCTTTAGCCCCCACGCACATAGTGCGGGGGTGCTCGCAGAAGGCGCATTTTCACAATTAATCCAACGTCTTGGTCCTACAAAGGAGGTGATAACGCAGCGAGCTAGGCAACCGGACTATAATGCTTTAACACTTTCACTTAGCCATAGGAGCTTGACAATGGGACTATTTAGGTAGCCCCTGGTGGCGACTGCGCTCGCCCGAATTCAGGGCGCGTGTGTGCCTGGCCGGGAAACGGCCCTTTGTTAATGCGGAGGAATCCTACTAATTCCGGAGAGTCATCGAGTGGTTGACCAGTCTCACGCCACATCATGATAGTCGGTTTTAGGCTTTCTCTACTGAGGTGCTCGCTTGGCCGAACCAGGGCACAATCGCAGTAGTTCTCCTGGTGCCGCCTTAGCCGATAGAGCGGAACGTAAGGCGGCCGAACACAGGAGCCGGGCAACCCAACATTTGACTAAAATCATGACTCGGAGCTGATGCATATAAGGCCAAAATCGCGACGCCGAACACTCCCTAAGGTATTCGGTCATTATGAGAGCGGGCGAGGTAACGCTCTCAGGTATAAGCCCCTAGTGTCCAGGTACGCGCAAGAATTCTGACGTGGCCACATGCCAAGACGCCAGCCTCCTCCTTGGTCATAGAACCAGGGGATGTGTCTCAACAAAAGACAGTAAAAAAGGTTTACGCAGGGTCTTAATCTGAAAAGAATCCTTGTAATGGGTCCCTACTGCACGTCTGCGCCTGTGTCTCCTTGTGCCGTATCCTGGACGGGCGCGGCACGACGTTCATCTGTAAAAAGAGAGCAACTAAGTTGAAAAAGGGACGTGCCGAACAAAAAGTTATATGAAATAAACAAAGTGTAAAGTAAAATATGAAAAATCGAGCTTTATTGTCTCTTATTTTATATGTGTGAAGCCCCTAGAACATGGGTATATGGCCACTAAGCCTTTATCAATGATACGTTTGTGCCGGACTCGTCTATCCGTGTCCGTGGTCTTAATGACCTGTTCCGATGTTCTGGCTGGTGAAGCCGTTGTATTGTGGGGCTGTTAAAGCGGCCGTACAATCCTCCGCTTGGGGGAGGTGTTCTCACTGCTTCCCCTTTAAGGAGATGATGCCGCATGGACCGGGCATCTTAAGCGTAAGAGATGCATAATGCGGTATTGCGTTAAAGCGGGCGAAAGCTTCGCGTCCCAGTAGTGCTTTGTATCGACTTGAGAATGGGACGAGTGGAAAGTCAGCTTTTCGCGACGGAAGTTATCGGCAGAGCCGAAAATAACCTCAAGCCGGAGAAAGCCCATGCAGTGGGTGTCCGGACCTGGCGTTACTCCTTGAAAGGAGGTTTTGCTGTGGCGAATTCTTTTTGGGTCGATCCCCATGTGGCGGATTGAGTCCTGATATATCAGGTTGAGTCCGCTGCCACCGTCCATAAGGACATTTGAAAACTGGAGTCCGCCAATTATTGGATCAAGTACCAGGGCAGTCCAGCCTGGGTTCCTGATACTTCTAGAATAATCCAGATGATGGAAGATGACTGGTTTTGACAACCAGTGGCGGGATTCCTTTGGGATAGGCCGTGGGGCGCGTACCTTTATGGGCGCCGCGCGTTTTGTTATGTGGAGTAAGTTTACTGTTTTTACTTCTTTTGGAAAATTCTTTTGTTTCCTGGTACTCTGCTTTTGGGGTTCGTCCTCGTCTTCGCTTGGTGTGTCGAGCCCCTTGTGTTCGGCGTTGAGTCTGCCGGATTATTTGAAAACCCAGCAATCTCTGTGGGTATGGTTAGCAGGCTTTCCGGGAGTGTTGTGTATTTGACATATCCTATCCAAGATTTTGTTTAGGTTGGATAGGTCGTGCCTGTTATCTTGGAGGGGCGGCTTTTTCTAATTCTGTCATGAGCTTTTGAATCCGGCATTGACTGCCATGCTCTTCGGACTTTTTTCCTTGGTCCGGCGATGGTCCTTATTGCGTCGCGGTTTTCCGTTTCCATCCCTAGTTTCGGATGTACTTGGGTTACTGGTGCTGCATCTTGCCAACCAGCTGTCCTCTCCTGCACAAAAGCGGGTCATGAGGCTTGTTAGTGCGGCCATTGTTCTTTGCTTTTCTTGGCCGAGGTGTCTGGCAAGCCATTCGTCTCGGACATTATGCCTGAAAGCCGCTAAGGCTTCAGCGTCCGGACAGTCGACTATCTGATTCTTTTTAGTAAGAAATCTATTCCAGAATTGCCGAGCTGACTCTTCGGGCTGTTGAGTTATGTGACTAAGATCGTCTGCATCCGGAGGGCGGACATAGGTTCCTTGAAAATTTGCTCGGAAAGCGTCCTCGAGCTCTTCCCAGCTTCCGATTGTGTTTTCAAGAAGGCTTTTGAGCCAGTGCCGGGCTGGCCCTTTAAGCTTGAGGGGTAAGTATTTTATGGCGTGGAGGTCGTCTCCTCTAGCCATATATATGTGGAGGATATAATCCTCGATCCAGACTCCGGGGTCTGTTGTTCCATCATATGCCTCTATGTTTACGGGTTTGAATCCCGCTGGAAATTCATAATCCAGGACCTCATCAGTGAAACATAGGGGGTGTGCGGCACCCCTGTATTTGGGTGTGCTGGATTCTGATAATGGCTTTATTGCATTGCTTACGAGAGCTTGCTTTCTTGGCCTGTAAATGGACCTGGCTGGGCCATGATGCGAATCTTTAAGCGGGTCGCATGCCGACTTAAGTGTGGCGCTACTTGCCGCTTTATGCTGGCCATGGGGTCGTCTATCCGACCGTGTGGCTTTCTCACTTTTGGAATGCGAGGGCTCCGAGGCCTCCTCGTCGAATTCAGGCAGTAGCTTTCTCTTCTGATAGCTTTTAGTGCGGCGACTGTCGCCGTATTTGTCCGCAATGTTGATTACTTTAATCCATCTGATCCTGAGTGCATCTTCCGCAGTTTTTAGCTTCTGCTTCTGCTTTTTCAGGCTGCGTGCTGTTGCAACGAGCCGTTTGTGGAGGTTCTTCTGCTTCGTGGGCTTGTCCGGCGTAGGGTCGTCCGGAATGCCATTTTCGCCGGGGAGGGATGTTCGGTTTCTCTATCCGGGTTGTCCTGTTGGGATGGTTGCTCTAAGGCATGCTCGTCGTCTACCGTCTCTTCCTGCTCTATGGCTGGGTCTTTATCGAGGCGGGGCTTGGGTCGGCGTTTATGTCGACGCTTTGATTGTTTTTCGAGAGATCGATCCCTATTTCCATCCCCGTTTTCCTCGTTGTTGCTTCCTTTAGGGGTATCCACCATGTACACATTGTGAGATGAGGTGGCTGTCTGATGCCCTATAGGCGTTGGTTCTTGGTTGTCTCCTGCATCGTCGTCCATACCGTCGATGTCTTCGGAGTCGAAGTCGAGCATGTTGGTTAAGTCATCGACAATGTCTACGAAGTGGGTGGTGGGTGGGTTTTGAATTTCTTCATCATCCGAATCCCATCCTTGCTGGCCGTAGTCCGGCCAGGGCTCTCCTGATAAAGAGAGAGACTTTAGCGAATTCAGGATGTCGCCGAAGGGCGAGTGCTGAAAGATGTCTGTGGCGGTGAACTCCATTATCGGCGCCCAATCGGATTCGATCGGCAGGGGTGCAGGGGGCTCAGAGTTCGGAGAGGAATCCGGCTCCTCGGAGTCACGGGCCATGCGGAGTGCGGGGCTGGAGTTTGGCTCGATCACCTCTGAGATCGCAGCCCCTGAGGCAGCGTTCAACCGCTGATCCTCGATCGGCGCAGTAGGCTCTGAATCAATGGTCGGAACCGATGCGTGTGCGGCCTCCAAGGCACTGTTCGGCGGCAGAGCTATATCATGCCCATCGAGACAGTGCGGTGCACTTGGCTGTGGCTGGAATCCGTCGAAGATCAAGTCCCCGCGGATGTCGGCCGTGTAGTTTAGGCTTCCAAACCTGACCTGATGGCCAGGGGTGTAGCTTTCGGTCTGCTCAAGGTGGCCAAGCGAATTGGCCCGCAGTGCGAAGCCGCCGAAGACGAAGATTTGTCCGGAGAGAAGGGTCTCACCCTGGACTGCATCGTTGTTGATGATCGAAGGAGCCATCGGGCCTAAAAGCAACGACACAGAGGAACTCTCAATGAAAGCACCAATGTCGGTGTCAAAACCGGCAGATCTCGGGTAGGGGGTCCCAAACTATGCATCTAGGCGGATGGTAACAGGAGACAAGGGACACAATGTTTTACCCAGGTTCGGGCCCTCTTGATGGAGGTAAAACCCTACGTCCTGCTCGATTAATATTGACGATATGGGTAGTACAAGAGTAGATCTACCACGAGATCAAGGAGGCTAAACCCTAGAAGCTAGCCTATGGTATGATTGTTGTATGATGAAGTTGTCCTACGGACTAAAATCCCCCGGTTTATATAGACACCGGAGAGGGTTAGGGTTACACAAAGTCGTTTACAACGGTAGGAGATCTTGAATATCCGCATCACCAAGCTTGCCTTCCACGCCAAGGAAAGTCCCATCCGGACACGGGACGAAGTCTTCAATCTTGTATCTTCATAGTCCTGGAGTCCGGCTGAAGGTATAGTCCGGCTACCCGAACACCCCCTAATCCAGGACTCCCTCAGTGGGATACTGTTCATCTCCACCGTCGACCCCCTCCAGCCTCCACGAGCTACTGTTCATCCACCGTCGACCTCCTCCAGCCTCCACCTGCGACTGTTCATCCACGGGCTCCTGTTCATCCAGCCTCCACCGCGCGCTACTCCACCGGCTACTATTCAACCAGCCCTCTCCACGGGCTCCTGTTCAACCACCCCTCCACGGGCTACTGTTCATCCTGCCCTCCACGGGGTGGTCCTGTTCATCCTGCCCTCCACGGGGTCCTGTTCATCCAGCCCCAACCGGCTCGATCGATCAGAGTCCTGTTCATCTAGAGGCAACACCGCGGGGTCCTGTTCATCCACCCCCACCGAGGACTGTTCATCCAACCCCCCTCGCAACGCTCACTGTTCATCCAGAGGCAGCATCGATCGGCTTCAGTTAGCAGTAGTAGCGATGGAATCGCTCGATCGGGTTCAGTTAACAGACATCGATCGATCGCTCGGGTTCAGTAACGCATAGCCTGCAGTGCAATCGCTCGGGTTCAGTTAGAGCCCAACGCCTCGCTCGGGTTCAGTTAGAGCCAACACCTCACACACACGCGCGTACGTGTATGAGAGAAACGCGCATCGCTCGGCCCCCGACCTCCCACCGTAACCGAGAACTCCCCGAAATTTTCCTCCCCCTCGCTTCTACCACGGTTTTTTCCATCATGGACAGCCCAAAGAATGTCATGCAGCTGCGTCTCCGGCACGCCCAGGATGAAAAGCCCATTTTCTGTCATGATTTTTTGTCATAGAAGTAGGAGCCCACCACATCTACGATGATACCGGGTTTTGTCACAATTAATGTCATAGAAGTGTCATATGTATGACAGAAAAAAATTTCATTCGGCCCAAAATGTCACGGATGTGTCTTTTTTTTTGTAGTGATTGTACCACCTCAAGAACACGAGAGAGAGAGAGAGAGAGAGAGAGAGAGAGAGAGAGAGAGAGATCAAACACATAGCTACTAGTACATACCCTCAACCCCGAGGGAGAACTACTCCCTCCTCGTCATGGAGATCACCGGGATGATGAAGATGGCCACCGGAGAGGGATTCCCCCTCCGGTAGGGTGCCGGAATGGGTCTAGATTAGTTTTCGGTGGCTACGGAGGCTTCTGGCGACGAAACTCCCGATCTATTATCCTCCCCGATGGTTTTAGGGTATATTGGTATATATGGGAGGAAGAAATACGTCAGGGGGGCCATGAGGGGCCCACGCGGGTGGAGGGCGCGCCCAGGGGGGTGGATGCGCCCCCTGCCTCGTGCCTTCCTCATTGCTTCCCTTACGTACACCCCAAGTCTTCTGGGTTGCGTCCATTCCAAAAATAAGTTCCATGAAGTTTCAGGTCAATTGGACTCCGTTTGATTTTCCTTTTCTTCGATACTCTAAAACAAGGGAAAAAACAGAAACTGGCACTGAGCTCTAGGTTAATAGGTTAGTCCCTAAAATAATATAAAAGTGCATAATAAAGCCCATAAACATCCAAAATAGATAATATAATAGCATGGAACAATCAAAAATTATAGATACGGTGGAGACGTATCAGCATCCCCAAGCTTAATTCATGCTCGTCCTCGAGTAGGTAAATGATAAAAACAGAATTTTTGATGTGGAATGCTACCTAACATATTTATCCATGTAGTTCTCTTTATTGTGGCAAGAATATTCAGATCCATAAGATTCAAGACAAAAGTTTAATATTGACATAAAAATAATAATACTTCAAGCATACTAACCAAGTAATTATGTCTTCTATAAATAACATGGCCAAAGAAAGCTATCCCTACAAAATCATATAGTCTAGCTATGCTCCATCTTCACCACACAAAATATTTAAATCATGCACAACCCCGATGACAAGCCAAGCAATTGTTTCATACTTTTGATGTTCTCAAACTTTTTCAATCTTCACGCAATACATGAGCGTGAGCCATGGACATAGCACTATAGCTGGAATAGAATGGTGGTTGTGGAGAAGACAAAAAAAGAGAAGATAGTCTCACATCAACTAGGCGTATCAACGGGCTATGGAGATGCCCATTAATAGATATCAATGTGAGTGAGTAGGGATTGCCATGCAACGGATGCACTAGAGCTATAAATGTATGAAAGCTCAACAAAAGAAACTAAGTGGGTGTGCATCCAACTTGCTTGCTCACGAAGACCTAGGGCACTTGAGGAGGCCCATTTTTGGAATATACAAGCCAAGTTCTATAATGAAAAATTCCCACTAGTATATGAAAGTGACAACATAGGAGACTCTATCATGAAGATCATGGTGCTACTTTGAAGCACAAGTGTGGTAAAAGGATAGTAGCATTGCCCCTTCTCTCTTTTTCTATCAATTTTTTAATTTGGGCCTTTTCTCTTTTTTTATGGCCTCTTTTTTTAGTCCGGAGTCTCATCCCGACTTGTGGGGGAATCATAGTCTCCATCATCCTTTCCTCACTAGGACAATGCTCTAGTAATGATGATCATCACACTTCTTTTTTTACTTACAACTCAAAATTACAACTAGATACTTAGAACAAAATATGACTCTATGTGAATGCCTCAGGTGGTGTACCGGGATGTGCAATGACTCATGAGTGACATGTATGAAAGAATTATGAACGGTGGCTTTGCCACAAATACGATGTCAACTACATGATCATGCAAAGAATATGACAATGATGGAGCGTGTCATAATAAACGGAACGGTGGAAAGTTGCATGGCTATATATCTCGGAATGGCTATGGAAATTCCATGATAGGTAGGTATGGTGGCTGTTTTGAGGAAAGTATATGGTGGGTGTATGATACCGGCGAAAGTTGCGTGGTATTGGAGAGGCTAGCAATGGTGGAAGGGTGAGAGTGCGTATAATCCATGGACTCAACATTAGTCATAATGAACTCACATACTTATTGCAAAAATCTACAAGTTATCAAAGCAAAGTATTACGCGCATGCTCCTAGGGGGATATATTGGTAGGAAAAGACCATCCCTCGTCCCCGACCGCCACTCATAAGGAAGACAATCAATAAATAAATCATGCTCCGACTTCATCACATAACGGTTCACCATACGTGCATGCTACGGGAATCACAAACTTTAACATAAGTATCTCTCAAATTCACAACTACTCACTAGCATGACTCTAATATTACCATCCTCATATCTCAAAACAATCATCAAGTATCAAACTTCTCATAGTATTCAATGCACTTTATATGAAAGTTTTTATTATATCCCTCTTGGATGCCCATCATATTAGGACTAAATTCATAACCAAAGAGAATTACCATGCTGTTTAGGAATCTCAAAATAATATAAGTGACACATGAGAGTTCATCTATTTCTTCAAAATAAAACCATCACCGTGCTCTAAAAATATATAAGTGAAGCACTAGAGCAAATGACAAACTACTCAGAAAGATATAAGTGAAGATCAATGAGTAGTCGAATAATTATGCAACTATGTGAAGACTCTCTAACATTTAAGAATTTCAGATCTTGGTATTTTATTCAAGCAGCAAGCAAAACTAAATAAAATAAAATGACGCTCCAAGCAAAACACATATCATGTGGTAAATAAAAATATAGCTCCAAGTAAAGTTACCGATAAACGAAGACGAAAGAGGGGATGCCTTCCGGGGCATCCCCAAGCTTAGGCTTTTGGTTGTCCTTGAATATTACCTTGGGGTGCCTTGGGCGTCCCCAAGCTTAGGCTCTTTCCACTCCTTGTTCCATAATCCATCAAAACTTAACCCAAAACTTGGAAACTTCACAACACAAAACTCAAAATAGAAAATCTCGTGAGCTCCGTTAGCGAAAAAAAACAAAACACCACTTCAAGGTACTGTAATGAACTCATTCTTGATTTATATTGGTGTTAAACCTAATGTATTCCAACTTCTCTATGGTTTATAAACTATTTTACTAGCCATAGATTCATCAAAATAAGCAAACAACACATAGAAAACAGAATCTGTCAAAAACAGAACAGTCTGTAGTAATCTGTAACTAAAGCAAACTTCTGGAACTCCAAAAATTCTAAAATAAATTTCTGGACGTGAGGAATTTATCTATTAATCATCTGCAAAAATAATTAACTAAATAGCACTATCCAATAAAAATGGCAGCAATTCTCGTGAGCGCTAAAGTTTCTGTTTTTTACAGCAAGATCAACAAGACTTTCCCCAAGTCTTCCCAACGGTTCTACTTGGCACAAACACTAATTAAAACATAAAAACTCAATAATAACAGAGTCTAGATAAATTATTTATTACTAAACAGGAGCAAAAAGCAAGGAACAAAAATAAGGTTGGGTTGCCTCCCAACAAGCGCTATCGTTTAACGCCCCTAGCTAGGCATGATGATTTCAACGATGCTCACATAAAAGATAAGAAATAAAGAGAGCATCTTGAAGAATATGACTAGCACATTTAAGTCTAACCCACTTACTATGCATAGGGATTTTGTGAGCAAACAACTTGTGGGAACAAGAATCAACTTGCATAGGAAGGTAAAACAAGCATAACTTCAAAATTTTAAGCACATAGAGAGGAAACTTGATATTATTGCAACTCCTACGAGCATATGTTCCTCCCTCATAATAATTTTCAGTAGGATCATGAAGGAATTGAACAATATAACCATCACATAAAGCATTCTTTTCATGGTCTAAAAGCATAGAATTTTTATTACTCTCCACATAAGCAAACTTCTTCTCATGAATAGTAGTGGGAGCAAACTCAACAAAATAACTATCATGTGAGGCATAATCCAATTGAAAACTAAAATCATGATGACAAGTTTCATGGATATCATTATTCTACATAGCATACAAGTCATCACAATAATCATCATATATAGCAACTTCGTTCTCATAATCAATTGGAACCTCTTCCGGAATAGTGGATTCATCACAAAACAAAGTCGTGACCTCTCCAAATCCACTTTCATCAATATAATCATCATAAATAGGAGGCATGCTTTCATCATAATAAATTTGCTCATCAAAACTTGGGGGACAAAAAATATCATCTTCATCAAACATAGCTTCCCCAAGCTTGTGGCTTTGCATATCATTAGCATCATGGATATTCATGGAATTCATACTAACAACATTGCAATCATGCTCATCATTCAAATATTTAGTGCCAAACATTTTAATGCATTCTTCTTATAACACTTTGGCACAAATTTCCTTTCCGTCATACTCACAAAAGATATTAAAAAGGTGAAGCGTATGAGGCAAACTCATCAAAACTTAAAACAACTCTAGCCCTCGAGCCTTCCAATTATCTGGACCCATCAAAATGAATCGTCCAATATGTGTTGTCTGGCTTCTCTTCAGGTATCTGCAACTCCGTCCAATCGTTAATGAAGTCCATCAGTGCTTGAGATTTGATGGCAGTACGTGGCACATACTTTAAACCATGAGACCCAAGTTCAATGGCCCACTTGGCGACTCATCCCGTGGCTTCTCTATTTTGAATAATATCTCCTAAAGGAGCAGAGCTAACCACAGTGATGGGATGACCCTGAAAGTAATGCTTAAGCTTCCGGCTCGCCATGAACACCCCATAAACAAGTTTCTGCCAATGTGGATATCTCTGTTTGGACTCAATGAGCACCTCACTGACGTAGTAAACCGGCCGTTGAACCGGATATTCCTTGCCAGCCTCTTTGCGCTCTACAACAATGGCCACACTGACAGCACGTGTGTTAGCAGACACATATAACAACAGTGGCTCCTTATCAACGGGAGCAGCAAGTACCGGCGGCTCAGCGAGCTGTCTTTTCAGATCTTCAAAGGCAGAGTTAGCAGCATCACTCCAGACAAAATCATCTGTCTTCTTCATCATTTGATATAACGGCATAGCCTTCTCACCTAACCGACTTGAAGCTGCGACACGACCCGCCAGCCGTTGAACGTCATTGATGCACGCCGGCTTAGCCAAAGACGTAATCAACTTGATTTTCTCTGGGTTAGCCTCAATGCCTTTGTTAGACACCAAAAAACCTAAAAGCTTGCCCGCCGGTACTCAAAAACGCACTTGGCCTGGTTAAACATCATCGTGTAGACCCGGAGGTTATCAAACGTTTCCTTCAGATCATCTACCAAGGTTTCCTTCTCTCTGGATTTCACCACTATATCGTCCACATAAGCATGAACATTACGCCCAATCTGATTATGAAGACAGTTCTACACACACCGCTGATAAGTCGCCTGGGCACTCTTAAGCCCAAAGGGAATGGACACATAGCAAAAGGCTCCAAATGGAGTAATGAAAGTTGTCTGCTCTTAGTCCTTAACCGCCATCTTGATCTGATGGTAACCAGAATAAGCATCCAAAAAGCTCAAACGCTCACAACCTGCTGTAGCATCAATGATTTGATCAATACGAGGGAGAGCAAAAGGATTAGTCGGACAAGCTTTGTTGAAGTCCGTGTAATCCACACACATACGCCAGGTGCCATTCTTTTTAAGCATGAGCACCGGGTTAGCCAACCACTCTGGATGAAAGACTTCAATAATGAACCCGGCTGCCAAAAGACGGGCCACCTCTTCTCCGATAGCCTTGCGCCTTTCCTCGTTGAACCGCCGAAGAAACTGCCTGACCGGCTTAAAGTTTGGATCAATATTGAGAGTGTGCTTAGCGAGTTCTTTCGGTACACCCGGCATGTCATAAGGCTTCCATGCAAAGATGTCTCGGTTCTCACGGATGAACTCGATGAGTGCGCCTTCCTATTTGGGATCCAAATTAGCACTGATAATAAATTTTCTGGATGAGTCGCCAGGCAATCGTCAGCTGACTTATACTTCAGCACCGGCTCATGCTCCGTAGTTGGCTTCTTCAAAGATGTCATGTCTGCCGGGTCAACATTGTCTTTGTAGAACTTTAACTTCTCCGTCGAGCAAACAGATTCTGCGTAAGCAGCATCGCCTTCCTCACACTCTAAGGCTATCTTCTGACTTCCATGTACTGTGGTAGTACCTTTATAACCAGGCATCTTGAGTTGCAGATAAACATAACACGGTCGTGCCATGAATTTTGCATAAGCCGGTCGTCCAAACAGGGCGTGATACGGGCTCTTGATTTTGACCACCTCAAAGGTTAATTTCTCAGCCCTGGAATCATGCTCATCTCCAAAAGCTACCTCCATCTCAATCTTACCCGCTGGATATGCCAACTTACCAGGCACCACTCCATGAAAAACAATGTTGGATGTCTTAAGACTTTTGTCAGTCAACCCCATGTGACGGAACGTCTCATAATAGAGGATGTTGATGCTACTACCTCCGTCCATGAGTACTTTAGTGAATTTATATCCACCAACCTGAGGCGCCACCACCAAAGCCAGATGACCCGAATTGTCAACCTGGGGCGGGTGATCCTCCCTACTCCACGGAATAGGCTGCTCAGACCATCTCAAATAACGAGGAACCACCGGCTCAACAGCATTGACCGCTCTCTTATGAAGTTTCTGGTCCCTTTTGCATAAACTGGTGGTGAACACATGATACTGCCCACTACTTTGCTGCTTTGGGTTACTCTGAAACCCGGATTGCTGCTGCTGCTGACCTCCTTGGCCAGATTGCTGATTATAACCACCCTAATTACCTTGAGGGCCCTGGCCACGAAAACCACCACCGCCTGAATTGCCACCTGGGCCATGAAAACCGCCACCGCCTGTGCCGCCGCCAGGTCCATGATTACCGTCGAACATGTTAGAATTCTTGAAAGCCGTCATGATCGTACAGTCTTTCCATAGATGGGTGGTCGGCTTCTCCCGGGTGTCGTGTCTTGGACAAGGTTCATTTAGCAACTGCTCTAGGGTGGGACATGACCCGCCTGACCGTGGAGGTGGCCTCTCCTTACGCCGTTGACTGTTGCCTTGCGCATTCGCCACAAACTCCGAGCTGCCGTCAGCCTTACGTTTGTTATTACCTCCTTGATTTGCCGGGTTGTGCTGAAGGCCCTTAGTGTTGCCATTCTTCTTTCCCTTCCCTGTCTTCTCTTCATCAGACGCAGGATCTTTGGTACTATCTGAATCGGCATATTTGACGAGAGCCGCCATTAGTTGGCCCATGTCATTACAATCGCGCTTGAGCCGCCCTAGCTTCTGTTTTAGAGGTTCAAATCGGCAAATTTTCTCCAACATTAAGACTGTAGAGCCGGCATCCATTTTATCAGATGAATGTATTATTTCCTTTACCCGGCGCACCCAATGGGTCGGGGACTCACCCTCCTCTTGCTTGCAATTAGTCAAGTCCACAATCGACATGGGCTGTTTGCATGTATCTTTAAAGTTCTGAATAAACCGGGCCTTTAACTCGGCCCAGGAACCAATGGAATTAGGTGGCAGTCCCTTTAACCAAGTGTGGGCCATTCCATCCAGCATCATAGTGAAGTATTTAGCCATTGGTGCATCACTGACCTCCAGCAATTCCATGGCCATCTCATAACTTTCAATCCATGCCCCGGGCTGTAAGTTGGCTGTGTAATTAGGCACCTTCCGAGGCCCCTTGAAATCCTTTGGCATACGCTCATTACATAGAGCCGGCACCAAGAAAGGGACACCTCTTGTCCTTGTGGCCACACCTGCTTTAACAAAGGTCGTCGGATAAACTGGAAAAGCTTGGTGAGCCGCCTGCTCAGCTGCCTGTTGAACCGCCCGCTTAGCCTCTTGGCGGATCCTATCCTGGTCAACCAAGTTAAGAGCTCCATCACACGCTGGGTCATGCCTGCGCGGCTGGTTTCGGCATTGGGTGTTGCTTGACACGGCTGCGAAATCCATATGCCCGCTATAGCTCGGGCTCTGGATTTGGCGAGGGGTTGAATAAATCATGTCTCGACTAAGAGTATGCCTCCTGCTGTGCCAGAGCCGTCTGAAGAAGTTCTCTGACCCTTCGCGTTTCAATCACCGTAGGAGAGTCGCCCTCCATTGGGAGAGCTGCCAAACGCGCATATGTAGCGATCAGATTCTCCAAAGGGTTAGAAAAATGACCTAGTGGTGTCGGTGTATAACGAGGCGGAGCAGTATTCACATGAGGCGGTTCCATAGGCTGTGGCTGAACCAGCGCCCAGCCCCGGGTGTTGCAATCCGGTTCACCTCTGGCGGGTTGCTGGGACCTGCCCCGGGTGTGTGGAAGAGGTTCCTAGGATCGGAAGTTAGACGCAGACATGATTGAGTCTTCTGATGCCTTTTCCTCATGACCTCATTTGATGTGTTCAGATCCATCGTGAGCCGAAAGGCCTTTGATTGAAGCTGCTGAGACCGAGCATCCAAAGCCGCCCGCTCTGCAGCCATCCTGACGTCCTCTGCCGCCAAGTTTTCCTTGTCCTATGCTACATCCTTACGTAACCGTGCCACCTCTGCATCATGCTGAGCCTGATCCACCGGTTCAACCATGGCAGTCAAAAGGGCCATCATCCTATCCATGAGATCCATCAGTACCTGAGTGGGTGCACGCGCGGGGCCTCCTAACCCGTCCGCTGCTAACGGTGATTATTGCTGCCGCAGCCGTAGAGTTTTGAGCGGGCTGCGTGCCAGTCATGAAGATCCCCGCTCTGCTCGGTGGCTCGAAGGGGTCCGGAATACTGCTACCATCATCGGAACAGCCCAAGCCCACCATCTTGCAGTTGATACAACGAATCTGTCTCACCCGTGGATGACTCGCCATCAGATTGGACGACCATCTCGCCACCAGACATAGATCCTTCAGAAAATTCCCCTCCATGGATGCATCCCACGAAGGCACGCTTCATCGCCGGCTGAGCAAGGGTGGGTCTCACGCGCTGAGCCGTCTCGATGATGTCGGTGCAGATGTCCGGCTCAGGACCCGGCTCGCTGATCCGGCCGATGAAGACGTGGATCCCACCGAAGGGGACCCGGTACCCGTACTCAATTGAGCCGGTGTTAGGGCCCCAGCCTGCGTCGTCGATGTAGAGCTTGCCGCAACGACTCTTGGTCATCCGGCCCATAGCGTATCCCTTGAGCCCTTCGAAGCTGCCCTTCAAGAACTCAAATCCACCATGCGCTGGCCCCATGGTTGGTGCCAACTATCGTGGAATTTTCACGCCAGATGTCCTAGTGAAAGGACTTGGTCGTGGAGCAATCGCAACTAGGAAGCTTAAAGGGGTTAATCGGGACAAAGGACGCGAGAGGCTTATACTGGTTCGGCCCCTTGCGGTGAAGGTAAAGCCTAGTCTAGTTGATGTGGTATTGCTAGGTTTCGATGACCAAGGAGCGAATACGTTAGCTTGGCTCTCGATCTGTTGTTTCTTGCCCTAAGCCGCCCCCGGGTCATCCCCTTATATACACGGGTTGACGCCCTACGGCCTACAGAGTCCCGACCGGCTCATACAACGTGTCCGGCTCGGTGACATCTCTTACATGCCTTACTTTACAAGTCTTATTCATACATGGCGGTTTATACTTACGAGCCTTAAGCTGCCTCTGGGCTTGGGCCTATCATAAGCCTTATCGTAAACTGTCACCCTGTATACTCTTCGGGCTTCACTTAAGTAACCCGCCATTGTGGCTGACCCGGCCCCTCCTGGGCCGGTCATATCTGGTAGTCATATCCCCAACAAGGCCCTTCGCAGAGGAAAGCATAGGTTGTCATATGCTTATTTGTTTGTATGCTCAATCCTTTAGTGCAAGAGAATGCCACGTTGTATTGCCCCTTAAGATGACAACCTTTATTATGCAGTCTATCGCTTTTATTCTTTGTCATCCAAGTTCGTACACCGCTCAATTTTCTCTTACACTAAATGATCTCACACTTTTAGAAGCAATTTTTATTGCCTTTTTGCACTGACGACAACTTACTTGAGGGATCTTGCTCAATCCCTAGGTAGGTATGGTGGACACTTGAAAAAGATTTGGGTTTAAGGGGTTTTGGATGCACAAGTAGTATCTCCACTTAGTACGGAATTTTTGGCTCGCAAAGATAGGGGGCAAGCATCACATGTTAAAGGATCTATGACAATATGACTTCTATGTGAATATAAACAAACATAAACCATTAAGTTGTCTTCCTTGTCCAACGTCAACAATTTTGGCATATAATATTTTGATGACGGCTCACAATCACAAAAGATTTCTAGGATAGTATATCTAGATGTGAATGTTCTCTTCCCTTATTAATCATTTTATGAGTTGCATCATTGACTAATGCTATGTTTGTCAAGCTCTAATAAAATTTTCTACTTATACTTTTCCTTATGTGGTGCCATCACCTACCATAGGATTGGTATACAATCTTATTGATTTATTTCCTTTCTTCATTTATTTCATTTCTCTTTTTCTTTCTTTATTTGCAACATGAAAGTAAAGAAAGGAAAAACTCAAACTAACTTTATTATATAACTTGTAGAAGATTACAAGGATAGATCACTAAGCAAACTCTCGAAGAAGAAAGGACCGAACTAAACTTTATTTCATCTAAAAGCAAATGATCGAACTAAAATTTGTAAAAGCAAAGAGATAGTGGGATTATACGATACCGGGGCACCTCCCCCAAGCTTGGCGGAAGCCAAGGGGAGTGCCCATACCCGATACTCAATTTTCTTTTGGTGGTGAAGAAGATGATGGTGGTGATGAAGGAGAGATCTTGTCCTCGGATTTCCATGGCAGTGGCCCACCATCATAAGAGGAGGAGTGAGTCTCACTGGTCTTGCAACCAGCAGCCAAACTCATAACTTTAAACCTCACCTCATATTCAAAGACTTGGTTTTGAAGATCATAGATCTGGCTTTGGAGAAAGTTGATTTGCTCGTTGAGGGTGAAGATGATGTCCATCATGGGCTTGCCATCCACCTTAAGATCATGGGAAAGGTCTATGATCATGAGGTGATTGGCATTGAGCCCACGCTCCACCATCCCCTTGCGCTGGAAGACATCTTTCTCCACAGCTTCAAGCCTGGCCTCCACGGTTCTCGTCCCCATGGGACACGGCACATCGCGGAGGTGAAGCACCCCCTCATGCATCTGGATGACCTGAAGGTGCTGCACAACTTCCCGCAAATATGGGTTGATGACGTTCTTGAAGAACTTGTTCTTGGAGGAGCTTGAAGAGGCCATGGTAGATGGGATCTGACAGAAAATAACAAGGAAAAAGAGAACAGAGGATTTCTTCGCGATAAAGTGATCAATAGGTTCGGTAAGTATATATAGATTTTTTTATCTTGGAGGACAAGTATATGGAAGAAAAACGGAGTACGGAAGGTGTCCCAGGTGGGCACAACCCACCTGGGCGCGCCAGGCAAGCCTGGTGTGCCCTGGTGTCTTGTGCCCACCAAGGGACACTTCCTAGAAGTTTCTTTATTTCCAAAATTTTAAAATATTCCAAAACTGGTAAAAAATATTTTTGCGGATTTTTCGGAGTCCGTTTACTTACCGTATCATGTACCTCTTTATTTTCACGATTCTGGAGTGTTCTGGAAGGACTCTTTTATGTGTTCTTCCGGTGTCAAAGTTTGGATAATATTACTTTCAACATTGATAGGCGTACCTGAGATATAATGCTTTATTGTTGCCCATTGACAACCTTCTGGTTAGTACCTTCGAAGTTATTTATTTTAATGGCTCCAGACCGGTAAACCTCCTCGATGATGTATGGGCCTTCCCATTTCGAGAGGAGATTTCCTACAAAAAATCTAAAACGAGAGTTGTACAAAAGAACATATTCTCCAACTTTAAACTCACGCTTTTGAATTCTTTTGTCATGCCATCTTTTAACTTTTTCTTTGAATAACTTTGCATTTTCATATGCTTGGGTTCTCCATTCATCTAGGGAGATTATATCAAATTACCTCTTTTCACCAGCAAGTTTGAAATCATAATTGAGTTCTTTAACTGCCCAATATGCTTTATGTTCTAACTCAAGAGGCAAATGACAAGCTTTTCCATAAACCATTTTATAAGGAGACATACCCATAGGATTTTTATATGTTGTTTTGTAAGCCCAAAGTGCATCATCTAATTTCTTAGACCAATTCTTCCTGGACCTATTAATAGACTTTTGCAAAATTAATTTTATTTCTCTATTGCTAAGTTCAACTTGACCACTAGACTGAGGATGATATGGTGATGCAATTCTATGGTTAACATCATACTTAGCAAGATTTTTAAGGAAAGCGCCATGAATAAAGTGTGAACCACCACCAGTCATTAAATATCTAGGGACTCCAAACCTTGGGAAAATAACTTTCTTAAGCATTTTAATAGAGGTGTTGTGATCAACACTACTGGTTGGAATAGCTTCTACCCATTTAGTAACATAATCAACAACAACCAAAATATGTGTATACCCATTAGTGGAAGGAAAAGGTCCCATGTAATCAAATCCCCAAACATCAAATGGTTCAACGGCAAGTGAATAATTCATAGGCATTTCTTGACGCTTATCGATATTACCTATTCTTTGACATTCATCATAAGAAGAGACAAACTTACGGGTATCCTTGAAGAGAGTAGGCCAATAAAATCTAGATTACAATACCTTATGAGCAGTTCTATCTCCAGCATGATGCCCTCCGTAAGCCTCGGAGTGACATTTCCGTAGGATTTGTCCCTATTAATGCTTAGTTACACAACACCTAATAATACCATCTACTCCTTCTTTATAAAGATGTTGGTCATCCCAAAAGTAATGTCTCAAATCATAGAAGAGTTTTTTCTTTTGCTTGTATGTAAAGCTAGGTGGTAAATATTTAGCAACAATGTACTTAGCATAGTTAGCATACCAAGGAGTAGCATTAGCAACATTTATTGCAGCTAACTGCTCATCAGGAAAACTATCATCAATAGGTAGTGGGTCATCAAGCTTCAAGCCTAGACAAATTATCAGCAACGGGGTTCTCAGCTCCTTTTCTATCAATGATATGTAAAACAAATTCTTGTAACAAGAGAACCCAATGAATAAGTCTAGGTTTAGCATCTTTCTTTTCCATAAGATATTTAATAGTGGCATGGTCTTTGGAATCGAAAATATAAGCTCTAAATTTATCACAAGCAAACACTACTTGAGGGAGTCCTGGATTAGGGGGTGTTCGGGTAGCCGGACTATACCTTCAGCCGGACTCCAGGACTATGAAGATACAAGATTGAAGACTTCGTCCCGTGTCCGGATGGGACTTTCCTTGGCGTGAAGGCAAGCTTGGCGATGCGGATATTCAAGATCTCCTACCGTTGTAACCGACTTTGTGTAACCCTAACCCTCTCCGGTGTCTATATAAACCGGGGGATTTTAGTCCGTAGGACAACTTCATCATACAACAATCATACCATAGGCTAGCTTCTAGGGTTTAGCCTCCTTGATCTCATGGTAGATCTACTCTTGTACTACCCATATCATGAATATTAATCGAGCAGGACGTAAGGTTTTACCTCCATCAAGAGGGCCCGAACCTGGGTAAAACATTGTGTCCCTTGTCTCCTGTTACCATCCGCCTAGACGCACAGTTCGGGACCCCCTACCCGAGATCCGCCGGTTTTGACACCGACATTGGTGCTTTCATTGAGAGTTCCTCTGTGTCATCGCTTTTAGGCCCGATGGCTCCTTCGATCATCAACAATGATGCAGTCCAGGGTGAGACCCTTCTCTCCGGACAGATCTTCGTCTTCTGCGGCTTCGCACTGCGGGCCAATTCGCTTGGCCACCTTGAGCAGACCGAAAGCTACGCCCCTGGCCATCAGGTCAGGTTTGGAAGCCTAAACTACACGGCCGACATCTGCGGGGACTTGATCTTCGATGGATTCGAGCCACAGCCAAGCGCGCCGCACTGTCTCGATGGGCATGATATAGCTCTGCCGCCGAACAGTGCCTTGGAGGCCGCACACGCATCGGTTCCGACCATTGATTCGGAGCCTACTGCGCCGATCGAGGATCAGCGGTTGAACGCTGCCTCAGGGGCTGCGATCTCAGAGGCAATCGAGCCGAACTCCAGCCCCGCACTCCACATGGCCCGTGACTCCGAGGATCCGGATTCCTCTCCGAACTCCGAGCCCCCCGCACCCCTGCCGATCTAATCCGGTTGGGCACCGATAATGGAGTTCACCGCCACGGACATCTTTCAGCACTCGCCCTTCGGTGACATCCTGAATTCGCTAAAGTCTCTCTCTTTATCAGGAGAGCTCTGGCCGGACTACGGTCAGCAAGGATGGGATTCAGATGATGAAGAAATTCAAAACCCACCCACCACCCACTTCGTAGCCACTGTCGACGACTTAACCGACATGCTCGACTTCGACTCCGAAGACATCGACGGTATGGACGACGATGCAGGAGACAACCAAGAACCAACGCCTATAGGGCATCAGACAGCCACCTCATCTCACGATGTGTACATGGTGGATACCCCTAAAGGAAGCAAGAACGAGGAAAACGGGGATGGAAAGAGGGATCGATCTCTCGAAAAACAATCAAAGCGTCGGCGTAAATGCCGACCCAAGCCCCGCCTCGATAAAGACCCAGCCATAGAGCAGGAAGAGCCGGTAGACGACGAGCATGCCTTAGAGCAACCGTCCCAACAGGACAACCCGGATAGAGAAACCGAACATCCCTCCCCCGGCGAAAATGGCATTCCGGACGACCCTACGCCGGACAAGCCCACGAAGCAGAAGAACCTCCACAAACGGCTCGTTGCAACAGCACGCGGCCTGAAAAAGCAGAAGCAGAAGCTAAAAACTGCAGAAGATGCACTCAGGATCAGATGGAGAAAAGTAATCAACACCGCGGACAAATACGGCAACAGTCGCTGCACTAAAAGCTATCCGAAGAGAAAGCTACTGCCTGAATTCGACGAGGAGGCCTCGGAGCCCTCGCATTCCAAAAGTGAGAAAGCCACACGGTCGGATAGACGACCCCATGGCCAGCATAAAGCGGCAAGTAGCGCCGCACTTAAGCCGGCATGCGACCCGCTTAAAGATTCGCATCATGGCCCAGCCAGGTCCATTTATGGGCCAAGAAAGCAAGCTCTCGTAAGCAATGCAATAAAGCCATTATCAGAATCCGGCACACCCAAATACATGTGTGCCGCACACCCCCTATGTTTCACTGATGAGGTCCTAGATTATGAATTTCCAGTGGGATTCAAACCCGTAAACATAGAGGCATATGATGGAACAACAGACCCCGGAGTCTGGATCGAGGATTATATCCTCCACATACATATGGCTAGAGGAGACGACCTCCACGCCATAAAATACTTACCCCTCAAGCTTAAAGGGCCAGCCCGGCACTGGCTCAAAAGCCTTCCTGAAAACACAATCGGAAGCTGGGAAGAGCTCGAGGACGCTTTCCGAGCAAATTTTCAAGGAACCTATGTCCGCCCTCCGGATGCAGACGATCTTAGTCACATAACTCAACAGCCCGAAGAGTTAGCTCGGCAATTCTGGAATAGATTTCTTACTAAAAAGAATCAGATAGTCGACTGTCCGGACGCTGAAGCCTTAGCGGCTTTCAGGCATAATGTCCGAGACAAATGGCTTGCCAGACACCTCGGCCAAGAAAAGCCAAGAACAATGGCCGCACTAACAAGCCTCATGACCCGCTTTTGTGCAGGAGAGGACAGCTGGTTGGCAAGATGCAGCACCAGTGACCCAAGTACATCCGAAACTAGGGATGGAAACGGAAAACCGCAACGCATAAAGGACCGTCGCCGGCAGTCAATGCCGGATTCAAAAGCTCATGACAGAATTAGAAAAGGCCGCCCCTCCAAGATAACAGGGACGACCTATCCAACCTAAACAAAATCTTGGATAGGATATGTCAAATACACAGCACTCCCGGAAAGCCTGCTAACCATACCCACAGAGATTGTTGGGTTTTCAAAAAATCTGGCAGACTCAACACCGAACACAAGGGGCTCGACACACCAAGCGAAGACGAGGACGAACCCCAAAAGTAGAGTACCAGGAAACAAAAGAATTTTCCACAAGAAGTAAAAACAGTAAACTTACTCCACATAACAAAACACGCGGCGCCCATAAAGGTATGCGCCCCACGGCCTATCCCAAAGGAATCCCACCACTGGTTGTCAAAACCAATCATCTTCGATCATCTAGATTATTCTAGAAGTATCAGGAACCCAGGCTGGACTGCCCTGGTACTCGATCCAATAATTGGCAGACTCCAGTTTTCAAATGTCCTTATGGACGGTGGCAGCGGACTCAGCCTGATATATCAGGACTCAATCCGCCACATGGGGATCGACCCAAAAAGAATTCCCCACAACAAAACCTCCTTTCAAGGAGTAACGCCAGGTCCGGACACCCATTGCATGGGCTTTCTCCAACTTGAGGTTATTTTCGGCTCTGCCGATAACTTCCGTCGCGAAAAGCTGACTTTCCACATCGTCCCATTCTCAAGTCGATACCAAGCACTACTGGGACGCGAAGCTTTCGTCCTCTTTAAACGCAATACCGCATTATGCATCTCTTACGCTTAAGATGCCTGGTCCACGCGGCATCATCTCCTTAAAGGGGAAGCAGTGAGAACACCTCCCCCAAGCGGAGGATTGTATGGCCGCTTTAACGGCCCCACAATACAACGACTTCACTAGCCAGAACATTGGAACAGGTCATTAAGACCACGGACACGGATAGACGAGTCCGGCACAAACATATCGTTGATAAAGGCTTAGTGGCCATATACCCCTGTACTAGGGGCTTCACACGTATAAAATAAGAGACAATAAAGCTCAATTTTTCATATTTTACTTTACACTTTGTTTATTTCATATAACTTTTTGTTCGGCACGCCCCTTTTTCAACTTAGTTGCTCTCTTTTTACAGATAAACGTCGTGCCGCGCCCGTCCAGGATACGGCACAACAAAGACACAGGCGCAGACGTGCAGTAGGGACCCGTTACAAGGATTCTTTTCAGATTAAGACCCTGCGTAAACCTTTTTTACTGTCTCTTGTTGATACACATCTCCTGGTTCTATGACCAAGGAGGAGGTTGGCGTCTTGGCATGTGGCCACATCAGAATTCTTGCGCGTACCTGGACACTAGGGGCTTATACCTCAGGGCGTTACCTCGCCCGCTCTCATAAAAGACTGAATACCTTAGGGAGTGTTCGGCGTCGCGAGTTTGGCCTTATATGCATCAGCTCCGAGTCATGATTTTGGTCAAATGTTGGGTTGCCCGGCTCCTGTGTTTGGCCGCCTTACGTTCCGCTCTATCGGCTAAGGCGGCACCAGGAGAACTACTGCGATTGTGCCCTAGTTCGGCCAGGCGAGCACCTCAGTAGAGAAAGCCGAAAACCGACTGTCATGATATGGCGTGAGACTGTTCAACCACTCGACGACTCTCCGGAATCTGTAGGATTCCTCTGCATTAACGAAGGGCCGTTTCCCGGCCAGGCACACACGCGCCCTGAATTCGGGCGAGCGCAGTCGCCACCAGGGGCTACCTAAATAGTCCCATTGTCAAGCTCCTATGGCTAAGTGAAAGTGTTAAAGCATTATAGTCCGGTTGCCTAGCTCGCTGCATTATCACCTCCTTTGTAGGACCAAGACGTTGGATTAAGTGTGAAAATGCGCCTTCTGCGAGCACCCCCGCACTATGTGCGTGGGGGCTGAAGCCAACGACTGCAATCTTTCAGATTTTGTATATATATCTTAAAACGGCCACACAGGAGGTGTCCCAAATACTTGCAGGCACAAGTATAAAAGGCTACTATAATTCTTCAAAATATGGCTTTATAATTACATATGCTATCAGAACATAGCATCCTTCGAGCACTGCGCCTCTATTACACAAGCGCCTTCAAGGACTTCCTGAAAATAGTGCTCGGAGGGTACTCGGCTTTTGTCCGAATCTCGGGATGCAACAACGGTGGTCTCCATCTTTGTCCAGTATGTTTTGACACGGGCAAGAGCCATCCGTGCGCCCTCTATGCATGCTGACCTCTTCATCCCATTGATACGTGGCACCGCGCCAAGGAATTGCTGCACCAAGCTGAAATAACTCTTCGGCTCCGATCTGCCCGGCCATAGATGACCCATGACGTACTTCATGGCGAGTCCAGACAATCTATTCAGTTTGTCCCATTGAGCCAGACGATCGTCCACTGCCAGCGGACGCTCTGGATTGTGAAACTGCGACCAGAAAAGCCTTTCCACTTCGCGATCTTCTTGATCTCGAAAGTGTTCGGTCGCATCAGCAGCACTCGCTGCCAAATCCAGATAGGTGTCCTCCGCACTCCACATCCGGTCCAACGGAGCAAACTTTGGATCACAAAACTTCCTCCGCAACATAAAGGGCTTTCCAGCCGCAATCTGTCTGACCTGATGCGGCTCCTCCTTCGCAGCTCTCATCGCAGAGCGAGCATCCTTGGCATCAGCAACAGCCTTCTCTAAGTCCATCTGTCTCGCCCGGTCTTCTTTCTCAAGAAACTTGCAACGGTCAGCAGCACTTTTTAACTTCACGGCCATCTCGGCCACCTCCTTCCTGCTCCGGCAGTGAGCAGCCTGTTTGGCTCTCAGCTCTTCAAGGGCCTTCTCGGTAGCCACATCACTTTTCCTGACTTGTTCCTTAGCTCGGGCAAGTTCCGCCCGGAGACTCTCCACGACGGCCACACCATCTGCGTCAAGCACACACATTGTAAGATACTGGCATAACGCTCCTCTTACCAGATGTAGCCCGAGGAATTGCATACCTTGAGCCTCATCAAGCCGCTCATTGACGAGCGCGATGTCGGCATCTGCCACGTCAAGTTGCCGCTTTAGTTCGGCAAAACATCAGTTTGGCTCAATTCCGGACGCTTCGCCACTTGTATACAAAGGCGACATTTTAGACCTGGTATTATGATCCTCTGCGCGCCGTCAATTTTGACAACGCACAGAGTCTCAGGGGCTACTATCTACACAGGGCGCATCTTGTTTATGCGCAACTGACAAAGAAGTACATTATTAAACGTACCTCAAAACCCGTCAGCAAACTTCTGATGGCCTCATGCAATCCGCTTTCCGCGGACGAAATCCTTCCAATCACCGAACCCATCAATGCACGGTGCTCCTCTGAGATAGAAGCTCGCCCCAGCAGAATCATCAGCTCCTCCGACCGCGCACCGGACGGTGCCGGACTCGTCCTATGACCTCCATCGAAGGTCGGACACGGAGAACCTTGGGGGGCCACATGGCTACCTTCCACCCCTGCCGGATTCGGAGAAACCCTCCATGACGACACCTCAGGGTCGCCCGCCTCTCCAGGCGGTACGGCAGGGGGAGGCGTTCCACTCTCCATCATCTCCGGAAGAAGATCCCCTGAAGACGAGCTCTGCTGAGAAGGGCTGAGGTCCGAGCTACAAAGTGAAATTTCGGTTAATCTTCTCAGATAAAAAGCAAGGATTTCTCTCATCCCTCTAAAGGAAAATCTTTCTCTACTTATGGCTCGCTGGAGGGCTAATCCCTTTGAGGGCGTAGTTCGGCCGAGGATCTCCCCGGTGTCGGACCCTCTGACGAGGACTTTTCCCCCCGCTTTGAGGTCGTGGTCTCCGGGTCGTCAGAGGCGGCCCTCTTCTTCCCCTTAGGAGAGGAATTGTCGGTTCCTCCCTTCGGAGCAGCCTCCTTCGAGGAGGCCATGGTTTCCTTGTCCTCCCCCTCACTTCCCTCCAAAGGCACGATCTTCAACATCCTGACTAGCACGGGATCCAGCCTGGTCTCAGGAAGGGGAGCCGGACACCTGATCAGCTGTGCCTTCGCTATCCACTCCTGTTTAAAAGGACAGCTCTTTTAGGGGCGAATTTATGACAATTTTATGGATAGCGAGTCCGGGCACAAGGTTACTTACTTGAGTATCCGGGCAATTGCAGCTTAAACCTGCACCCTCGGTCAAATCCAGACACATTGCTTGTGATCCGAAGAACATTTTATACATCTCCGCGGGCGTTGCGCCCATAAAATGCTGGAGAGCTCGTGGTCCCTCTGTATTAAACTCCTACAGACGAAGGGAGCGACATTTGCCGGGCACTGTTCGGCGAATCAACATGACCTGCGTCACCTTGACCAGGTTGAGGTCTCTTTCTAAGAGATCCCTGATGCGGCCCTGCAACAAAGGCACGTCTTTGGATAACCCCCAATCTAATCCTTTGTTGACCCATGACGCTAGCCGTGGTGGGGGACCCGAGCGAAAGGCAGGAGGCGCCGCCCACTTGGCGCTCCTGGGAGCGGTGATATAGAACCACTCTCGTTGCCACAAGTCGAGCTCCTCTTGAAAGGAGCCCTCAGGCCATGAAGCATCAGCATTCTTACTTATGACAGCGCCTCCGCACTCTGCGTGCCATCCCTCGATCATGTTCGGCTCCACTCCAAAAGTCTTGAGCCATAATCCGAAGTGAGGAGTAACATGGAGTAACGCTTCACACACAATGATGAATGAGGAAATGTGGAGGATGGACTCCGGAGCTAAGTCATGAAATTCCAACCCATAATAGAACATCAGCCCCCTCACGAAGGGATCCATCGGGAAGCCTAACCCCCGAAGGAAGTGAGACATGAACACTACGCTCTCACCGGGCTGGGGACTGGGGATAGCCTGCCTTTGAACAGGAAACCTATGCGAAATTTCGGCGGTCAAGAACTTAGCCTCTCTCAACTTTAGCACGTCCTCCTCCGTGACGGAGGAAGGCATCCATCGACCTTGAAGGTCGGAACCGGACATTGTCGAAGGTCCGAAGCGCCTGGAATCTGGAGCCTAGGGTGTTGGAACTCGAGGCGACAGGCGAACTTGTTTTGAGATTGGGGAAAAGGAGTAAGGCCCTGGTCTCTTTATAAGAGGTTGAATACCAGGAGCCCTCCCCGTAACCGTTTGGGACTCGCCTTTAATCGAGAAGACATGCTAACGGGCACGGTTGGGTTACCCACGTCCATATTGATGAGAATCCCATAAATAAAGGGGACACGGTCTCTGCTTTGACAAGACGTGCCAAGGAAACCGCCTCGCAAAACACGCTGAGGTGGAAAAGTGAAGACGATTCGAATAAAGGCTTGGCCGTAGTGTGATGTCACGCTGCGGAGTACGTCAGCGGATTAAGATTTGTGTTAATATTATTCTCTCTGTGGCAATACGTGGAAACTTATTTTGCAGAGCCGTACACTACTCTTGGTGTTTACAAACTTTTATGAAGAATTTGGAGGAGGAACCCGCCTTGCAATGCCGAAGACAATCTGCGCGCCGGACTCGTCGTCATTGAAGCCTGGTTCAGGGGCTACTAAGGGAGTCCTGGATTAGGGGGTGTTCGGGTAGCCGGACTATACCTTCAGCCGGACTCCAGGACTATGAAGATACAAGATTGAAGACTTCGTCCCGTGTCCGGATGGGACTTTCCTTGGCGTGGAAGGCAACCTTGTTGATGGGGATATTCAAGATCTCCTACCATTGTAACCGACTTTGTGTAACCCTAACCCTCTCCGGTGTCTATATAAACCGGGGGATTTTAGTCCGTAGGACAACTTCATCATACAACAATCATACCATAGGCTAGCTTCTAGGGTTTAGCCTCCTTGATCTCGTGGTAGATCTACTCTTGTACTACCCATATCATCAATATTAATCGAGCAGGACATAGGGTTTTACCTCCATCAAGAGGGCCCGAACCTGGGTAAAATATTGTGTCCCTTGTCTCCTATTACCATCCGCCTAGACGCACAGTTCGGGACCCCCTACCCGAGATCCGCCGGTTTTGACACCGACACTACTGCTAAGAATTCTTTTTCAGTCGTAGCATAATTTCTTTGAGCATTGTCTAGAGTTTTACTAGCATAGTGAATAACATTTAGTTTCTTGTCAAATCTTTGTCCTAGAACAGCACCAACAACATAGTCACTAGCATCACACATAATTTCAAAAGGCAAGTTCCAATCAGATGGTTGAACAGTAGGTGCATATATTAAGGCTTTCTTTAGTGTTTCAAAGGCTTCTAACAATCATCATAAAAAAACAAAAGGAATATACTTTTGCAAAAGATTAGTAAGAGGCCTAGAAATTTTAGAAAAGTCTTTGATAAATCTCCTATGGAAACCAGCATGACCTAGGAAGCTACGAATACCTTTGATGTCCTTAGGACATGGCATTTTCTCAATTGCATCAACGTTAGCTTGGTCCACTTCAATTTCAGAAATTTTATGACCCAAGACAATGCCTTCATTAACCATAAAGTGGCACTTCTCCCAATTCAAGACAAGATTTGTTTGTTCACATCTCTGCAAAACTCGTTCAAGATTGCTTAAACAATCATCAAAAGACTTCCCATAAATAGAAAAGTCATCCATGAAAACCTCAACAATATTTTCACAAAAGTCACAGAATATAGCAGTCATACATCTTTGAAAAGTAGCAGGTGCATTACATAAACCAAAAGGCATACGTCTATAAGCATAAGTTCCAAAAGGACAAGTAAAAGTAGTTTTTTCTTGATCAGGTTGAGAGACAGGTATTTGTGAAAAGCCAGAGTATCCATCTAGAAAGCAAAAGTGTGTGTGCTTAGATAGTCTTTCAAGGATTTGATCAATACAAGGCAAGGGGTAATGATCTTTTCTAGTTGCTTTGTTTAATTTTTGATAATTAATTACCATTATATAGCCTGTAACAATTCTTTGTGGAATAAGTTCATTTTTATCATTAGGAACAATAGTAATACCTCCCTTCTTAGGGACACAATGAACATGACTTACCCATCTACTATCAGCTATGGGATAGATTATACCTGCTTCCAGAAGTTTTAAGATTTCCGTTCTTACCACTTCCTTTATTTTTGGATTCAACCAACGCTGGTGATCAACAACGGGTTTAGCATCGGGTTCCATATTAATTTTATGCTGACATAGAGTGGACTAATGCCCTTTAATTATCAAGAGTATGTCCAATAGCAGCCCACTGCTTCCTTGGAACTTTTAATACTCTCTCTTCTTCATGTTCTGAAAGGATAGCACTAATAATAACAGTATATATCTTCTTTTCATCGAGATAAGCAAATTTCAAAGTGTCTGGCAATTGTTTTAATTCAAACACAGGATCACCTTTAGGTGGAGGAGGACCTCCCAAATTTCAATAGGCAAAGTGTATTTAAGCAGAGGACGTTGTTCAAAGAAAACATTATCTATTTCATTTCTTTCATGCATATGTAAATCATTTTCATGGTCTAGCAAATATTGTTCTGAAGGATCAGTAGGTGGAACAACAATAGAAGAAAGACCAATTAATTCATCCTTACTAGGCAATTCTTTTTCATGATGATTTATACTAAACTTGATAAAATTAAACTCATGAGACTCATTACCAAAGCTAACACCAAACCGTTTGTTTCTTACAATCTATCTTAGCATTAACTGTATTCAAGAAAGGTCTACCAAAGATAATGGGACAAAAGTCATCTTGTGGGGAACCAAGAATAAGGAAATCAGTATGGTATTTAATTTTCCCATACAAGACGTCAACATCTCTAACAATCCCAATTGGTGATATGGTGTCTCTATTAGCAAGTTTAATAGTAACATCTATTTCTTCTATCTCAGCATGTGCTATTTCTTTCATGATTTCTTCATATAAAGTGTAAGGAATAGCACTCACACTAGTGTAAGTGCATCTAGTGCCACCCCTAGTTGGTTTTGCAGTATTGACGACAAACTTGGTTGAGGGAATAATGTGTTTGTGAGAATTGCAAGATAACATAGGTAGTAGCCCCTCATTGATTCGGTTTACCTACCAAAGATGACCCCTAAAAATGTGTGAAGACATTGAAGAAAATGGTGGTATATGAAGAGATTCACATTGAATAATATGATATGAGAAGACATCCTATGAAGACTATGGAGTACGAAGACATAGTTGTTTCGTAGTTTCCTTTTCTTCTTTGTTGAGTCATAGGAACCACCATACTGTTAACTGGGGTCCAAGTGAACAAAGTCAGAGTGACTGATGTGACGCTCAACCAAATCCTATGTCTTCGAGCGAAGAAAATGATAGCAAATCTTATCCAGAGTTGAATAAGTCAGCTTTACTTGTAGCCCAAGTCAGGCTGCCGCGTGTGTTTGAAATCTGACCGTTGGACATGTGTCAGTTCCTTAGTGACCCAGGGTCATTTCAGACAGATCAGGTCGGGTTGCCTCCGGGCTATAAATAGCCCACCCCCTACACCATAAATTGGTGGCTGCTCAGAGTTAGTGCACGGCTTTTGTCGTTTGAGAGCAACCCACCTACGAAGCATTTGAGAGAGAGATCCTTGCGAGGACAAAGCCCAAAACACCCAGAGCCAAAGAGTGTTAGGCATCATTGAAGTCTTTCTGTCTGCGTGATCTGAAGACTTGTTAAACTTGAGGACTGTGAATCCTCCAGCCGGTTAGGCGTCGCGTTCTGAGCATCCAAGAGTCATTGTGGATTGCCGGTGAACAAAGTCTGTGAAGGTTTGGAAGTCTACCTTGAAGACTTACCAGAGTGATTGGGTGAGGACTGTGTGTCCTTAGCTCAAGGGGAATAAGGTGAGGACGCGGTCTTTCTGAGTTGAATCTTAGCCTCCCTAACCAGACGTATAGTTGTCACAGCAACTGGAACTGGTCTACCAAATTCGTGTCCTCTCCAAGCAACTGGTTCTATCCTTCTCATCTCCTTACTTTATAGTTGTATTCATGAAGTCATTGCCTGCTTGCATGATCTGATTGGCTTCACTGTGTGAAGATTGTTCGCTATTTGGCTTCATACTATCTTCCACCCTAATCCATACTACCTAGCTGCTGATAGTCTTCGTACTTTCACTTCATTGCTTACTTGACTATGGCTTGTCTAGTGTAGTCTACCTTCCGCTGCATATCAATAGGTTCATTTCTATCATTTGTCTTCAAAGCCCCCGTGTTTTGAAGACTTCCATAAAAATCGCCTATTCATGCCCCTCTAGTCGATAACTAGCACATTCAATTGGTATCAGAGCAAGGTGCTCCCTTGTTCTGTGTGATTCGGTTTAACCACCTGGAGTTTTAGCTATGTCGAATGCAGGGATAATCAAAGTCTCCGATGCGTGCCCTGTCTTTGATGGCACTGATTACCCCTACTGGAAGAATAAGATGCGTATGCATCTTGAATCCATTGACGTTGACCTCTGGTATATCGTCAAGAATGGTGTTCCCAAGGTCGGTGAAGGTGTCACTGCTGCTGATGTCAAGAGGTTCATTCAACTGGACTCGAGTGCAAAGAACATCATCTGTGGTCATCTTACCAAAGGATAGTATGGTCGTGTGAGTTCTCTGGAAATTGCGAAGCTAGTCTAGGACTGGCTCTCCAAGGTCAACGAAGGCGTCTCAACCCAGAGAGACTCAAGGATCAGTGTTCTTCGCAACCTCTTCAACCGCTTCAAGAGAAATGACAATGAGAATGTCTAGATCACATTTGATCACCTCACTGATATCACAAATGAGCTTCATGCACTCGGCGCCACTGAGATCACCAAGCTCGAAATCATCAAGACGCTGCTGAGATCGCTTGATAGCTCATTCGACACCCTGTCCCTAATGATTCAAGAACGCCCTGACTTCAAGACTCTAGATCCGTCTGACATACTTGAGAGGCTCAACACACATGAGTTCCAGCAATCTGAGAAAAGAGATATCTATGGTCCCAACTATGGCCGAACTCGCGCTTTGAAGGCAAAGGTTGTTTCCTCATCTGAAGAAGAATTTGACTGCAGTTCTGAGGATCCTGAAGACATTGGAAAGGAGCTTGCTATGCTTGTGAAGAAGTTCCAGAGGTTCACCAATAAGAAAGACTTCAGAAAGTCCTCAAGATCCAACTCAAGAAACGATGAAGCTTCCTCACATGACTACAAGAAGAGAACATGCCACAAGTGCAAGAAACCTGGTCACTACATCTCTGAGTGTCCTCAGTGGGACAATGAG
>NC_041382.1:505350712-505396220 GCF_002162155.2 Triticum dicoccoides | reverse complement strand
AAGAAGAAGAAGAAGAAGAAGAAGAAGAAGAAGAAGAAGAAGAAGAAGAAGAAGAAGAAGAAGAAGAAGAAGAAGAAGAAGAAGAAGAAGAAGAAGAGCAAGGAATATGATTCTGATGACAAGAAGAAGAAGAAATCCTCAAAGTCTTGTTCCAAGTCTTCGTCGAAGTCTTCATCACACAAGAAGAGATCATCCAGCAGGGATCGTGCGTTTGTTGGCAAGGAGATGGATTCAGATGAGGAGTCTGCATCTGAGGAGGCAGAGGTGGAGTCTGAAGAGGAATCTGATTCAGGCATGGCAAGCCTGGCTCTAGCTTCAGCGTATGTCGCCAAGTCCATCTTCAACACTGAAGACAATGGCTTCGTCACCAACACTGATGCTAATGATGAGGATGAATCTGCTCCCACCTACTGCTTCACGGCACATGGTGCCAATGTAAACTCACATGATGCTTACTTTCAAACTTCAAGTGAAGATGACTCTGAATGTGAATCTAAACCTAGCTACAAAACACTTGCTAAAATTGCAACAGAACAACAAAATGCTATGGAACATATTCAAAAGTTGCTAGACAAAAGCGATGACCCGTTGGACGCGGAAATGACTCGAACTCAGTCCTTAATTGAAGACATTGAAAATCTTCATGTTAAGTATGAAGAACTTGAAAGTTGTCATGAAACACTCTCAACTACTCATGCAAAGCTCTCCTATGATTATCTTCAAAGGAAGTAAGAGCTTGAGATCGGCTCATGAAGATCTTCAAAAAGAGAACGAGTCACTCCGCGCTCAACAGATCAGTTCCGCTTAGGAAGACTTTGAGCCACCATGTTTAAAATGTCTTGAGCATGATAATGCTGCTTCTGTTGTTGGATGTTCTACTATTTCTACTGTTGCTATGTCTTAAACTGCTTATGTGGAAACTAACCCCTCTTCTGAGGATACCACTACTATTGCTGATGAGAATGACAGGTTGAAGACATTTCTTGAAACAGGGATGTACAAAAGCCTCAAAGGGCATCAGACACTGTGCGATGTCCTCAAGAAACAGATTCTGAACCGAAACCCTAGGAAAGAGGGTGTTGGGTTCGAGACGACAATGGATGCTGATGGTTCCGACTGGAAGCCTGAGCAGTACCCCAAAACCACATGGGTTGCTGCAAAGGGACCTTTAGTGGATCCATCTACCTTATCCGGCTTCACTTGTTCTAACCCTATTATCATTGATGAATCCTTTGATGCAAACTATAAACTGTTTAAGAATCAGAATGGTGAAGTGTTTGCCAGGTATATTGGTACTAACTGCAGGAATGGACCCTCTTTGAAGAAGATCTGGGTGCCCAAGAGTTGTATTGAGAATCTTCAGGTGAATGTCATCATGACCCCACCTGGGAAGAAGACAAACCCCAGACCAAAGGCTTCACATGGTCCAAAGGCTTCATACAGACAGAGGACTCACCGGAGTCACCCTAACGCCAATGTTTTGTATGGAAACCATACTCAAACTTATGAATATGAGCGCGTTTCATCAAACCGCTATGTTCATAAGACCAAGAACTATTCTGCTTATTCTTATGAGTATTATTCACCTCCTGCAAGGCTATTTGCTAGGGATCCAAAGCCAAAGTTCTCAGATGCTGCACTTAGACTCATTGCTTCTAAGCCACCACTGAAGATGTGGGTGGTTAAGAAGAATTAACTCTCTTTCGCAAGGAAAGGTCTCCAGCCAGATATCAAAGTCGTCTGATACTTATGCTGGGGATCTAAATCATCTTGTGGGGCACAATATAAAATGCCCATATTGTCTTACTATGTATTTTGTTCCTGGATTTCGTGACAATCATCCTATCTGCCCTAACCAGGATCTGAACTTTGATAATCTGCTTCTTTGTCAAATGTTTATGCTTCACATTTCCCTTGGTGAAGCCTATCCCCCTAACTGCACTGTAGGGTACGATACCAAAGGCTTCTGAGTGGATTACGGACAGTGGATGCACTAACCACATGACTAGTGATCGAAGTCTTCTCATGGACTCAACCTTATGTCCATCTGACAAGAGTCACATCACATTTGCTGACACTGGTAAAAGCAAGGCATTGGGTCTAGGTAGACTTCCAATCTCAAAGGATCAGCACATGGATAAAGTGATGCTTGTTGAATCCCTTGGTTTTAACTTAATGTCTGTCTCAATGCTTTGTGATCTGAACATGATTGTGATATTTGGAAAATATCTTTGCCTTGTGCTTATGGAATCTGACAAATCTCTAGTCTTTGAAGGGTATCGAAAAGATGATTTGTACATGGTAGATTTCTCAGCAGGACCATAGATGGACGTATGTCTTCTAGCAAAAGCTTCAGAATGTTGGCTCTGGCATCGGAGGCTAGGGCATGCTGGCATGAGGAACTTGTACACACTCACGAAGAAGAAACATGTTGTAGGCATCGAGGGCGTCAAGTTCAAGAAGGATCATTTGTGTGGTGCCTGCGAAGCTGGAAAGATGACAAGGGCCAAGCAACCCTCGAAGACAATCATGACGACATCTCGTCCCTTCGAGCTACTTCACATGGACTTATTTGGCCCTACTCACTACTCTACTCTTACTACCACTGGTTGTCTCTATGGCTTCGTCATTGTTGATGATTACTTAAGATATACATGGGTGCATATAATTCTCTACAAGAATGAAGTGCAGGATGTCTTCAAACGATTCGCCAATAGTTCCATGATGAACTATGGCATTAAGATTAAGCACATCAGAAGTGACAACGGCATAGAGTTCAAGAACACTGGCCTCGACACTTATCTTGATACATTGGGCATCACTCATGAGTTCTCAGCTCCATACACACCTTAGCAGAATGGCATCATGGAGCGCAAGAACAGAACCCTCATTGAGATGGCTCGGATGATGCTCGATGAGTACAAGACTCCAAGGAAGTTCTGGCCTGAAGCCATTGATACTGCATGCCGCGTCATCAACCGTGTTTATCTTCACAAGCTTCTAAAGAAGACATCAGATGAGCTACTAACTGGTAAGAAGCCAAACGTCAGTTACTTCAGAGTATTTGGTGCTAGGTGCTGGATCAAGGATCCACATCACACTTCCAAATTTGCGCCGAAAGCACATGAAGGTTTTATGCTTGGTTATGGAAAGGATTCGCACTCTTACAGAGTCTTCAACCTCTTTCACTATAAAGTGGTTGAAACTATGGATGTGCGGTTCGACGAAACTAACGGCTCACAAAGAGAGCACCTACCAAATGTGCTAGATGAAGTCTCATCAAGTGAATCCATCAAGCTTATGGGTACTGGAGAAATCATACCTTCAGAGGCTCAGGCTGAAGAACTCATCATCTCTGCACCAAATCAACCCGAAGACAATACTCAACCTGAAGTCAATGCCCATAATGAAGACAATGATCAGCAAGACCAAAGTCTTCATCCAGTTCATCCTCGTGTTGCAAATGAAGTGCATATTGAGAAGATAATTGATAGCATCAATGCACCTGGTCCACTCACTCGTTCAAGAGCAACACAGCTAGCAAATTTTTGTGGGCACTTTGCATTTGTATCTATATCTGAACCCAAGAAAGTTGTTGAAGCCTTCATGGAACCTGAATGGATTCAAGCGATGCAAGAAGAGCTTCAACAGTTCGAGCTGAACAATGTGTGGGAATTGGTTAAGCGTCCTGATCCTCGCAAGCACAATATCATAGGCACAAAATGGATCTATCGCAACAAACAAGATGAGCATGGTCAAGTTGTCAGAAACAAGGCTTGTCTCGTTGCTCAAGGATACACTCAAGTTGAAGGGATTGACTTCGATGAAACATTTGCTCCGGTGGCTAGGCTTGAAGCCATTCGCATACTGCTAGCTTATGCCAACCATCACAACATCCTCCTATATCAAATGGATGTGAAGAATGCTTTTCTGAATGGAAAGATTGAAGAAGAAGTGTATGTCACAGAGCCACCTGGTTTTGAAGACCCAAAATGACCTGATATGATATACAAGCTCAACAAGGCACTGTATGGCCTCAAACAAGCCCCTCGCGCTTGGTATGACACACTCAAAGACTTCCTGAAGAGCAAATGCTTCAAACCTGGTTCTCTAGATTCTACACTATTCATGAAGACATATGATGGAGAACTGTTTGTGTGCCAAATCTATGTGGATGACATTATCTTCGACTGCATTGACAAGAGATACAGTAATGAATTTGTACACATGATGCAAGAGCAATATCAGATGTCCATGATGGGTGAGATAAAATTCTTCCTTGGTCTTCAAATCCATCAATAGAGCAACGAAATCTTCATATCACAAGAGAAATACCTCAAAGATTGCCTGAAGAAGTTTGGAATGCAAGACTAAAAAGTATACACGATGCCAATGCCAACCAAAAATCATCTGGGCCCCGACGACAATGGTAAAGAGTTCAATCAAAAGGTATACCGCTCCATGTTTGGTTCTTTACTCTATTTATGGGCATCTAGGCCAGATATAATGCTTAGCATTTGCATGTGTGCCCGATTCCAAGCAGAACCAAACGAGTCGCATCACTTAGCTGTGAAGCGAATTCTTCGATATTTGGCTTACACCCCAACACTAGGATTATGGTATCCAAAGGGCTCAGAGTTTGATCTAGTTGGATTCTCAGATGCTGATTATGCTGGTGACAAGGTTGATCGCAAGTCCACATCAGGCACATGTCACTTTCTTGGACGATCTCTTGTCTGTTGGTCTTCAAAGAAGCAGAACTGTGTATCTCTCTCCACTACTGAATCTGAATACATTGCTGCTGAATCTTGCTGGCTCAGCTTCTATGGATGAAGCAAACTCTCAAGGACTATGGCATCCACCTGAAGCATGTGCCACTCTACTGCGATAATGAAAGTGCCATCAAGATTGCCAATAACCCAGTTTAGCACTCAAAGACAAAGCACATTCAGATCCATCATCATTTTCTCAGAGATCATGTCATGAAGGAAGATATTGATATTATTCACATCAACACTAAAGAGCAATTGGCAGGTATCTTCACAAAGCCCTTAGATGAGAAAAGGTTTTGCAAGTTGTGGTGTGAGCTAAATATCTTAGAATCCTCAAATGTCCTGTAACTGGACACACATCCTAATGCTTATGCATGTTGATGACTTAGATGTGCAACACACAAAGTAACATATATCTTCAATCAATGAAGACATACATTCTAAGTGTGAATACATTAATGCGGAATTTGACTTCGGAGCGCCACCATAATTGTGCACCGTGTCTGGGTCTAATACTTCCTATACAGTGGGTAACGCCACCACCAAAATCTTTTTGAAGTGTTTTATGTGGCGTAAAAATTGCATTTGATAATTGTGCACCGTGTCTGGGTCTAATACTTCCTATACGGTGGGTAACGCCACCACCAAAATCTTTTTGAAGTGTTTTATGTGGCGTCAAAATTGCATTTGATTTGTCTTCAACATTGATTTGACTTCAAGGTCTATCTTCACAATGTTGGTTTGGTCTGATATATATATATATATAAACACTATTCTGATCACGGGATCAGAATAGTATTCTGATCACAACCTGACCTGCCCCGCTGGTAGTACTTTGAACTTCACCCTGTACTAGGTTGAACTTCCGCTAACATTGCCCAAATGGGGCTTGCGATATACCGTCGGAAAGCTATGGACACCAATATCATGACCCAACTTAAATTTTTGACAAAATATAAGCGGTTTAAGAGCAGTTTTGAAAACCGTTTTTTCTTCACGCAAAAAATGTGAACATATTTTCGATCGCATTTCTAAACCGTTTATCGGAATGAGGCATATAAAATGGCATTGGAAAGCTGCTGCAAAACCGCTCCTTCCACATGTTGAAAGTTTTATCTAATTTCCTATGGTTAAATAGTAATTTAAGAAAACGTAAAATTTCGTAAACCGAATAGCTGAGTTCGTATTTTCGATGTCATTTGTAAACGGCTTATCCAATTGAGGCATATGATATGGCGTTGGAAAGCTTATGAAAATTTGCTACTTTTTCATCTAGAAAGTTTTTTTCTAATTTTGAATGGTTTAAGAGTAATTTAGAAAATGGTCCAAGTCCTACCGAGTTCGTATTTTCGAGCTAATTTTTTAACCGTGCGTCCGAATGCAGCAAATGATATGGCGTTGGAAAGCTTGAGAAAATGCAAAACTTTTTGGTATATATTGTTTCTCCCAATTCTTTAAAGTTTTAAGTCAATTTTGAAAATAGCTAAAAACTTATTTTCATTGTATTTTCTACAAACTTTATCGGAATGGGGCAAATGATATATCGTTGAAAAGCTACGAAAAGTGCAAAACCTTTTCATGTTGAAGGTTTTCTCCGATTCCCAGCCGTTTTCAAGTAATTGCGAAAATGGCAAGATCATTCGTTCTGCCTTTATCGCGAAACAGATTCTTTGAAAATGCACCGCGTGAAGAACCTGAACTTCTCGACACGTGTACCTGAACTTCACTCTGTTTTCACGTGCTTTTCTTGCTCGTAGCTCTTCATCCACTGCTCGTAGCTCTCCATCCACTCACTGGAATTGAGCAAGTGATATACCGATGGAAAGCTATTGTAAACACGCAACTTTCCCGTGTTGATCATTTTTTCATACTCGCGACGATTTTAAAAGTTTTTCATCTCAAACTCATTCACTATAGTAGTTGAACTTCGTTCTGTTTTCACGTTGAACTTCTGTGACGTATTTTCCTTTGTAATTTTCTCATCCATTTCGTCAGTGTTACACAAATGATACTCTTTTTGTACAAACCTCTCTCACAATATATTTTTTAACTTTCTTCGATCGAGGACTTGAACTTACACAGATGATATTTCTGTCGTTTTGAAGTAAATTAGAGAAATGACAAGATCATGATTTCTGCCTTCATTGCGAATGGAAATGCACTGCGTGAAGTAGTTGAACTTCTCGGGCATGTCTGTTTGAACCCCACTCTATTTTTGACGTGCTGTTTTTTGCACTGCTGAAGTAGTTGAACTTCTGGGGTATGTCTGTTTGAACTTCACTCTGTTTTACTTTATTGTTTTTTTCTTATATGAAATACACACCATGTAGTACGTGAACTTCTGGTTATTATCACTTTGAACTTCTCTCTGGTTTCAAAGAATTATTTTAAAACACCAAAAACAACATATTTTTTATGTGTTTTGGACATCTAAATACACGGTGTACTTCTCTCATAAGAATTTTTTGAACTTTTCCTCGCCGAGCACTTGAACTTCTAGCAACCATTTTTTCCGTTTATGAGTTGTTTTTAAAAGTGAAAAAATGGTGTTGTGTTTTTTAATTTTTGAATAGGTAAATCCTAGGTTTTAATAAACTCCGAACGTCTCTTATTTCAATTTGAACTTCACCTTTTTATATTTTGAGTAAAGAATTGTATTTGATTTTTATACGGAAAAAATCGAACATGGAAATACAAGGTGAACCTCTCTCGCAAGAATTTTTTAACTTCCCCGGAAAGAGCACTTGAACTTCTTTTCAACAAACCTTTTAAACTTTTATTTTTCTACACTTTTATTTCTCACCTAAAATGCATTCTTTGCAGTGCTTGAACTTCTCGTTGTTTTCACTATGAACTTTTGTCGCATTTTTGTGTATACATCGAATTACACGCAATTGAGGTCGGACGGTATTCTTATTTAAATGCTGAATCGCGCCGTTAGTTTGACAAAAAATCTTATATTTTTATAGACACCAAACCGCTCCATTTTAAAATTTTAATCCTTTTTGTGTATTTTTAGCAATGGAAAACATTGGAGTTTTGTTAATAAATGATGAACTTCTTTGTTATTTCGAACTGAACTTTTGGGTTTATTTGTGTACATCGAACTACTGCGTTTTATCAATTTGAACTTCTTGATTTCAATCGTTAGTAACAACGAAAATCCGAGGGGGGTTTTAAACATTGAACTACTCCATTTTTTAATTTGGACTTCTAGGTTTTAGTTCTGTTAGTAATGGAAAACACCTAGTTTGGGAATAAAAATCATAGTTTTTAAATAAATTTCAAGTCGTTCCATTTTTTATTTGAACTTCAAGGGGTTTTTCAGCGAAGAAAATCCCCTTTTTCAATAAATTTGTGTTGAGATGCTTTTATTTTCTTTAATTTGGCCTCCCTGGGATTGTAATAAACGTTGAAGTTCTCCTTTATTGATTTGAACCTCTAAGTTTTTTTTCTAGAAACAGCAAAAATCCACTTTTTCTATAAATTTGTTCAATGTTTTTTATTAAACATTGAATTTCTTTGTTTTGTTAATTTGAACTTCTTTTATTTTATTCTTTAGTAACAAAAATATCCAAGGTTTGTAACTTCGTTATTTTGCCTTTGCCTTCTAGTATTAAATGAACTTTTTGTCCTGAATTCCATGAGTTTTTCTTTTGGTGTTTCATCACCAAAGCGCATGATCCGGTAGTGCTGCACATATCTTATCCACACCGTGAGACACTCCAATCTTTGTTTATTCTCCCTTTTTCCTTTGTGGCCTTTTTTCCTTCTTCCTGCTATACCCAAATCAATCACCAAGACCAAGCAAAAACATGGTAAGAAGAGCCAACATCAGCAGCTTTTTGCACATCTTTACGCACATGAGAGTTGCCAAGGGAAGCATGACCAATGTCTGTGGGGAAAGGCATGGACAAGAGAAGCTGGTGAAGTTCTATCAGAGGAGGAAGGGCAGGTCACACGCTGGATTCAAGGGCTAATGGACACTCAGTGACTGGCGGAAGAAGGCAGGGTCCGTCGTGGACCGGGGGCCAGGAGGTGACAGCGAGCAGAGATGCTAGGTGTGAAGAACGCCGACACATAGAGGATGAAGAGGGGACTGGCCCAAGGTGGGGAAGAGGCGGCCGACGAGGTTGCATCGGAGCCCCGCAACGAAGATAGCTGCTCCACCTGCCACGAACAGGAGGGCATGCACTTGCCCTGTTTTCCCGTGCCTTGCCGGGGGTCGTGGTCAGCTGGATCTGGCCGCCTTCCACCCTCAATGCTGACGAGGTGGATGTGCAGCGGCGGGGCCCGACCTAATCCAGGCGGGACTAGGGCGGGGTCTGGGTGCGGTGGCGGGAGGGAGGCTGGGCGCGTCGGTCGGAGGGAGGGAGGTTGGGCGCCATGGCGGGAGGAGGCTGGCCGCAGCAGTGGGGGGTGGATGCCGGGCGCGGCCTGGGAGGGAGGCCGGCCGCGGCTGGGGAGGGAGGCCGGTCGCGGCGGCCGGAGGGAGGCCGGCAGTGGCGGCGGGATTGAGTCCAGTCGCGGCGGTGGGTTGGTTTGGTCGAGGTGGGGAGTAGAAGGTCATGGGTTAGCTAATGGGCCGTTCGGGAGGTGTAGGGTGGGCTGGTCGGTTCCCTCTTACGATCTCGGGAATGTCTGATCGCCCCTATATAGGGCCCCGTGATCCAAATTGTTATTCTAATCCCAGGATTAGAATAGTCTCTCTCTCTATATATATATATATATGTATGTATATATATATGTATGTATGTATATATATAGGCGTCATATCCTGTGAATCCACTTATGTTTGTGAATCCCTGTATCCTCTCCTCGTCAGCCGTTTGATGGGAATCTTATGCCTAGCGAGTGTGAGGGCTCATTTTGCACAATGACGCCCGCCTCCAGCCCAAGCTCCATGTGAATTTTTTAAAAAGGTCCCCAGCCTAGTACTTTCCAATCGTTTCTCTGTCAATCCCCTGTGGCCACGACCATCTACCAACGACTGCCGCGACGGACACGACGGGAAGCGCCTTCCAGATCCCGATCAACATGTCGGACATCACCGCGAGTCCGTGACAGACACGACGTCCCAACTCCCAATCAGCAGGGCGGACGAAGTCTCCTCGCGCAATACGCCGCAACTGATCAGCATGCCAGCTACTGCTGCTATGGACGATGAAGCTGCTTCGAGAACAATGGAGGGAACCTGCTCACCCTCCTTCCATAAACCAAAAGGCTACTCTGCATTTGCCTGCACATCTAGTTGTCAGCAAAGCCATCTCTCACGCCCTGATGTAGCCGTCCAAAGCCCTACGACTACAGAACATGAACTGTGCTTCAGTACGAGAAATGTAGCTTCAGGCAACACATGGAAAACAAGTAATATTTGTGTGTGATGTAGATGTATACCACAGAGCACAAAGCACTGAACATCCTCTGGTTTATATTCCAAACAGAGAAATGACATTCATTTTTTTTGAATTTTGCATTCAAAACAACATCAATTGTTATTGCAATCGGCAAGAGGAGTTCATCTAAACAAAAGTAGCTATGTGGTCGCAGTTGTGGTAATCTATTCAAGGACAGGGATGCGGCGGCCGCCTAAGCAGACCTCCGTCGCAAGCTGCCGATGCGACGACCATCGTGATGGATCTCTTATGAATCTGTCTTTCTCTTATGGCCAGTGTTGAGTTATGTGTGATGGCAGCTGCTTCTTTGACGAGTGTTGAGTTGAATGGAATGTGGCAAGTAGCAGGAGCACCAAGATATATTATGTTCTCATACACCTGAACATGCTCTGGTTTTGTTATATATACCAACGAGCACATAAACCTAGACATGCTCTGATTTTCTTATACTAAGGAGCAGCTGCTATCACATGGGAGAAATTCATGTACAGAAAACTTTGGCAAACCAAGAGCTCATCCATTTATTCTGATGTACAAGCAGTGTTCAATTCAACCACTGGTTGCTTAATAGTAGAAGTAGCATCTATTAGGTGTAGAAGTGTATTGGCGGCATACGAGACTTGTTAACCAAATTACAGTATCAATTCACCAAAAGAAAGTAAAAATACTATTTTCATGAGAGTAAACGAGAGCTTTCATTCAATCTACTCCCTCTGTTCACTTCTATAAGACATTTTAGACAGTTGAAATTGAACTATTTCGGTGTTGTCTTAAATGTCTAAACGGTCTTACAAAAGTGAACGGAAGGAGTAACAAACATGTTTACATTGTCATTTTCAGTACAAGATATAATGTCAATTCTAGCCCAGGCAGCCAATACATGTTTTGCCCAGTTGCTCTCTCTCTCTCTCCCAACTTTCTGAAAAACAAATCTAGAGAAATGACATTCAATATTTCTGAATTTTGCACTTCAAACAACATGAACTGCTACTGCAATCAGCAAGAGGAGTTCATCTAAATAAAAGTAGGTATGTGGTCGCAGTAGTGGTTGTCTACGGGGTTGTGCTGTTGTAGTCGTCGTCAGGATGTGGTGGCTGCCGTCTTCCTCGGAATGTGTTGGTCGTGGCCGCCAGAGTGTGGTGGTCACTTGCTGTTGTCTCCATGACAGGCCGTCGCCGTCGGGATGCAGACCGCCGCCTACTCGGATCCCAGGCGCAGGCTGCCGATGCGACGGCCATCGACATGGATCTCCGTCCGAGGCTGACGATGCGACAGAAATCAACATGGATCTCTGTCCGAGGTCGCCGTTGCGACGACCACCCACACGGCAGGCTGTCAGCACCATCGTAGCAACCACCCATGCAGATACACATCCCGTTGCGGCTGCCACTGGGATTCGAGGTCGCCGTGGACGCCGGTGAGGTGTAGGTTGCGACCTGATTAGGGATTGACAGAGAAACGGTTGGGGAGTACTGTCCTGGGGACTTCTTTAAAAAATCATAGGAAGCTTGGGCTGGAGGCGGGCGTCATTGTGCAGAAGGAGCCCCGGCGCACGCTAAGCACAAGATTTCTATCAAATGGCTGACGAGGAGAGGATACAGAGATTCACAAACATAAGTGGATTCACAGGATATGCCGCCATATATATATATATATATATATATATATATATATATATATATATATATATATATATATATATATATATATATATTCTCGTGTTCTGTCATCTACAATATTCACTTATAGCTATGTCTTCATGATTGAATTTTTCTTGATCTAAGTGAATGTGATCGGACCCTAAACTCTTCTGTGCTTCTACCTCAAATTCTATCTATCCAAATCATATGCATTCTACTGAAACATGTCGTTTGTCTTCTCTGAGTCCTTGTCAGCAGAAGACAAAGTGACAAACATTTAAATCTGTTTTTATTGCCATATCCTTTTTGCCTGAAAACCGGAGAAGCCGGAACGACCACCCGACAATCCAGGCGTGCGTGGGAATGTGGAACAACTTTCAATAAGTTGCATGCATGCCACGTGTCCTTCAGATGTGAACCGCCAGGGGCACCTACGTAATTGCGCTATGCCGTCCCTATCCTTATAAATACACAACTCACCGCGGTCATTATCTCTTCTTCCACCTCTCCTCCTCGGACAAACCTAGCGCCTCTGCTAGCTCGTGTCGACGCCGGAGATGAAGCGCTTGACTACCGCGACTTCTTTGATGCCGTCCTCATGCCGGCCGCGGACCTCGTCCTCTCCGCCGTCGTCGTACGTGTCTTCCGTCGCCAAGTTAGGGCACGGAAGATTGAACTGCTCGGCCTGTCTCTCCACCTCGTCTAGCAGTTCATCCGCGGTAATGAAATCTTACTTTTTACTACCTTTTAGATCCATTAGATACATCCACTTCAACCAAAAGTGGTTTCTTCACTTCCAAATATGGGCCATCCTTATCTGCATCTCATGTCATGCCAAGTATATTCACTTATGCTTCACAACTAGTCAGATTCCTCACTTGTACTTATTCATGGATTCGTACAAATCTGGAACCGACTCTCTTCAAATAAGTGAATGTCTTCGCGCTATGAGATCACTGTCTTCAAACTGATTTATGTTCAAAATCTTCTGAGAATGCATATGACCGCTTCCCCTTCCCTCGCATCTCTAATGCTGTCACAGGTACATGTTCGTGGGAGAATCCCTTCGTTCTCATAGTCTGCATTCGTTTGCAGAGTTCTTACAATGTCATATTCACTCACCTGAAGCCAGTTCCTGTCTGGCCAGCAAAAGGAAGCCATTCACTATCGTGAAGCCTTTTTAAATCTGAATACAATGGCAACAGAGAAATCATCTAGAAAGTGCGGCAGGCAGCGCCGTAGAAATACAGCTAAGGATTTATCTCCAGATCTATTTGAGTTGTACAAGTCAGATCCTGAGGAAAGCTGCATCCAGCGCAAGACCCGAATCGAATGGATTCGAAGATATTGGGTGGAAGAATGGTTCATGTACAGATTTGTGACTGCTGAATATGCTGAAAAGAATGCCATTAAGGGCCCCTAGGGAGATATTCTATACAGAAATTTGCAGCCCAAGAACAAGTCTGAAGCCATTGCTCAAGGCTTCTACCCTTGCATGGTCCGAGGGCCACAGCCAGAGAATGCCGACCCATTATCCTTGTTATGGTGTCATGAAGACAATCTGTTCAAGCACAATTATCAGTTTGCAAAGGAATCCGCTGTCAAAAACAAGGAGTTTGGCCTCGGCTTCAACCCTATCCCATCTGCTCCAAGGGCTGATGGCACCCGTGATGCCAATCCAAATGTCATCGGCCCCTTCTACAACCTCGATGGCCTTCTCACTCACATATCTATACAGGGGGCTACGGTGGAGCACTCTGCTGATGACGCAGACTCTGAAAAAGCGCCAGTTCCACCCAAGCCACAAAAGAAGAAGAAATCAAGGGCTTCAAATCCCCCTGCCTCACCAAAAGCTTTGGTGTGAAGCCATTGGCCACTGCACCTCCTGAAGCCAGTGTGCAGTCGGAAGACTTGTCTCGTGTCTCCAAGAAGGCCGAGAAGACAAAGAGAACCAAGAAGCCCAAGAAGAATTCTGGGCATGAACTGACTCTAGCTGCCATTCTCAGGAACGAAGAAGACACCATTGATCTGTCAAGTGATGAAGATCTTGGTGATGACGCACTTGAGCAACTCATCAAGAGCAAACAAGAGGCAGAGATCTTCAACGATCTGCCCCTCTTTGACGTGGATATTCTGAACAACTTCATTGATGAGTGGTTCGACGACCAGAGCATAAGCATCGATGATCTTTAGCTTCCTGTGGACATCAGCGTCACATTCCATGGAGCTATCGCCAATGAGCTGGCTGTGGCTCAGAAGATAGTTGAGTTGAAGAACAAAATTGACTATGAAAAGGCTTACTTCAAGAATAACATGGCCAAGCTTAGTGTGGCAGACGTTCAGATCTTCTAGAAGATGTTGCATGAGCTCAAAGAACAGTTTCACAAGAAGCGTGAAGAAGCAAAAGGTTCAAGAGAGTGCATGAAGTACTTTGCGCAGAAATGTGTTCAAGCACACAATGAGGCTGAGAAGCGCAAGGCTCTTGGGCGTCCTAGCATCGACCCCAAGATGGCTGCCAAACAAAAGAAGAAGTCTGTTGAAGCCCCAACTGAAGCACCAAGGAAGGAAGCACCTTGCATTGTCTTCCCTGCCAGCATGACAGGCTCGAAGCCTAAGGTCCCCTCAGCAGCTTCAGAACTGAAGAAGACAAGGGCAGCTGAAGCCGAAGCCAAGAAACTCAAGCACAAGAATGCCTCTGAGGATGCACCATCAAAGAAGAAATTGAAGAAGTCTTCAAAGAAAGAGCGTGTTGCGGCCTCTGAGCCCCTTGTGGTTGAGCCCATTTCTGTTGCCCGTCCAGCCTCTACCAACCAAGAGCGTCGCCTAGTGATTCACCAGCCTGCTTTCACAGAGGCTCCTGAAGATGAAGAAGTTCCAGCTGTTGACCCCATCACAACTGAAGACATTGGTCGTGAAGACAATGTCGAAGATGATGAAGTCCTTCCTCAACTCGATCAACAAGTGGTATCATCGCCTGTTCTTACGAACAACGAACTCATCAGCATTGGTCGTCCCTTGATGCCAATTACTCAGGATGATTCATGGGCCCATCGCCCTCAACAAGACACCCCCATTCATGAAGACACACCCAGAACTCCAACACCTCAAGTCACCACTCCGGTGCTTGACGATGATAGATACATGGTACAGACCTCTCCGTCACCACAGGCATCGCCCACTTTTCGTAGGCTTCGCAAAAGGCCCCATGCCATAGGTCACCATGTCGAGCATTCTAGAAGGGGAGTGCAACAAACCTCAGTAGCACGTCAAGTGTTTCCTGAAGCCACCCTAACTATGAATGTCTCCGAGTCTGAAGCTAAAGCTGCTGAAGACATTCCGACTGCATCAGCCGATGAAGCAAAAGAAGATAGAGTTGCTACACCCCCTCCTACTGAACAAGTCATTCTCGAGGAGAATGAGTCTGTGTCCGACCCTCATGTTACTGCACAAACAGAGGTTGAAACTACTAAGGCGGCCACAAACAATGATGCTGAAGCCAATGATACCGTCATGGTTGAAGACCATGTGGCGCCTGAAGATAATATGGCACCTAAAGCTCATGTGGCGCCTGAAACCAATGTGGATCTTGAAGCTCAAGTACAACATGAAGCCACTGTGAATGCTGAAGCCCCTGTTCCCCCTCCAAGGCCTCACACCATTGAACAGGCCTATAATCATGGTGAACTTGTCACAGTCCGATGGCCCATCATGGTGCCCCCCACTTCTCCCGAACCTCAATATGACTATCATGTGGAGCAGAGGCCACAAGTTCAGAAGCCAAAGCCCAGCTACCAAGGCTTCCAGGTGCTGCCACATCTCTAGGATCGTTCAACGTGATCAGCTTCATGGCACACAATACCTTCTTCGATAGCACCAAGAATCCATACTCGAAGCCAAAGATCTCATCCGATTGATTCTGGAGCTATCAGCAGCGCAGCTACTACTCCTGCATTCTCTACAACCAGGGGCGAATTTTTCCACACATGCGCCTTGATTGTGAAGCCATTGGCGGGGCTGCCCTGTCTTGAGGAAGCCCTTGACTGTTTCAGGGAAGTTGGTCTTCTGCCATTTGTTACGGACAAGGAACACTGGAATGAAGAAATGCTGCTACAATTCTATGCAACACTTTATATCTGCGTCTACAACAGGGATCCGAAGACATGGGTCCTTGAGTGGATGTCAGGAGATGTGCATCATGAAGCCAAATCTCAAGACATCATCGAGATTACATCCCTATCCACTCCAGGCGAATTCTATGAGCCTGGTTATCAGCGTCATCGCCATGAACTGCAGAGTGTCTTCCAAAGGCCTGAACCCAATATGAGAGAAATTCTCAGCATGATGAAGCCACTACCCCAAGATGCTAAATACCCCAAAGAATTCTTCGTCAAGGACCTCAAGTACTTGCCACGCATAGTCTATCACATTCTGCGGCGTACTCTATGGCCAATCAAGGGTATACTTCTGAAGCCAAACTTGAAGGAGCTATGAAGACTTTGGTGTTTTACATCATTAATGGCATCAGATTCAACATCCAGGATTTCTTCATCAGACAACTTGCTGCCTCTGGGATTGATCTGTTTGGCCTGAAATTCTATGCTCCATGGGTGATGCGCCTAATCAAGCTCCATTCAACTATTGACTATCAGCCCTCAGCGTGCAACCATCTTGTCATTCTGCCTGAGGTTGATCTGTCCGTCGAAGACATCTACCCAGAGCCTGCCAAGGAGCTGCTATATCTTCATAATGTTGATCATCAAAGCTTCACACAACCAATAGAAGGAGTTCATGTCCCCAATGCTGCCACTCCTGCTTATCCTCTGGCTGGCAATATACGTGTGCCTCATCGTGCCAACACCGAAGCCACTGACAGTACAATTGCTCAAAGGCCTCGGAAGCGTTCTCGTGCGCTCAATGACCGAGAGCTTCTTGTGGCCTTAAGAAGCAGAATAAGCATCATGACTGGCTCAAGCGTCAGATGTAGAGTACCTTGGTGGACATCAATCACATCAGAAACTTGGCCACCAAGAACTCATTCGTTGCCCATGAAGCCTGTCGGCGGTCCTGGAAGAGTCTCACACTACTATGCCCTGAAGAAGATCTTCGCGAAGATGGCTTCGCTGAGGGCTTCAAATTGGATTCTAGACCTCCACGCAATACAAGATGGCATCGCACTCCATCAATAGAATATTCTGAGTACTCGTCTTCAGCTCCAACTGTTGTTGCGAGAGTCATCGATGAAGAAGACGATGCCACTTCACCAACCATGGCTTCACCGCATCTCGACACTGCACCAGGCCCTTCTGCACCACCGAACTCCAACGTCGACCCTGCTCCTTCATCTACTCCTGATGGGAACGAGTAGATGCTCTATGTCTTCAAACCTTTTTGGTCATTACTGACAAAAGGGGGAGAAGCATATGAGTTGATAGTCTTCAAGCGGGTCCTTATGGGTGGTTGCACTATTTTTGCCAAGTGTTTACAACTCTCATCTTTTGATACATTTGGTTTTCTGGGTTGTAACACTTAAACTCGATGGTCATCTGCTACTGTCTCTGCTACTCTGTGATGCAATGATGAATTCTGCATGGAGTCATTTCGCGGACGTGCATTTTTCATGATGCATGTCATTATCTTTGTTATATCTTTATATGCATGATGAATTGTCTTCATAAGTTGAAGAGGATCTCCACAAAGTAAAACCTGCCATGTGCATTTGCATTCAAAAGCAAACTACTTATATGCACATATTCAGGGGGAACCTTTTGCCACTTATGAAGACAATGCAGTAATTCTCAACTTTCACATACTTTTATCCCCGTTGAAAACTTCAACCAGTTTGTCATCAATCACCAAAAAGGGGGAGATTGTAAGTGCATCTAGTGCCTCCCCTAGTTGGTTTTGGAGTATTGACGACAAACTTGGTTGAGGGACTAATGTGTTTGCGAGAATTGCAGGATAACACAGGTAGTAGTCCCTCATTGATTCGGTTTACCTACCAGAGATGACCCCTAAAAATGTTTGAAGACATTGAAGACGGTGGTCTGTGAAGAGATTCACATTGAAGACTATGACATGAGAAGACATCGTATGAAGACTATGGAGTGCAAAGACATAGGTGTTTCATTGTTTCCTTTTCTTCTTTGTTGAGTCATAGGAACCACCGTACTGTTAAGTGTGGTCCAAGTGAACAAAGTCAGAGTGACTGATGTGATGCTCAACCAAATCCTATGTCTTTGACCGAAGACAATGAGAGCAAATCTTGTCCAGAGCTGGAAAAGTCTGCTTTACTTGTAGCCCAAGTCAAGCTGTCGTGTGTGTTTGAAATCTGACCGTTGGACATGTGTCAGTTCCTTAGTGACCCAGGGTCATTTCGGACAAATCAGGCCGGGTTGCCTCCTGGCTATAAATAGCCCACCCCATACACCATAAATTGGTTGTTGCTCAGAGTTAGTGCATGGCTTTTGTCGTTTGAGAGCAACCCACCTCCGAAACATTTGAGAGAGATCCTTGCAAGGACAAGGCCCAAAACACCAAGAGCCAAGAGTGTTAGGCATCACTGAAGTCTTTATGTTTGCGTGATCTGAAGACTTGTAACACTTGAGGACTGTGAATCCTCCAGCCAGTTAGGCGTCGCATTCTGAGCATCCAAGAGTCATTGTGGATTGCCGGTGAACGAAGTCTGTGAAGGTTTGTAAGTCTACCTTGAAGACTTACCAGAGTGATTGGGCAAGGAATATGTGTCCCTAGCTCAAGGGGAATAAGGTGAAGACGCGGTCTTTTGAATTGAATCTCAACCTCCCTAACCAGACGTACATTTGTCACAGCAACTGGAACTGGTCTACCAAATTCGTGTCCTCTCCAAGCAACTAGTTCTATCCTTCTCATATCCTTACTTTACAGTTGTATTCATGAAGTCATTGCCTGCCTGCATGATCTGATTGGCTTCACTATGTGAAGACTGTTTGCTATTTGGCTTCATACTATCTTCCATCCTGATCCATACTACCCGGCTGTTGATAGTCTTCGTACTTTTATGTAACGACCAAACCTCGAAGGATTTGAGTCTCTGTGCTTACCGTGCTAGTCCCTGGATCGAACTCGCTAGCACACACAGTATAGATGAATACCAGAATAGCAGGTGCATCATTTATTACATCGTATGATCCAGAATATATAAAAATAAAACAATCTGCATAGCACTTGGCTAGCTTTATTCAATCAAATAGCGGAAAGTAGCAGAAAATAACGATGAGTCCCATCATAGCCCACTGGCGATGCTGAGTGCAGACTCGCGACCCTAACGGTACCTTACTCTTCGTCAGAATATACTGCAACATGAGACGTTGCAGCCATATAGGTCAATACTTGGAATGTATTGGAAAGTTACACAGGAGTAATAATATAGCAGACCTACATGTATATGCATAGTATAACAAAAGGAAGGCTTGAGGGTTTATTTTTTTCACAGAAAGCTGATTTTGTCCTCATAACTACCTAATAGTCAAATTTTTATTTAGTTCTTTTATTACTTCAATTAAATACACAAGGTTGAGTTGGCAAAAATCAACTCCAACCTACCCTTTATTAAGTTGCCCAACAAATTTATTAGGTGTCACATCTGTCAAAATCATCCAACACTGTAATGGTATAGTGGCTCAAATTTACCCATAACCGGGGGCACGGCTAATCATGATTAGTTTTAATACTCTGCAGAGTTTAGTATGCTTTACCCACTGGACCCAATCCGAAGATTGAGACGAAGTCTTTCAGAAGAGGTTCCCTTGACCACCTGACGGCCACATCCCACCTACATATGCTACATCTGTCGACACTGTCTGGGCCAGGGTTCCAACAATTGATCAACTAAGCCAGAGCCCATATAGCCAGTGGCCGCACATGGAAGCTACTAGTCACTAAGTCTTTCTGATCTTTTTGAGCCTGGGCGGCATTCCACTTAGGGTGCACTCTCATGAGCGCATGGCCTTAGAAAAGGTGCAGGACCCCATGATGCCTTCCCTCAACACCAAGCAATACCACTTCCGCCCAGAGGTGAGTTAAATCCTTAGTTACTACTCAATTGTTATATATATATATAATCCTCACATAAACTCAATGAATACACGAACCACCCCTGTCTACAAAGCATAGCAACCTACCACTACCACGACTTGCAAAGACGGGAAGATAGCTCATTAGCATAGCAAAAATAATATAGTATTCCTATACATGCATATATTCATAGTGTGATATAACTACATGCATAGAAAACAATAGGTAAAGGATGATCAACATGTAACTTGCCTTGGTTCTGGTTCAGAAATTCACACTCCTGACAATAGCTCGCGTCGCACTCCGGACAATCTACACGTTTCACACAATTCAACAAATCAATCACCGGAACATGAAAAGATCCAAAACAAAACCAACAGCAAGGAAAACGTTTTAAAAACTCAACAACAGAAGATTAATAGAACCTAAAATGCACTATGGTCACAATGCAAAAAGAATCACTCGATTCCGATAAACGGTTTGAGAGTTACGGCCTACGGAAGATTTGATTCAAACTCGAATGAGTTCAAATTTGAAAGGTGTAGACATGTGCAAAGTTGATGCTATGATAATGTGCTGATTTTTGTGAGTGCACAGGAAAAAGAATTACCTAAATTGGACTTATACACTAAAAGTTATAGCAATTAGAAGTTTTGGTGAAAAACTGAAAAAGACAAAAAGAACAGTAGAAAACTCCTGAACAGTGAATACTGTAGCGGCGCTATAGCAACTTCTGTAGCTACCGCCACATGGTAGCACGCGGTTGGCCGGAAAACTCCTGCGCGTGCATGCTCACCAGGAAAACAGAGGAACGGCGGCGACGGTCGGGCGTTGGCGGCGGCGCTCCTCCGGTGGGTCTCCGGCGAAGGTGAAGTGGCGGATGGGTTCAGCGACGAGTGGCGAAGGTGGTGGTGGTGTCGGACGGCGGCGATACGTCCTCTGTAGGCGACGGCGGTGAGGTGAACCTCGGTGCTCCGGTGAAATCGGGCATCGGCGGCGGCGTCATTCTGGTGGTCTGCAGGTCACCCCGAGGTGTCAAACGAGCGGCAACTGAGACGGGGTCCGAGAGGAACAAGCGGAGCGGCGGGGGAGGATCTTACAGCCAAGAAAACGACCGGTGAGACGGCGGCGTCTCGAGCTCCTCCGGCAAGATCCGTCTCGCCCTAGCTGAAGCGTGCGGCAGCGAGGAAGAACGACGAGTGGATGCGGGGTTTCCCTGGGTCTTCTGCTTGCACACGGCGACTCGGGAGCGCTCGAGGTGGAGTAGGAACGCGGGGTGAACCGGCTCGGCCTCGGCGTGCGTGCGGTGCGCGCGTGTGGTGTCCAGCTCGGGGAAGCAGAGGAACAGGCGCGCGGCGGGGCCCGCTGGTCAGCGACGGGAGGCGAGGGGCGATGCGGATCGGGCGCAGTGGTGCGGAGCACCGCTTCGGTCGAAGTGGGCTGCGAGGTGTGCTGGGCTGCGGCGTTGGCTTGCTGGGCCATGGTGCGGAGCTGCGCTGTGCTGCGCTTCCCTTTTTTGTTTTAAAACAAAAACTACAGCAGCAAATAACTAAAAATAAAACAACAATAAAAAGAACTAAATAAAAAATACGTAGACACACAGTAAAATCTATACTGCTAATATAAACTACAGGAACACTAGTTCCTCACCTAATGCAATTTTAGAAATTCATTTTTACGCAAAAGGCCACACAAACAGTAAAATAACACGCAATTAAAATACTTTGAAGATCACAAAAATTACCAGAACATATCAGATGAACTGGAAATAATATTCTGCACATTATGAACATTTTTAAAATAGGGGAGAAGTCATGTTATCTCCACTCCAAATAAATTGCCTTTTGTTGCATAATGATTTGAATATTCTGAAAAAGCAAATAATGCAATAAAAATATGATATGCATATGAATGATCTATTAACATCCTAATTTAGGAAAATTGGGATGTTACATTTTACTTCATTGCTTACTTGACTATGGCTTGTCTAGTGTAGTCTACCTTCCACTTCATATCAATAGGTTCATTTCTACCGTTTGTCTTCAAATCCCCCGTGTTTTGAAGACTTTCATAAAAATCGCCTATTCACCCCCCTCTAGTCGATAACTAGCACCAATGTGACATAAACCATGATAACAGTGATCTCCTATTTTAACTGAAATAACAGGCATGCCAACAACAGGTCTATGTTTATCTCTTTTATCAGGTTTAGCAATTCTAGCAGCTTCTTCACAGAAGTAAATAACATGCCCATCCATATCTTCTTCTAAGAGATCTTTAACCATAGCAATACTAGGTTCAACTTTAATTTGTTCATCAAGTTTAGGTGTTCTAATGCAGCTTTTGTTAACCACAGTTGAAACTTTAGCATGTTCCTTAATCCTAACAGGGAAAGGTGGTTTCTCAATATAAGCAGAAGGAACAACTGGATCAACATTATAAAGTATATTTTCCTCTTTAACTGGAACTGGTTCTTTAATTTCTTCTTTAATAGGTGGGTGATATTTAAACCACTTCTCCTTAGGGAGTTCAACATGAGTAGCAAATGATTCACAAAAGGAGGCTACTATCTCAGAGTCAAGTCCATATTTAGTGCTAAACTTTTGAAAAGCATCGGTATCAATAAAAGATTTAACACAATCATACTTGAGTTTAATACCTAACTCTTTACCTTCGTCGAGTTCCCAATCTTTAGAGTTGTGTTTAATTCTTTCCGAAAGATCCCACCGGAATTCAATAGTCTTCTTCATAAATGAACCAACATAAGAAGTATCAAGCATGGTTTGATCATTACGAGAAAGCCGAGCATAAAAATTCTGGATAATAATTTCTCTTGAGAGCTCATGATTGGGGTATGAATATAACATTGACTTAAGCCTCCCCCAATCTAGAGCGATACATTCTCCTTCATGAGGCCAAAAATTATATATATAATTCCGATCACGATGAACTAGATGCATAGGATAAGTTTTTTGGTCGAACTCCAATTCAAACGATTCCAATTCCATGATCCAATATCATCACATAGCCTATACCATGCCAATGCTTTTCCCTTCAAAGACAAAGGAAAAACCTTTCTCATAACTTCATCTCTGGGTAAACCTGCAAGCTTAAACAATCCACAAATTTGTTCCACATATATCAAGTGCATATCAGGATGTTCAGTTCCATCTCCTACATAAGGATTAGCTAGCAGTTGTTCTATCATACTTGAAGGAATTTCATATTCAATATTTTCAGTAGGTACAGTAGGTTGAGGGGTAGCTAATTGTGGTTCCAGATGAGGTGAAGATACCCTGAACAGACTCCTCAAAGGATTGTTTTCCATAGTAACAAGTGACAATAAATTTTGGCACACTATATAAATGTTTCCTTACAAAAATCCACTTACGAAAGGCGCTTCACTCCCCGGCAACGGTGCCAAAAAATAGCCTTGATGACCCACAAGTATAGGGGATCAATTGTAGCTCTTTTCGATAAGTAAGAGTGTCGAACCCAACGAGGAGCAGAAGGAAATGACAAGTAGTTTTCGGTAAGTTATTATCTGCAAGTGCTGAAATTGTAAGTAGAGAATAGTTTGATAGAAAGATAATTTGTAATGAGCAAGTAACGATAATAGTAACAAAGGTGCAGAAAGGTAGCCCAATCCTTTTGAGGCAAAGAATAGGCAAAAACGGTCGCTTATGATAAGCAAATCGTTCTTGAGGGTACACGGGGATTTCATCTAGTCACTTTCATCATGTTGGTTTGATTTGTGTTCACTACTTTGATAATTTGATATGTGGGTGGACCAGTGCTTAGGTGATGTTCTTACTTGAACAAACCTCCTACTTATGATTAACCCTCCCACAAGCATCCGCAACTATGAGAAAATTATTAAGAATAAATTCTAACCATAGCATTAAACTTTTGGATCCAATCGGTCCCATACGAAACAACGCATAAACTAGGGTTTAAGCTACTGTCACTCTCGCAGACCACCATCTAATTGCTACTCCACAATGCATTCCCTTAGGCCCAAATATGGTGAAGTGTCATGTAGTCGACGTTCACATGACACCACTAAGGGAATAACTGTTGGGGAACGTAGCATAAATTCAAAACTTTCCTACGTGTCACCAAGATCTATCTATGGAGTCATCTAGCAATAAGGGAGGAGTGGATCTACATACCCTTGTAGATCGCGCGCGGAAGCGTTCAAGAGAACGGGGTTGATGGAGTCGTACTCGTCGTGATCCAAATCACCGATGATCCTAGCGCCGAGCGGACGGCACCTCCGCGTTCAACACACGTACGCAGCAGCGACGTCTCCTCCTTCTTGATCCAGCAAGGGGGAAGGAGAGGTTGGTGGAGATCCAACAGCACGACGGCGTGGTGGTAGAAGTAGCGGGATTCCAACAGGGCTTCGCCAAGCGCTGCGGGAGGAGGGAGATGTGTCATGGGAGGGAGAGGGAGGCACCAGGGCTTAGGTGTTGCTGCCCTCCCTTCCCCTAACTATATATAGGGCCAAGGGAGAGGGGGGGCGCAGCCTTGGCCCTTCCTCCAAGGAAGGGTGCGGCCAGGGAGGAGTCCATCCTCCCCAAGGCACCTCGGAGGTGCCTTCCCCCTTTAGGACTCTTCCTTTCCCTTATCTCTTGGCGCATGGGCCTCTTGGGGCTGGTGCCCTTGGCCCATATAGGCCAAGGCGCACCCCCTACAGCCAATGTGGCCCCCCGGGGCAGGTGGCCCCACCCGGTGGACCCCCGGGACCCTTCCGGTGGTCGCGGTACAATACCGGTGACCCCAAAACTTGTCCCGATAGCCGAAATAGCACTTCCTATATATAATTCTTTACCTCCGGACCATTCCGGAACTCCTCGTGACGTCCGGGATCTCATCCGGGACTCCGAACAACTTTCGGGTTACCGCATACTAATATCTCTATAACCCTAGTGTCACCGAACCTTAAGTGTGTAGACCCTACGGGTTCGGGCGACATGCAGACATGACCGAGATGACTCTCCGGTCAATAACCAACAGCGGCATCTGGATACCCATGTTGGCTCCCACATGATCCACGATGATCTCATCGGATGAACCACGATGTCGAGGATTCAATCAATCCCGTATACAATTCCCTTTGTCTAGCGGTACGATACTTGCCCGAGATTCGATCGTCGGTATCCTGATACCTTGTTCAATCTCGTTACCGGCAAGTCTCTTTACTCGTTCCGTAACACATCATCTCATGATCAACTCCTTGATCACATTGTGCGCATTATGATGATGTCCTACCGAGTGGGCCCAGAGATACCTCTCCGTCACACGGAGTGACAAATCCCAGTCTCGATTCGTGCCAACCCAACAGACACTTTCGGAGATACCTGTAGTGTACCTATATAGCCACCCAGTTACGTTGTGACGTTTGGCACACCCAAAGTATTCCTACGGTATCTGGGAGTTGCACAATCTCATGGTCTAAGGAAATGATACTTGACATTAGAAAAGCTTTAGCATACGAACTACACGATCTTTGTGCTAGGCTTAGGATTGGGTCTTGTCCATCACATCATTCTCCCAATGATGTGATCCCATTATCAACGACATCCAATGTCCATGGTCAGGAAACCGTAACCATCTATTGATCAACGAGCTAGTCAACTAGAGGCTTACTAGGGACATGGTGTTGTCTATGTATCCACACATGTATCTGAGTTTCCTATTAATACAATTCTAGCATGGACAAGGAAATATAATAATAACTAATTTATTATTGCCTCTAGGGCATATTTCCAACAGTCTCCCACTTGCACTAGAGTCAATAATCTAGTTCACATCGATATGTGTCACATCCCCATGTGACTAACACCCAAAGAGTTTACTAGAGTCAATAATCTAGTTCACATTACCATGTGATTAACACTCGATGAGTTCTGGGTTTGAACATGTTATGTTTGTGAGAGATGTTATAGTCAACGGGTCTGAATCTTTCAGATCTGTATGTACTTCGCAAATCTCTATGTCATCTTGTAGATGCAGCTACTACGCTATATTTGGAGCCATTTCAAATAACTATTCTACTTGGAGCTATTCTAAATTGTTGCTCCATTATACGTATCCGGTATCTCTACTCAGAGCTATCCGGATAGGTGTTAAGCTTGCATCGACGTAACTCTTTACGTCGAACTCTTTATCACCTCCATAACCGAGAAACATATCCTTATTCCTCTAAGGATAATTTAGACCGCTATCTGGTGATCTACTCCTAGATTACCTTTGTACCCTCTTGCCAGATATGTGGCAAGGCACACATCAGGTGCGGTACTCAGCATGGCATACCGTATAGAGCCTATGACAAAAGCATAGGGGACGACATTCGTCCTCTCTCTTTCTTCTGCCGTGGTCGAGCTTTAAGTCTTAACTTCATACCTTACAACTCAGGCAAGTACTCCTTCTTTGACTGATCCATCTTGAACCCCTTCAAGATCATGTCAAGGTATGTGCTCATTTGAAAGTACCATTAAGCGTTTTGATCTATCCTTATAGATCTTGATGCTCAATGTTCAAGTAGCTTAATCCAGACTTTCCATTGAAAAACACTTTCCAAATAACCCTATATGCTTTCCAGAAATTCTACGTCATTTCTGATCAACAATATGTCAGCAACATATATTCATCAGAAATTCTATAGTGCTCCCACTCACTTCCTTGGAAATACAAGTTTCTCATAAACTTTGTATAAACCCAAAATCGTTGATCATCTCATCAAAGCGTACATTCCAACTCCGAGATGCTTACTCCAGTCCCTAGAAGGATTGCTGGAGCTTTGCATACTTATTAGCATCTTTCAGGATTGACAAAACCTTCCGGTTGTATCACATACAACCTTTCCTCAAGAAAATCATCGAGGAAACAATGTTTTGACATCCTATCTGCAAGATTTCATAAATAATGCAGTAATCGCTAATATAATTCCAACAGACTCTTAGCATCGCTACGAGTGAGAAAGTCTCATCGTAGTCAACTCCTTGAACTTGTCGGAAAACATCTTAACGACAAGTCGAGCTTTCTTAATGGTGACATTTACCATCATTGTCCGTCTTCCTTTTAAAATCCATCTGTACTCAACAGCCTCACGACCATTGAGTTGTTCTGTCAAAGTCTACACTTTGTTTCCATACATGGATCCTCTCTTGGATTTTATGGCCTCGAGCCATTTATCAGAATTCGGGCCCACCATCGCTTCTCCATAGCTCGTAGGTTCATTGTTGTCTAGCAACATGACTTCCAAGACAGGATTACGTACCACTCTGAAGTAGTACGCATCCTTGTCATCCCACAAGGTTTGGTAGTGACTTGATCTGAAGTTTCATGATCACTATCATAAGCTTCCACTTCAATTGGTGTAGGTGCCACAGGAACAACTCCCTGTGCCCTGTCACACACTAGTTGAAGAGATGGTTCAATAACCTCATCAAGTCTCCACCATCCTCCCACTCAATTCTTTCGAGAGAAACTTTTCCTCGAGAAAGGACCCGATTCTACAAACAATCCCTTATTGCTTTCGGTTCTGAGACAGGAGGTATACCCAACTGTTTTGGGTGTCCTATGAAGATGCATTTATCCGCTTTGGGTTCGAGCTTATCAGCCTGAAACTTTTTCGCATAAGCGTCGCAGCCCCAAACTTTTAAGAAATGACAGCTTAGGTTTCTCTAAACCATAGTTCATACGGTGTCATCTCATCGGAATTACGTGGTGCCCTATTTAAAGTGAATGTGGTTGTCTCTAATGCCTAACACATAAACTATCGTGGTAATTCGATAAGAGACATCATGGTATGCATCATATCCAATAGGGTGCAGTTATGATGTTCGGACACACCATCACACTATGGTGTTCCAGGCTGTATTAGTTGTGAAACAATTTCCACAATGTCTTAATTCTATGCCAAACTCGTAATTCAGATATTCATCTCTATGATCATATCATAGATATTTTATCCTTTTGTCACGATGATCTTTCAACTTCACCCTGAAATTACTTGAACCTTTCAATAATTCAGACTCGTGATTCATCAAGTAAATATACTCAACATCTACTCAAATCATCTGTGAAGTAAGAACATAACGATATCCACTACATGCCTCAGCACTCATTGGACTACACACATCAAAATGTATTACTTCCAACAAGTTGCTTTCTAGTTCCATTTTACTGAAAACGAGGCTTTCAGTCATCTTGCCCATGTGGTATGATTTGCATGTCTCAAGTGATTCGAAATCAAGTGAGTCCAAACGGTCCATTTGCATGGAGTTTCTTCATGCATATACACCAATAGACATGGTTCGCATGCCTCAAACTTTTCAAAAACGAGTGAGCCCAAAGATCCATCAACATGGAGCTTCTTCATGCGTTTTATACCGATATGACTTACGTGGCAGTGCCACAAGTAGGTGATACTATCATTACTATCTTTTGGCATTAACAATGTGTATCACTACGATCGGGATGGTATTATTCAAATAAACAGAGTAACCATTATTCTCCTTAAATGAATAACCGTGTCGCGATAGACATAATCCAATCATGTCTATGCTCAACGCAAACACCAAATAACAATTATTTAGGTTTTAATAACAATCTCGATGGTAGAGGGAGCGTACGATATTTGATAAACCTTGGAAATACTTCCAACACATATCGTCATCTCACCTTTTAGCTAGTCTCCGTTTATTCCGTAGCTTTTATTTTGAGTTACTAACACTTAGTAACCGAACCGGTATCTAATACCCTGCTGCTACTAGGAGTACTAGTAAAGTACACATTAACACAATGTATATCCAATATACTTCTACCGACCTTGCCAGCCTTCTCATCTACCAAGTATCTAGGGTAATTCTGCTCCAGTGGCTGTTCCCCTTATTACAGAAGCACTTAGTCTCGGGTTTGGGTTCAACTTTGGGTTTCTTCATTAGAGCAGCAGCTGATTTGCCGTTTCATGAAGTATCCCTTCTTGCCCTTGCCCTTCTTGAAACTAGTGGTTTCACCAACCATCAACAATTGATGCTCCTTCTTGATTTCTACTTTTGTGGTGTCAAACATCGCGAATATCTCAAGGATCATCATATATGTCCCTGATATATTATAGTTCATCACGAAGCTCTAGCAGCTTGGTGGTAATGACTTCGGAGAACCATCACTATTTCATCTGGAAGATCAACTCCCACTCGATTCAAATGATTGTTGTACTCAGACAATCTGAGCACAAGCTCAACAATTGAGCGTTTCTCCTTAGTTTGTAGGCTAAGAAAATCGTCGGAGGTCTTATACCTCTTGACGTGGGCACGAGCCTGAAATCCCAGTTTCAGCCCTCGAAACATCTCATATATTTTGCGACGTTTCAAAAACATCTTCGGTGCCTCAACTCTAAGCCGTTTAACTGAACTATCACATAGTTATCAAAATGTGTATGTTAGATGTTCGCAACATCCACAGACAACGTTCGAGGTTCAGTACACTGAGCGGTGCATTAAGGACATAAGCCTTCTATGAAGCAATGAGGATAATCCTCAGTTTACGGACCTAGTCCGCATAATTGCTACTATCAACTTTCAACTAAATTTTCTCTACGAACATAACTAAGCATTAGAACTGAAGCGCGAGCTACGACATAATTTGCGAAGACCTTTTGACTATGTTCAGGATAATTAAGTTCATCTTATGAACTCCCACTCAGATAGACATCCCTCTAGTCATCTAAGTGATTACATGATCCGAGTCAACTAGGCCGTGTCCGATCATCACAGGAGACGGACTAGTCATCATCGGTGAACATCTTCATGTTGATCGTATCAACCATACGACTCATGCTTGACCTTTCGGTCTCTTGTGTTCCGAGGCCATGTCTGTACATGCTAGGCTCGTCAAGTCAACCTAAGTGTTTTGCATGTGTTCCGAGGCCATGTATGTACATGCTAGGCTCGTCAACACCCGTTGTATTCGAACATAAGAATCTAACACCCGATCATCACGTGGTGCTTCGAAACAACGAACTGTCGCAACGGTGCACAGTTAGGGGGAACACTTTCTTGAAATTATTATGAGGGATCATCTTATTTACTACCGTCATTATAAGTAAACAAGATGCATAAACATGATAAACATCACATGCAATCAAATAGTGACATGATATGGCCATCATCACTTTGCTCCTCTTGATCTCCATCTTCGGGGCTCCATGATCATCATAGTCACCGGCATGACACCATGATCTCCATCATCATGATCTCCATCATCGTGTCTTCATGAAGTTGTCTCGCCAACTATTACTTCTACTTCTATGGCTACCGGTTAGCAATAAAGTAATTACATGACGTTTATGTTGACACGCAGGTCATAAATAAATTAAGACAACTCCTATGGCTCCTGCCGGTTGTCATACTCATCGACATGCAAGTCATGATTCCTATTACAAGAACATGATCAATCTCATACATCACATATCATTCATCACATTCTTCTTGGCCATATCACATCACATAGCATACCCTGCAAAAACAAGTTAGACGTCCTCTAATTGTTGTTTGCATGTTTTACGTGGCTGCTATGGGTTTCTAGCAAGAACGTTTCTTACCTACGCAAAAACCACAACGTGATATGCCAATTGCTATTTACCCTTCATAAGGACCCTTTTCATCGAATCCGATCCGACTAAAGTGGGAGAGACAGACACCCGCTAGCCACCTTATGCAACTAGTGCATGTCAGTCGGTGGAACCGGTCTCACGTAAGCGTACGTGTAAGGTTGGTCCAGGCCGCTTCATCCCACAATGCCACCGAATCAAGATTGGACTAGTAACGGTAAGCATATTGAACAAAATCAACGCCCACAACTACTTTGTGTTCTACTCGTGCATAGAAACTACGCATAGACCTAGCTCATGATGCCACTGTTCGGGAACGTAGCATAAATTCAAAACTTTCCTACGTGACACCAAGATATATCTATGGAGTCATCTAGCAACGAGGGAGGAGTGGATCTAAATACCCTTGTAGATCGCGCGTGGAAGCGTTCAAGAGAACGGGGTTGATGGAGTCGTACTCGTCGTGATCCAAATCACCGATGATCCTAGCGCCGAACAGACGGCACCTCCGCGTTCAACACACGTACGGAGCAGCGACGTCTCCTCCTTCTTGATCCAGCAAGGGGGAAGGAGAGGTTGGTGGAGATCCAGCAGCACGACGGCGTGGTGGTAGAAGTAGCGGGATTCCAACAGGGCTTCGCCAAGCGCTGCGGGAGGAGGGAGATGTGTCATGGGAGGGAGAGGGAGGCGTCAGTGCTTAGGTGTTGCTGCCCTCCCTTCCCCTCACTATATATAGGGCCAAGGGAGAGGGGGGGCGCAGCCTTGTCCCTTCCTCCAAGGAAGGGTGCGGCCAGTGAGGAGTCCATCCTCCCCAAGGCACCTCGGAGGTGCCTTCCCCCTTTAGGACTCTTCCTTTCCCTTATCTCTTGGCGCATGGGCCTCTTCGGGCTGGTGCCCTTGGCCCATACAGGCCAAGGCGCACCCCCTACAGCCCATGTGGCCCCCCAGGGCAGGTGGCCCCACCCGGTGGACCCCCGGGACCCTTCCGGTGGTCCCGGTACAATACCGGTGACCCCGAAACTTGTCCCGATAGCCGAAATAGCACTTCCTATATATAATTCTTTACCTCCCGACCATTCCGGAACTCCTCGTGACATCCGGGATCTCATCCGGGACTCCGAACAACTTTAGGGTTACCGCATACTAATATCTCTATAACCCTAGCGTCACCGAACCTTAAGTGTGTAGACCCTACGGGTTCGGGAGACATGCAGACATGACCGAGATGACTCTCCGGTCAATAACCAACAGCGGGATCTGGATACCCATGTTGGCTCCCACATGCTCCACGATGATCTCATCGGATGAACCACGATGTCGAGGATTCAATCAATCCCGTATACAATTCCCTTTGTCTAGCGGTACGATACTTGCCCGAGATTCGATCGTCGGTATCCCGATACCTTGTTCAATCTCGTTACCGGCAAGTCTCTTTACTCGTTCCGTAACACATCATCCCGTGATCAACTCCTTGATCACATTGTGCACATTATGATGATGTCCTACCGAGTGGGCCCAGAGATACCTCTCCATCACACGGAGTGACAAATCCCAGTCTCGATTCGTGCCAACCCAACAGACACTTTCGAAGATACCTGTAGTGTACCTTTATAGCCACCCAGTTACATTGTGACGTTTGGCACACCCAAAGTATTCCTACGGTATCCGGGAGTTGCACAATCTCATGGTCTAAGGAAATGATACTTGACACTAGAAAAGCTTTAACATACGAACTACACGATCTTTGTGCTAGGCTTAGGATTGGGTCTTGTCCATCACATCATTCTCCCAATGATGTGATCCCGTTATCAACGACATCCAATGTCCATGGTCAGGAAACCGTAACCATCTATTGATCAACGAGCTAGTCAACTAGAGGCTTACTAGGGACATGGTGTTGTCTATGTATCCACACATGTATCTGAGTTTCCTATTAATACAATTCTAGCATGGACAAGTAAATATAATAATAACTAATTTATTATTGCCTCTAGGGCATATTTCCAACAATAACAACGTACATACTATCAAAATATCAAACACATATCAAGTTCACATGATTACTTGTAACATGATTTCTCCCGTGACCTCAAGAACAAAAGTAAGTACTCACAAATTATAAACATGTTCATGATCAGAGTAGTATTAAATATCATAATGGATATGAATATATAATCTTCCACCAAATAAACCATATAGTAATCAACTACAAGGTGTAATCAACACTACCAGTCACCCCACAAATAACAATCTATAGTTCCGGTAGCAAGATTGAACACAAGAGATGAACTAGGGTTTGAGAGGAGATAGTGTTGTTGAAGATGTTGATGGATATTTCCCTCCCCAAGATGGGAGAGTTGTTGGTGATGATGACGACGATGATTTCCCCCTCCGGGAGGGAAGTTCCCCCGGCGGAATCACTCCGCCGGAGGGAAAAAGTGCTCCTGCCCAAGTTCCGCCTCGAGGCGGCGGCGCTTCGTCCCGAAAGTCCTCCTATTATTATTTTCTAGGTCAAAATGAATTATATACCAGAAGATGGGCACCGGAGGTGGGTCAAGGAGGCCACAACCCACCAGGGTGCGCCTGGGGGGCCTGGCGCGCCCAGGTGGGTTGTGCCCACCTGCTGGCCCCCCTCTGGTGTTTATTGGCTCCAGTATTTCTTATATATTCCATAAAAAACCCATGAGGTTTCAGCTTATTTGGAGTTGTGCATAATAGGTGGCCTAACGTAGCTTTTCCAGGTCCAGATTGTCAGCTGCCGGAATTCTCCCTCTTGGTGTGTTCCTTGCAAATTATGAGATAAAAGGCATTAGAATTACTCCAAAAAAGCATTATTATGGATAAAAACATTATAAATAACAGTAAGAAAACATGTTGCAAAATGGACGTATCACGCGTTCATGAGACTGGTTCTACTGACGTGCTTCGCACATAGGTGGCTAGCGGGTGTCTATTTCTCCAACTTTAGTTGAATCAAGTTTGACCATGCCCGGTCCTTGTTGAAGGTTCAAATACCACACTTGATGAAAAATCATTGTGGTTTTGATGCGTAGGTAAGAATGGTTCTTGCTAGAATCCCGTAGTAGCCACGTAAAACTTGCAACAACAAAGTAGAGGACGTCTAACTTGTTTTTGCAGGGCATGTTGTAATGTGATATGGTCAAGACATCATGAGATATAAATTGTTGTATGAGATGATCATGTTTTGTAACAATTATCGGCTACTGGCAGGAGCCTTATGGTTGTTGCTTTATTGTATGAAATTCAATCGCCATGTAATTTCTTTACGTTATCACTAACCGGTAGTGATAGTCGTAGAAACAATAGTTGGCGAGACGACAACGATGCTACGATGGAGATCAAGGTGTCAAGCCGGTGACGATGATGATCATGATGGTGCTTTGGAGATGGAGATCAAAGGCACAAGATGATGATGGCCATATCATATTACTTATTTTGATTGCATGTGATGTTTATCCTTTATGGATCTTATTTTGCTTAGTACAACGGTAGCATTATAAGATGATCTCTCACTAAATTTCAAGGTATAAGAGTTCTCCCTGAGTATGCACCATTGCTACAGTTCGTCATGCCGAGACACCACGTGATGATCGGGTGTGATAAGCTCTACGTTCACATACAACGGGTGCAAGCCAGTTTTGCACACGTATAATACTCGGGTTAAACTTGACGAGCCTAGCATATGCAGATATGGCCTCGGAACACTGAGACCGAAAGGTCGAACGTGAATCATATAGTAGATATGATCAACATAGTGATGTTCACCATTGAAAACTACTCCATCTCACGTGATGATCGGACATGGTTTAGTTGATATGGATCACGTGATCATTTAGATGACTAGAGGGATGTCTATCTAAGTGGGAGTTCTTAAGTAATATAATTAATTGAACTTTAATTTATCATGAACTTAGTCCTGCTAGTATTTGCATATCTATGTTGTAGATCAATAGATCACGTATAGCTCCCTGTTTTATTTTTGATATGTTCCTAGGGAAAAATAAGTTGAAATATGATAGTAGCAATGATGCGGACTGGGTTAGTGATCTGAGGATTATCCTCATTGCTGCACAGAAGAATTATGTCCTTAATGCACCACTAGGTGATGGACCTATTGCAGGAGCAGATGCAGACGTTATGAACGTTTGGCAAGCTCGGTATGATGACTACTTGATAGTTTAGTGCGCCATGCTTCACGGCTTAGAACCAGGACTTCAAAAATATTTTGAACGCCAAGGAGCATATAAGATGTTCCAAGAGCTGAAATTGGTATTTCAAACTCATTCCCGAGTCGAGAGGTATGAGACCTCTGACAAGTATTTTGCCTACAAGATGGAGGAGAATAGCTCAACCAGTGAGCATGTGCTCAGAATGTCTGAGTACTACAATCGCTTGAATTAAGTGGGAGTTAATCTTCCAGATAAGATAATGATTGACAGAGTTCTCTAGTCACTATCACCAAGTTACAGGAACTTCGTGATGAACTATAATATGCAAGGGATGACGAAAATGATTTCCTGAGCTCTTCGCGATGCTGAAATCGGCGAAGGTAGAAATCAAGAAAAGCATCAAGTGTTGATGGTTGACAGGATCGCTAGTTTCAAGTAAAAGGGCAAGGGAAAGAAAGGTAACTACAAGAAGAATGGCGAGAAAGTTTCCACTCCCATGAAGAAGCTCAAAGCTAGACCCAAGCCTGAAACTAAGTGATTCTACTGCAAAGGAAATGGGTCACTGGAAGCGGAACTGCCCCAAATACTTGGCAGATAAGAAGGATGGCAAGGTGAACAAAAGTATATATGATATCCATGTTATTGATGTGTACTTTACTAGTGTTCATAGTAGCCCCTGGGTATTTGATACTAGTTCAGTTGCTATGATTAGTAACTTGAAACAGGAGTTACAAAATGAACAGAGACTAGTTGAGGGCGAGGTGACAATGTGTGTTGGATGTGATTCCAAGGTAGATAAGATCACAATCGCACACTCCCTTTACCTTCGGGATTAGTGTTGAACCTAAAATAAATTTTATTTGGTGTTTGCGTTGAGCATAATATGATTGGATCATGTTTATTGCAATACGGATATTCATTTAAGTCAAAGAATAATTGTTATTCTGTTTACATGAATAAAACCTTCTGTGGTCATACACCCAAGGTGTGGTTTATTGAATCTCGATTGTAGTGATACACATATTCATAATATTTATGCCAAAAGATGCAAAGTTGATAATGATAGTGCAACATACTAGTGGCACTGCCGTTTAGGTCATATTGGTGTAAAGTGCATGAAGAAACTCCATGCTGATGGACTTTTGGAATCACTTGATTATGAATCATTTTATGCTTGTGAACCATGCCTCATGGGCAAGATGACTAAGACTCTGTTCTCCGGAAAATGGAGCGAGCCACTGACTTATTGGAAATAATACATACCAATGTATGCGGTCCGATGAGTGTTGAGGCTCGCGGTGGGTATCATTATTTTCTGACATTCACAGATGATTTGAGAAGATATGGATATATCTACTTAATGAAACATTAGTTTGAAACATTTAAAAGTTCAAAGAATTTTAGAGTGAAGTGGACAATCATCGCAACAAGAAAATAAAGTTTTTACGATCTGATCATGGAGGCGAATATTTGAGTTATGAGTTTGGTCTTCATTTGAAATAATGTGGAATAGTTTCGCAACTCAAGCCACCTGGAACACCACAGCGTAATGGTGTGTCCAAACGTCATAACCGTACTTTATTAGATATGGTACGATCTATGATGTCTCTTACCGATTTACCTACTTTATTAGAGACAACTGCATTCACGTTAAATAGGGCACCATCTAAATCCGTTGAGATGACGCCATATGAACTATGGTTTGGCAAGAAACCTAAGTTGTCATTTCTTAAAAGTTTGGGGTTGCGATGCTTATGTGAAAAAGTTTCAAACCGATAAGCTCAAACCTAAATCGGAGAAGGCGTCTTCATAGGATACCCAAAAGGAAACGGTTGGGTACACCTTCTATCACAGATCCGAAGGAAAGATATTCATTGGTAAGAATGGATCCTTTCTAGAGAAGGAGTTTCTCTCGAAAGAAGTGAGTGGAAGGAAAGTAGAAATTGATGAGGTAATTGTACCTTCTCCCTTATTGAAAAGTAGTTCATCACATAAATCAGTTCTAGTGATTCCTACACCAATTAGTGAGGAAGCTAATGAGGATGATCATGAAACTTCAGATCAAGTTACTATCAAACCTCATAGGTCAACCAGGGTATAGTCCGCACCAGAGTGGTACGGTAATCCTTTCTGGAAGTCATGTTACTTGACCATGACGAACCTACGAACTATGAGGAAGCAATGATGAGCTCAGATTCCATGAAATGGCTTGAGGCCATGAAATCTGAGATGGGATCCATGTATGAGAACAAAGTATGGACTTTGATTGACTTGCCCGATGATCGGCAGGCCATTGAGATTAAATGGATCTTCAAGAGGAAGATGGACGCTGATAGTAGTGTTACTATCTACAAAGCTCGAATTGACACAAAAGCTTTTTGACAAGTTCAAGGTGTTGACTATGATAAGATTTTCTCACTCGTATCGATGCTTAAGTTTGTCCGAATCATGTTAGCAATTGACACATTTTTATAAAATCTGGCAAATGGATGTCAAAACTACATTCCTTAATGGATTTCTTAAAGAAGAGTTGTATATGATGCAACAAGAAGGTTTTGTAAATCCTAAAGGTACTAACAAAGTGTGCAAGCTCCAGCGATCCATCTATGGACTGGTGCAAGCATCTCGGAGTTGGAATATACACTTTGATAAGGTGATCAAAGCATATGGTTTTATATGTACTTTTGGTGAAGCCTATATTTACAAGAAAGTGAGTGGGAGAACTACAACCTTTCTGATAAGTATATGTGAATGACATATTGTTGATCAGAAATGATGTAAAATTTTCATGAAAGCATAAAGGAGTGTTTGAAAGGAGTTTTTTCAAAGAAAGACCTCGGTGAAGTTTCTTACATATTGAGAATCAAGATCTATAGATATATATATCAAAGACGCTTGATAAGTTTTTTCAATGAGTACATACCTTGACAAGATTTTGAAGTAGTTCAAAATGGAACAGTCAAAGAAGGAGTTCTTGCCTGTGTTGCAAGGTGTGAAGTTGAGTAAAGACTCAAAACCTGACCACGACAAAAAATAGAAAGAGAATGAAAAGTCATTCCCTATGCCTCAGTCACACGTTCTATAAAGTATGCTATTCTGTGTACCGGACCTATTGTGTACCTCACCATGAGTTTGGCAAGAGGGTACAATAGTGATCCAGGAGTGGATCACTGGACAGCGGTCAAAATTATCCTTAGTGGAATAAGGACATGTTTCTCGGTTATGGAGGTGACAAAAAGTTCATCATAAAGGGTTACGTCGATGCAAGTTTTGACACTGATCCAGATGACTCTAAGTCTCAATTTGGATACATATTGAAAGTGGGAGCGAATAGCTAGAGTAGCTCCGTTCAGAGCATTGTAGACGTAGAAAATTTGCAAAATACATACAACTCTGAATGTGGCAGACCTGTTGACTAAACTTCTCTCACAAGAAAAATATGATCACTCTTTGGGTGTTAATCACATAGCGATGTGAACTAGATTATTGACTCTAGTAAACCCTTTGGGTATTAGTCACATGGAGATGTGAACTAATCACATAAAGATGTGAACTATTGGTGTTAAATCACATGATGATGTGAACTAGATTATTGACTCTAGTGCAAGTGAGAGACTGGAGGAAATATGCCCTAAAGGCAATAATAAAGTTGTTATTTATATTTCCTTATATCATGATAAATGTTTATTATTCATGCTAGAATTGTATTAACCGGAAACTTAGTACATGTGTGAATACATAGACAAACAAAGTGTCCCTAGTATGCCTCTACTTGACTAGCTCGTTAATCAAAGATGGTTAAGTTTCCTGACCATAGACATGTGTTGTCATTTGATGAACGAGATCACATCATTAAAGATTGATGTGATGGACAAGACCCATCCGTTAGCTTAGCATAATGATCGTTTAGTTTTATTGATATTGCTTTCTTCATGACTTATACATATTCCTCTGACTATGAGATTATGCAGCTCCCGAATACCGGAGGAACACTTTATGTGCTATCAAACGTCACAATTTAACTAGGAGATTATAAAGATGCTCTACAGGTGTCTCCGAAGGTGTTTGTTGAGTTGGCATAGATCAAGATTAGGATTTTTCACTCTGTGTATCAGAGAGGTATCTCTAGGCCCTCTCGGTAATGCACATCACTATAAGCCTTGCAAGCAATATGACTAATGAGTTAGTTACGGGATAATGCATTACGTAACGAGTAAAAAGACTTGCCGATAACGAGATTGAATTAGGTATGATGATACCGACGATCGAATCTCGGGCAAGTAACATACTGATGACAAAGGAAATGACGTATGTTGCTATGTGGTTTGACCGATAAAGATATTCGTAGAATATGTAGGAGCCAATATGAGCATCTAGGTTCCGCTATTGGTTGTTGACCGGAGATGTGTCCCGGTCATGTCTACATAGTTCTCTAACCCGTAGGGTCCGCACGCTTAACGTTCGATGACGATTTGTATTATGAGTTATGTGATTTGATGACCAAAGTTTGTTCGGAGTCCCGGATGAGATCACGGACATGACGAGCAGTCTTGAAATGGTCGAGAGATAAAGATCGATATATTGTAAGGCTATATTCGGACATCGGAATGGTTCCGAGTGATCCGGGTATTTTTCGGAGTACAGGAGAGTTATGGGAATTCGCCGGGGGAAGTTAATGGGCCTTATTGGGCTTTAGTGGATAGAGGGAAGAAGGGCCATGAGGTGGCGCGCGCCTCCCCCTGCCCAAACCGAATTGGACAAGGTGTAGGGGCGCGGGCCCCCTTTCCTTCTCCCTCTCCCTCCTTTCCTTCTTTCCTACTCCTAAAAGGAAAGGGAATCCTACTAAGACTTAGGAGTCCTAGTAGGACTTAGGAGTCCTAGTAGGACTCCCTACACTTGGCGCGCCCCTAGGAGGGCCGGCCTCTCTCCCTCCCTCCTTTATATACGTGGGCAGGGGCACCCCAAAGGAACTCCAAGATTTGTCTTAGCCATGTGTGGTGCCCCCTCCACAGTTACACACCTCGGTCATATCGTCGTAGTGCTTAGGCGAAGCCCTGCGCCGGTAACTTTATCATCACCGTCGCCACGCCGTCGTGCTGATGGAACTCTCCCTCGTCCTCAACTGGATCAAGAGCTCGAGGGACGTCATTGTGTTGAACGTGTGCTAAACACGGAGGTGCCGTACGTTCGGTACTTGGATCGATTGGATCGTGAAGACATTCGACTACATCAACCGCGTTACTAAACGCTTCCGCTTTCGGTCTACGAGGGTATGTGGACACACTCCCCCCGCTCGTTGATATGCTTCTCCTAGATAGATCTTGTGTGACCGTAGGAATTTTTTTGAATTACTGCGTTCCCCAACTCTATGATCTACACCCCTCGTCGTGTATTGACACCGGGGTACCTAGGGTTATGCATAGATCGGTTACATCTAAGAGTAATCTTTCTGACGATCGCCTCTATGTCTTGGAGTACGCGCCAAGCCTTTGGGGAGATTCCCTCTAGATGCTGAGCCTGACGAATATGGCCTACAAAACAGTTACTTTGAGAGTCCTCATCCCAGCCCAGCCCATATGTCTGGGAGCCAACATGGTTAGCACCTCCTTATCCAGGACACCATCACCTGAGCATGGCATAAGATTTTTCCCGTGATTCGGATAGTTTGCCTTGTCCTACTTCATGTTGATGGAGGCTTCAAACCATAATAGTTCTAGGATCATGAAGACCATAATTACCAGATCCATGGAGGACAAGTCCATGGAGAACTACACCCACAATGGAGCACTCAGCCTATGCCACCAAGGCTTACGACCATGAAAGTCTAGCCTTAATCAGGGTAGATCTTCACCAAATAGGTCTCTAGGTTCGTGCAAACATCTTGCTTCGTCCTTCACACCTTGAAGGCTCCCATGCACACAAGCCAATGTAGGACCCCTGCTACAACTTACTAGTGATGGGTGCATTTTCCACATTATTCACGAGCAGAGTAGCCGTCAATGGTAACTCGCCAGTGGTAAGAAGTTACTAGTAATTAGCAAAATAGGCGAGTGTCACTAGTAACTACTCCACTTGTGGCATGTTTCAAAATTAGATCTTCACTGGTATTTTACTTACTAGTAACAAGCCTTCTGTTCTATTAGTCCCTAGTACATTTAGTTAATTAAAAATACAAAGTATAACAACCGATAATACGCAACACGATTAAACAATACATTAACCCAACATAATTATATATCGGTTGAATTACATCTTAAGGGTAGTCTCAATATAGCCTTTTGTTGATACACATTTCATTTTCATATTACAACAATGCATATACATATCAATATACTCAAGGAGCCACGCCTGAGCGGTTGTAGTCACCTTTGTAGACATCTATTGGTCATTGTTTCTTTTGTGTCCATCAACAACCACTAGTGCAGTCACCACTAGAGATGTCCAGTTGTTGTTTCTTATGTGTCCAACACCATCCATCACGAAATTCTTTGTCCTTAAATCAAGTTATTCAGGATGAACACGTTGTTCCAGCTAGATACCGTCAAGAGTTCTTGACTATTGCAGGTGAACAAGTTCATGTTAGAACTATTTTTTTCCTTTCCAATAGGAAAATGAAGTCGGATGTTTGGGGTGCCATAAATGATCAAGGGATGCTAACTAATACTCCCTTCGTTTTTATTTACTCTGCATATTAGATTTGACTGAAGTCAAACTTCATACAGTTTGACCAAGTTTATAGAAAAAAGTATGAACATTTATAATAACAAATCTATATGATGTGAAAGTATATTCAATAATGAATCTAAGGGTATTGATTTGTTATTGTATATGTTAATACTTTTGTGTATAAACTTCGTCAAAGTTTACAAAGATTGACTTTGACCAAAGCTAATATGCGAAGTAAATAAAAACTGAGGGAGTATTATGGGGGGGTGATTCACACAATATCACCTCTTCAGATGTCTAATGTTTGTTGATTCATCAGAGTCCAACCATCTACCAGTGTATTTGTCTGTTCAAAACCCTTTCCAATACTGGTTTTCGCCAATGTCCCTTATTCTAAGTGTTTACCATGTGGAGTTGTGTCTGAACGGTAACCTCAAAGAGCCGCGTCTATATCTTAAGGATTTTTCGAGTGCATGATGGAGGACTTGCAGTCGGCAATGTCAAGTACTTGGTAGAGGAGTTTCCATCCTTACCCTTCCTTTTCCTTGCATGTCTGAAGGAAGGTTTGTCAGCTCGGCCATCAGACTTGGAACATCTAACACTTGAATCATCAACACTTTTTGTACAATATGACCGAAATGTAATCTCGTCACCCTTGTGACATTTTGGTGACACCGTCCAAAACACTGTTTCGGTGAGATTTTGAAGTTTGATCTTTAAGGACATTTGAGAAAGAATTGACTCAATATGGTTTTGGATCACAAAAATGAAAAGGCTAAGTCCCTTAAGATACGTTGACATTAATTATCAATCCAATTAGGAGATTGGGGTGCACTTTCCATGGTGAATTCTTCGATTCAACTGACATGACCTATTAATCATTTACTTTTCCTATTCTTATGGTTTGAAAAACTAGTAAACCAAATAAGCCCTAAGGGACGAATGCATGTTTAAAAAGTTATACACTTTGCTTTTTTTCGGGGGAAATGTTATACACTTTTTTTGCGCAAAAAAAGTTATACACGTTGCTAACTTAAAAAGGAGGTATTACATCATGCTAATAGTTTCCTTTCAAGCACTGTCCTATAATGCCTTGCAAGCATATGTGACTGTTTCTTCGCCCTTCCTACCTTTCTTTCTGAGCGCACATCGCATGCCCCATTTCGTGTATGGGAACTTGTCTAATTTGCGCCACCATTGTGTGTGCTTCAGGAGCCCATGGTAAGGTCCAAAACTAGAAAACTGCACAGAAAACGTCACACAATGGAGTAATGGTCGACCCACTCAAATTTCCTCCAAGACAAAGGAAACAGCGACCTGCCGTTTAAACAACGCCACACGTAGCTCCCGCGGAAGCCACACCCTTGGCGCGCCACCCCCACTCCTCTTCCCGTTCCCGTCCACGTCACGCTCCACGTTGCACCCCTTCCGCATGTGCCGCACCGCCTATATTACATTCGCCGATCGCGAGGACGAGAACACGCACAAGTCAAGTCCCCCAAACCTGCAGATCAGTGATCCTACCATCATCCTTGGCGTTCAAACTCCCAACTCGTGATCATACTACGAGCTGCAAGTAGTATTGCCATGGCTGCGCCGGCCACCTTCGTCGTGGTGGTCGCCTTGGTGGTGGCTGCTCTCTGCGGCGGCGTCTGCCGGGCGCAGGACATGGACAACGAGTGGGCACGGTACCGCGGGTTCTTCGGCGGCGGCGGCACGCTGCTGCCACAATCGGACGTGGACCTGCTGGAGTTCCCGCTGAACCTCGAGTACCTGGAGGCGGAGTTCTTCTGCTGGTCGGCGCTGGGCTACGGCCTCGATGGCATCGACGTCAACCTCACCGGCGGCGGCCCGCATCCCATCGGTGGCCAGACCGCCGCCCTCACCCCCTTCGTCCGAGACGTCGCCACACAGTTCTGCTACCAAGAAGTTGGCCACCTCAGGTACGTACGCAATTAACCTCACAATTCGGCCACTTGGACTCTCTCCCGACCAAGAAATATTAGTAGCAGAGTAGCATACTAGCATGTCGTTTATGAACAGTACGTGCGTGTGTTTGTGCAGGGCGATCAAGCAGAACGTGAGGGGATTCCCGCGGCCGCAGCTGGACATCAGCGCGACCAACATCGGCAAGATCGTGGAGCAGGCGATGAACACGACGCTGGACCCGCCCTTCAACCCCTACGAGAACAGCCTCAACTTCCTCATCGCCTCCTACATCATCCCGTACGTCGGCCTGACCGGCTACGTCGGCGCCAACCCCAAGCTCCTCACTCCCCAGGCCAGAAGGGTACGTACCTAGGCTACACCACACGCGTGATCACCCTACCACCAGCCGTATCGATCAGACACACAAAATGCGTGCATGCGTACTGATCGATATTCCCATTAATTACATGTACGTGATACTCTAATTAACTTGTCGTACTTCTGTGATTGATTGCACGCAGCTGGTGGCGGGACTGCTGGGCGTGGAATCCGCACAGGACGCGGTGATCCGGGCCCTGCTGTACGAGCGCGGACTGTCGCGGGTGGCGAGCTATGGTGTTGGTGTGGCGGAGGTGACCGCGCACATCTCCGAGCTGCGGAACGAGCTTGGGAGGAGGGGGGTGAAGGACGAGGGGCTAGTGGTGGCGCCGGGTGAGGGGCCCGAGGGGCAGACCGTGGGGAACATCATCGCCGGCGACCGCTACTCGCTCGCTTACGATCGCACGCCCGAGGAGATCCTCGGCATCGTGTACGGCACCGGAAGCCCCGCCCAGGCCGGCGGCTTCTTTCCCCAGGGCGCTGACGGCCGCATAGCCAGGGGGCTCCTCATGTAGACGATCAATCGACGGACATATATACAACTGGAGTGTTGTTCTCGATCGCAAGTTGTAGACTATATGCATCATACATGTGTGTGTGTGTGTGTGTGTGTCTTGTCCTTATGGATGCTAATAATCAATAAAAGGACCTATGCAATAGGCAAAATGTTTTCCCATCAGCGTCGGCATCTGGCAAGTTCGAGAACCAACCATGGAACCCTAAGCTTCATGTGACAGCGGACGAATTTGGTCTTACCACTGAGAACCATTGACTTTGAGGCCTACATTATGAAGATATTCAGCTGAGGTTTTATAGAGTTGGACGGCTTCGCTCGCTCGGCCCCCTGCCGCCGCCGCGTCCTCCTGCCGCTGCCGCCGTCCTCTCCTCCAGCCTTCCTCCCCCGCCGCTCCCTTCTGCCGCCGTTGTCGGCATGGTCCGCGCGATGGCGGCGACGGGCCCTTCTTTCCACGCTCGTGTGGGGGCACGGGGTTCTGTGGGTGAGGGCACTCCTCATGCGGCGACGTGGCCGTTGGCCGCGGGGCGCGTGGTGGTGTGGCTGGCCGGCGGCATCCGCTCTGCGCAGATCTAGGCCCTTTTGGGCCCATCTAGGTTGGGCGGGCCAGCGCGTGGCGGCGTGGCTCCCTGGTGGAGGTGGCGCAGAGTCAGGGGCTGCGGGTGGTGGCGGCTCCTTCGGCCGATGTGCTACAACATGATGGCAGGGGTTGTCCGGACCCTTTGGGGCCCGGTCGGGCCTGTTCGGGCCTGGTAAGCTTCTGTCGTCATGTCCGGTCGGCTCTGCGGCGGCGGCGGTGGTTGTCCCCTCTCATCGGCTGAGTTGCGGATGCCCCCGAGCTCGTTGGCTCCTCGTCCCTCCTCCAGGTCTCGTGTCGGTGGCCTCAGGAAGATGACGAGGTTGGTTCGGTGACCATGGTGGCACATGTTGGTGGGCGGCAGGTCTGGTGGTGCACTTTGAATCGTCCCGGGTGGTGGTTTGGGTTTGGAGAAATCCCTGGCGGCTCATCCGGCATCGACGCGGTGACGCATGTGGCCGCCGCCGGACCTTCCTGAAGGGCGTCGGGTATACCCCTTCCCCACTGCCCTCTGTGTACCGGGGGAAACCCTAGGACTTGTCTGGGTAGCAGCGGCGGCGGCGTCGCATTCCTTCTTGAAGGTGTTGCTCGGTACGCGGCGCTTTGGAGTGCTAGAAGCGCGGTGGTACTTCTTCGGAGGGTGCAACGGTTCCCGGCCATCTTCGTTTCGTCGATCTGCCATTGTCGACATTTGTTTCTCTTTTTTTTTCTTTTGGTCTTGTTTGTGTTGCGGCCCAATGAGCTCGTTGTATCGGATGGTTGCTTAATACAAA
>NC_041382.1:505228865-505350319 GCF_002162155.2 Triticum dicoccoides | reverse complement strand
ATTTTATCGCGTCAACGCAGTCATCGGAATTGGCCTCTCCACGGGATGCCGACGCTGCTTACTTCCATGGCATTGCGAATATGCGGCATAGTAAATGGGCCATCGCCCGTGCCTTGGGAAAGAAGCGATCCTCTTGAAGGTTGCAGGACTATCTTGGTACATATCTATACCTTCTATAAGGAGATCTTCATGGTGGAGCCCTGGTTTAGGGTTGCAGTGGGTGTAAACTGCTGGCCAGCAGAGGCAAGGGTGTCTGCCGACGAGAATGCGGAACTGACCCTCTCATTCTTGCCTGAGGAGGTTGGTCCGGCGATTGCAGAGGTGAAGGCTAGTTTGGTGTCTTGTCTGAATGGCCTCCTAGTCTCCTTTTTCCATTAGTTTTGAGAGCATCTTTAGGCGATGATTAAGCGAATGTTCTAAAAATTCTACATTGGGACATTGTATGTGTCCCATTTGAACTTCCGTGTGGTTCCCTAATCCCAAAATTAGTTGGGGAAACAGATATCGGTCACATTAGACCGTTCACGGTGATAAATGCCCTTCAATGGATATTTGCTAAGGTGCGTGCAACACGGTTTGCCCTGGTGGTGGAATGCCTCACACACCCTTACTAGTTCACCTTTGTTAAGGGGCGCCGTATTCACGATGCGACCCTAGAGCATCATGAATTGTTCATTAGGTTAAGGTTCAGTGCTAGAAGGGTGTGTTCCTTCAGCTAAATTTCTATAATGCTTACAATCGCTTGGACTGGTCATTTCTCCGCCAAGTCCCTAACCGGAGGGGGTTCGATGATCGTCGGTGTTGTTGGACCATGGAGATGGTCATGAGTGATAGCACCACTACCAATGTTAATGGAGAGGTGAGCGCCTATTTTATAGGTCGTCGCGCGGGGTGAGGTCGGGGTATCTATTTCTCTCCTCTTCTTTAACCTTCTCGTTGACGCCCTGGCGGACATCCTGGATGAAGCTATGATGACTGATCACATCTCTGGTGTGGTTGGGCATATTATCCCTAGAGCTGCATGGTGTGGCACATCTACAATATGCATATGACATCATGATCATGCTGTGAGGGTCGTAACTGGATATCATCAATCTTACGTTCCTTCTCCTTTCATGCGTTCATGCTGGGACTTTATATCAACTTCGATAAGAGTGGGGTTGTGGTCATGGTGTTTTCATTGGAGAACAAGCGCCAAATAGCAGAGAACCTAATTGTAGGTTATCCTTGGATACTTGGGGATGCCGCTTTCTAATTCTATGATCCATACCAGGGACTTTGGCCTGCTTTTGGGGCGTGTTGCATTCAAGACGGAGTCGTGGCGCTGGAGGTTCTCCTCTAAAGGGAGTAAACTCATGCATATAGACTCTTGTCTCTCTAGCCTCCCATGTATATGATGGGATTGTATATTATATCAAAAGAGGTACATAGCTCATTTGACAAGGATCTATCACAATTCTTCTGACAAGCGGTCAATCGGCACCAGAAATACCATATGGTTAAGTGGGCTGATATATGCTTCCCTAAGGGCCCATGGGGTTAACGTATTCTGGCAGCCCAATGCATGAATGTGTCCCTTATGCTGAGATGGGTGTGGTGATTCTAAAGGATGAGGGAGGGCTATGGTTGCATCTTATAAAAGCTAAATGCATGCAGGGCTGCCGAGTTCCTCCCTTGTGATCGAAGGGAGCGCTCCTAGTTCTGGGAGTCCTTCCAGGTGATCAAACATGATATCCACCTCGGTATAAACATTTCCATAGGAAATGGAGATGGGACCTTATCTGGTTGGACCCGTGGCTTGGCAAGGCTCCTTTATATGTCGAATTCCCTGCCAATGGAGCGAGTGAAGGCACGTACATTATGATGCCCATGGAGATTAAGGCTACTGAAATTCTTTCTAGGAGGTGGCCCTCATTCAAAAGGGGAGAGCATCTAATACAGAAGCGCACAATTTTGTAAAAAAATCTCTTACTCTCGAGTATTGTCAATACGTATGGCTACTTCCACTTTAGGATACTTTTGTTGTACCTTATGTAGTTAATCAATAAAGATACCAAACTTACTCAAACAAAAAAGAGTTGACATCGATCCAGGCTACATATGTGCAAAGATGTTTTTTATAGATAAAGCATAGAAATGGGTAGGGTATGGTGAGGGTACAATAATCACATACCTATACATATGCCCGATGGGTATCCATACTCGATGGATACCCATCGAATATATCAACACATCACTGAAGGGCGATGGCATAGTTCTAGGTACATTGGCGCCACCGAGAGGTTTATAGGGCTGGTGAAATGATGATTGCGAGGAGGATGCAAGCGGGGTATTGTTGGGGAGTGCGAGCAAAGGATGGAGGTGGACTATTGTATGGATGTCTATTTCACAACTTATATACGGAGATTTAGTAGCTTATGTCTATGACAAATGTGACTTTGACGCCCCCGTTTATAATCATGCACTAATCATACATGCATCATGCACGATCACCAATGGTGACCCACGTCAATATCACAACACAACTCTACGACACAACTTAAACATGAATCTTTATATTAGAAGTCGGGGTCACGAGGACCCATAATACATCAGTCAACAAACAAAAAAGTATGGGTATAGACGAAGTTAAACAAGTTTTTCCTTAAGACGGTTGAGCAAAACAATGACACTAGATTGAAAAGGTGCATGCCTCCAGCCTAGGACCTCCGAACTACTCGTCAACATCAAACTCCAAGTAGTATCCATCATCGAGAATACCTGTATCTGAGAGGCTACTATCTTATAGTATCAACCGGGTTGAAGGAAAAAGATAGCAAAGCAACGGCGAGTACTCATCCAAAGTACTCACAAGACTTACTTTGGAACTATGCTACATATGCATCGATATCAAAGGAATAGGGGTAATTTGTGGGCTAAACTGCAGAAATGCCAGAATAAAGGGGGGAATCTCTATGTAACACATGTGCCATCATCTTGCAGCATTAGAAGAGGAATAGAGCATCTTGCAGCAAAGGAAGGGTATGTGCGCATATGAGTATAAGTAAATAGTACAACAATACCATACCCTGAAATCCTTCCTCGACTCCCTGCAAGAAAGCGATCCTCGGGTATTCCATATTTATAGAACTAGTGAATCATATCTAGTAACCGGTTCAAGTTGTATAGACATATATAGTAGGTGTGTTTTATCAAGTATCCAGTTCAAGTGGTATAAGATCGGGGTACATCTCCAAGCCATCCGTTACAATGGACGCGGCTACCCAAATAGTTTCGTCTTCCCTGCAGGGGTGCACCACATAACCCGATACGCTAGATTATCTCTGGCCAGACACACTTTCCTGGGTAATGCTCGGCCTCGAACAATCGACACACCGAAGTCCTACCTAGGCTCTCTAGAGAAGTCACCCGTCGGTCTACATCCTAAGCGTGAAAGGGTTGTTTGGCCGCTCACCTAATCCGCTCCTGCACGTGGCGAGACTGGTCGGGGACCAAGCCCATCTCTGTATAGATAGCAGGTAGTACTACGCTCACCCCAACAATCAGCCTACAGTTCTAAACTGTGACATCTAAGAAAGCTTTCAGGAGGAACTGGTGATGTTGAGGGCCCCATAAACATTACCGTGCACGGTGGTTAGTGTGTATATGCCAGTGACAATCTCGGTTCAAATACCCAAATCTTGTTGGTCGTATTATTCCATTTATCTATGGACATCGACCAGGGCCTGGGCCCACCTCATCCTGGATGGTCTTCGCATGTCTTGTCGTTCCACTAACTTTAAAAATGTGGGGACAATACTAACCTCACCATCATCTAGTGGATATCTGTTGGGTTCCCGTGTTGCATCACTCAGGAGTTGTCGGGGCTCAGGTCCATCTCTTACTGTATGGTACCACCTGCCCTTCAGCCCCCATACCAACATAAATGTAACATTGTAATGTAGTGATGTAAAGCATACCCGCCCATAGGGTATCATAGCCTGGTAATCTAGCATAGCAACACAAACAAGGATGTAGGGCCAACTAATGGAACACCAGCATAGCTATACTAGGCATGCTAGCATAACATGTCAAGTACTTTTACCAGGCGACAAAATCAGGCTATGCATCAGAGTATGATCAACTGAATAATAGAGATACAAATACCTAATGCATGAAAGTAGAGAGAAAGAATAGGCGATATTAGAATGATCAAAGGGCAGGGGGGTTGCTTGCCTGATTGCTCTATAGATGAAACCAGCTACTCAATGATGTAGTCGATCTCATGGTTTACAGCTGTCTCAGGGTCTACCAATAAAAGCAAATGTGGGGTAAACAAATAAATAACAAAGCAAACAAATGCAACACAAATGCATGGGATGGCAAAAGGTGATGATGATGTGCTCTGTTTTAGTACTACACAATTTAGTTGAAGTGGGAAAATATATGGAATATTTACCTGACTCCAGATATTATTTCATTAATTGATTATGATGCAAAATATCAATGTTCATTATGATAGAGGTGTTGGTCATGCATGCAAATGACATATTACAGATTCGTTACATTTTTCTGATCAACTTCCATATATAAATTATTTTCACCTGAGCTACGGTTTATTTTATATGAATTCCCAAAATTTTAAAGATTTTCTGAATTTATTATTAATTCAAATTAATTGGATAAATGCTAAGCGCACACAGAAAGTGCACCCAACAGAGTGTTACACAGGCTGGCACATGGGATCTAGTTGACTGCCCAGTGAGCAGTCAACTATGGACTTAGACTGGTCAATCTGACATGTGGGGCCTTGCAGTGAGTGAATGTTAACTTAACAATTGATTAAGTTAAGTTAAATAGGTTAATTAGGAGGTGGGGCCCTACTGTCAGTGTGTCAATTAGTTAACATATTTAATTTGTGCTAATCCTAATCACTACAGTCGCATGGCCCACATGTAAGTGGTCGTGGGCTTAAGTAAAAGGGTCATTAGCATTTAAACTAATTGGTCACATCATCACCACCGACGTTTACCGCCAGTGACCACAGAACATGGCGGCGACGCGCGGAATTCGTCCACAGGGCATGGATGGACGTGAGACTGGTCGCGTTCGAACGTCAGTGATACGGCGCGTCGAATGCTAGCACTGGTCCGACCAGGGGAGACCAGATTTGGCCGGAGCAACAACGTCTGACCGTAGCCAGAAGGGGAGCTCGGAGGAATCCTTGTTTTACCCCGAGTTCGAGCGGTCCAGGGTTCTAGAACTATTCTACGGGCATGCACGGAGCCAGTGGATACACACGCGTGACCAATTGGTGACCAGAGTGATGCCGGCGATGAGCTCAGGCGGCGGTGGGTTTTGGCTCTCCGGGAAATAGCGGTAGAGCAAGCTATCGCATGGGGAAGATGGGGAAAAGATGTGGACGCTCACAGGGAGCATGGTGGTGAGCTCAAGGAGGTTGGGGCTGGTCGGGGATGCGCAGATCAACGGCAATGGTGACGGTAGGGGAGAAGGAAGAAACTGATTGAGGTGCACGTTATGGGGTCCCCCAGCTTGAGCCCGAGGTCGGAGTCGAGGTAGTGGACGACGACGAAGCTTCTGTACAGGCTCTCTGGCTGCGGAGAGGACGATGGCAATGTGGGTGGCGTGGCCATGGCGATGGCTACGCTCGTACGAGCTTGGTATCAAGCGGGAGGGGCTAGGGAGGAGGAACCGCGACGTGGGGGGGGGAGGGATTGGGATCGATCTAGGGTTTTCCACGAGAGGCTCTAAATAGGGCAGGGGTATCGGATGGCATGCGACATCGGTGGCCATGTTGTGCACCCGACCTTTGCACGATGTTGGCGAGAGGTAGGGGGATGCCGAGGCAGGTGGGCTGGATCGCATTGTGTCCACATAAGGCCCAATGGCATAGTGTAGGGTTTTGTCTTTTTCTTTTTTTTCCTTTTCTGTTTTATTTTTCTTTCTCTCTTTTCTATTTTATTTTAATACCAAATGATTTTTTATGAACTTGACTTTTGGCACATAAATATTAGGCAATATTTTGAACTAGTACACAAAATTTCAAATCATTTTGAAGTGTTAAAATATTTGTTTATTTTGAAATGGCCCTATTAGTTGTTGGTCCCCATTAAATATTGTTAGGGGCATTTTGGGAATTTGGGTGATGTTGTTTTCCTTAACATAAATACTTAGGGATTCTTTGCAATACCACCAAAAAAAATATTGTTTGAAGAAACCTTATTTTGTCTTATAATTGAAATTTGAATTCAATTTTGATTTGGGGCAAGTGGCATTCATTATTGCAAAACATGATGACATTGTATAATTAGAGGGGATAATGTTGTAGCTTAATTATAGGGGCGTTACAATGACCCACTGATGTCTACTACACAACCTTCTTCTTGTATATGTTGTTGGGCCTCCAAGTGCAGAGGTTTGTAGGACAATAGCAAATTTCCCTCAAGTGGATGACATAAGGTTTATCAATCCGTAGGAGGCGTAGGATGAAGATGGTCTCTCTCAAGCAACCCTGCAACCAAACAACAAAAAGTCTCTTGTGTCCCCAACACACCCAATACAATCAAAAATTATAGATACGTTGGAGACGTATCAGCATCCCCAAGCTTAATTCCTGCTCGTCCTCAAGTAGGTAAATGATAAAAACAGAATTTTTGATGTGGAATGCTAGCTAACATATTTATCCATGTAATCTTCTTTATTGTGGCAAGAATATTCAGATCCATAAGATTCAAGACAAAAGTTTAATATTGACATAAGAATAATAATACTTCAAGCATACTAACTAAGCAATCATGTCTTCTCAAAATAACATGGCCAAAGAAAGTTCATCCCTACAAAATCATATAGTTTGGTCATGCTCCATTTTCGTCACACAAGAATGCTCTCATCATGCACAACCCCGATGACAAGCCAAGCAATTGTTTCACACTTTAGTAATCTTAAACTTTTTTCAACTTTCACGCAATACATGAGCGTGAGCCATGGATATAGCACTATGGGTGGAATAGAATGTAATGAGGGGGTTATGTGGAGAAGATAAAACGGAGAAAGTCTCACATTGATGTGGTTAATCAATGGGCTAGGGAGATGCCCATCAATTGATGTCAATGCAAGGAGTAGGGATTGCCATGCAACGGATGCACTAGAGCTCTAAATGCATGAAATCTCAACAAAAGAAACTAAGTGGGTGTGCATCCAACTTGCTTGCTCACGAAGATCTAGGGCACTTGAGAAGGCCCATTGTTGGAATATACAAGCCAAGTTCTATAATGAAAATTTTCCACTAGTATATGAAAGTGACAAAACAAGAGACTCTCTATCATGAAGATCATGGTGCTACTTTGAAGCACAAGTGTGGAAAAAGGATAGTAGCATTGTCCCTTTTATTTTATTTTTTATTTTTTTATTTGGCCCTTTTTTAATTATTATTTGGCCTTTCTTTTTTTGGCCTTCCCCTCTTTTTTGGCCTTTTTTGGGACAATGCTCTATTAATGATGATCATCACACTTCTATTTATTTACAACTCAAAGATTACAACTCGATACTAGAACAAGATATGACTCTATATGAATGCCTCCGGCGGTGTACCAGGATTGCGATGAATCAAGAGTGACATGTATGAAAAATTATGAACGGTGGCTTTGCCACAAATACGATGTCAACTACATGATCATGCAAAGCAATATGACAATGATGATGCGTGTCATAATAAACGGAATGGTGGAAAGTTGCATGGCAATATATCTCGGAATGGCTATGGAAATGCCATAATAGGTAGGTATGGTGGCTGTTTTGAGGAAGATATAGGGAGGTTTATGTGTGATAGAGCGTATCATATCACGGGGTTTGGATGCACCGGCGAAGTTTGCACCAACTCTCAATGTGAGAAAGGGCAATGCACGGTACCGAAGAGGCTAGCAATGATGGAAGGGTAAGAGTGCGCATAATCCATGGACTCATTAATCATAAAGAACTCACATACTTGTTGCAAAAATCTACAAGTCATCAAAAACCAAGTATTGCGCGCATGCTCCTAGGGGGATAGATTGGTAGGAAAAGACCATCGCTCGTCCCCGACCGCCACTCATAAGGAAGACAATCAAATAACACCTCATGTTTCAAATTTGTTACACAACATTTACCATACGTGCATGCTACGGGACTTGCAAACTTCAACACAAGTATTTCTCAAATTCACAACTACTCAACTAGCACAACTTTAATATCACTATCTCCATATCTCAAAACAATTATCAAGTATTAAACTTCTCTTAGTATTCAATGCACTCTATATGAAAGTTTTTATTATATCCCTCTTGGATGCCCATCATATTAGGACTAAATTCATAACCAAAGCAAATTACCATGTTGTTTAGGACTCAAAATAATATAAGTGAAGCATGAGAGTTCATCTATTTCTATAAAATAAAACCACCACCGTGCTCTAAAAGGGTATAAGTGAAGCACTAGAGCAAATGACAAACTACTCCGAAAGATATAAGTGAAGATCAATGAGTAGTCGAATGATTATGCAACTATATGAAGACTCTCTAACATTTAATAATTTTAGATCTTGGTATTTTATTCAAACAGCAAGCAAAGCAAAAGAAAATGGCATTCTAAGAATAGCAAACATCATGTGAAGAAGCAAAAACTTAGGATCAACCGAAACTAACCGATAGTTGTTGAAGAAGAAAGGTGGGATGCCAACCGGGGCATCCACAAGCTTAGACGCTTGAGACTTCTTGAAATATTATCTTGGGATGCCTTTGGCATCCCCAAGCTTGAGATTTTGTGTCTCATTAATTCCTCTCATATCACGGTCTCCCTAAATCTCAAAAGCTTCATCCACACAAAACTCAACAAGGACTCGTGAGATAAGTTAGTATAAACCAATGCAAAAACCTTATCATACTCTACTGTAGCAAATCACTAAAATTATTATTCAACATTGCATACTAAATGCCTTTGCATATTTAATAGTCCTATCCTCAAATAAAATCATTAAAGAAGCAAACATATGCAAACAATGCAAATATAACAGCAATCTGCCTAAACAGGATAGTCTGTAAAGACTGCAGCAAGATCCATACTTCCCTACCTCCAAATATTATGAAAGAAAATTCCCACTGTAGTAAATTTATCAGAGTTTAATATGCAAAAGGTTTCAACATTTTATCACATTCTGACTTTTCTAGGCATAGTAAAGGCTATCAATGCCACTTTTATTGAAATAAAAGATGCAAAACATTGTTATAAATAACAGCAAGCAAATCCTAACAAAATAAATTGACGCTCCAAGCAAAACACATATCATGTGGTGAATAAAAATATAGCTCCAAGTAAAGTTACCGATGAATGAAGATGAAAGAGGGGATGCCTTCCGGGGCATCCCCAAGCTTAGGCTCTTGGTTGTCCTTGAATATTACCTTGGGGTGCCTTGGGCATCCCCAAGCTTAGGCTCTTGCCACTCCTTATTCCATAGTCCATCGAATCTTTACCCAAAACTTGAAAACTTCACAACACAAAACTTAACAGAAAACTCGTAAGCTCCGTTAGTATAAGAAAGTAAATCACCACTTAGGTACTGTTGTGAACTCATTCAAAATTCATATTGGTGTAATATCTACTGTATTCCAACTTATCTATGGTTCATACCTCCGATACTACTCATAGATTCATCAGAATAAGTAAACAACACATGAAAAACAGAATCTGTCAAAAATAGAACAGTCTGTAGTAATATGGATCAAACATATACTTATGGAACTCATAAAATTCTCAAATAAATTTGTGGACCTGCGGAATGTATCTATTACTCATCTGCAAAAAGAATTAACTAAATAGCACTCTCCAATAAAAAATGGCAGCAAATCTCGTGAGCGCTAAAGTTTCTGTTTTTTACAGCATGATCGCAAAGACTTCACCCAAGTCTCCCCAAAGGTTCTACTTGGCACAAACACTAACTAAAACATAAAACCACATATAAACAGAGGCTAGATGAATTATTTATTACTAAACAGGAGCAAAAAGTAAAGAACAAGAATGGGATTCGGTTGCCTCCCAACAAGCGTTATCGTTTAACGCCCCTAGCTAGGCATGATGATTTCAATGATGCTCACATAATGGATAAGAATTGAAACATAAAGAATGCATCATTGTAATGCCCACGATGCGGCTATATCTCCCACGTGTCGAAGCACGACTTAGAGGCATAACCGCATTGTAAGCAATGTCGCAAGTGAGGTAATCTTCACACAACCCATGTAATGAATAAGGGAATAAGATACATAGTTGGCTTACACTCACCACGTCACACAATAGCATAAATATCATTACATTCATCCAGATACACTCAAGGTCTGACTATGGAACCAAAATAAAGAACAACCCCCAAATGCGAAAAAGTCCCCGATCGCCCCAACTGGACACCACTACTCATCGTCTAGAAAAGAAACGTAGTATCGGCCTGAGTCCTCATCGAACTCCCACTTGAGCTTAGTCGAATCTCCTGGAGCGGTATCATCGGTCCCTACATCTGGTTTTGAAGGAAATCTGTGAGTCACGGGGACTCAGCAATCTCACACCCTCGCGATCAAGACTATTTAAGCTTATAGGAAGGGTAAAAGGTATGAGGTGGAGCTGCAGCAAGCACTAGCATATATGGTGGCAAACATACGCAAAAGAGAGCGAGAAGAGAAGGCAAAGGCACGGTTGAGAAACTATGATCAAGAAGTGATCCTAGAACAACCTACGTTCAAGCATAACACAAGACCGTGTTCTCTTCCCGGACTCCGCCGAAAAGAGACCATCACGGCCACACACTCTGTTGATTCATTTTAATTAAGTTAAGCTTTAGGTTTTCTACAACCGAACATTAACAAATTCCCATCTGCCCATAACCGCGGGCACGGCTTTCGAAAGTTCAAATCCCTGCAGGGGTGTCCCAACTTAGCCCATCACAAGCTCTCACGGTCAACGAAGGATATTCCTTCTCCCAAGACAATCCGATCAGACTCGGAATCCTGGTTACAAGACATCTCGACAATGGTAAAACTAAACCAGCAAAACCACCAGAATGTGCCGACAAATCCCGATAGGAGCTGCACATATCTCGTTCTCAGGGCACACCGGATTGTCCAAACTTCCGGTAGGCCAGCCCAGAGTTGCCCCTGGTGGCCACCGGCGGCTGACAGGTTGGACCAACACTTAGACGAGCACTGGCCCGGGGGTTTAAAATACAGATGACCCTTGAGTCCGCGAAACCCAAGGGAAAAGGCTAGGTGGCGAATGGTAAAACCAATGTTGGGCTCTGCTGGAAGAGTTTTATTCAAGGCGAACTATCAAGGGGTTCCCATTATAACCCAACCATGTAAGGAACGCAAAATCAAGGAACATAACACCAGTATGACGGAAACTAGGGTGGCAAGAGTGGAACAAAACACCAGGCATAAGGCCGAGCCTTCCACCCTTTACCAAGTATATAGGTGCATTAAATTAGACAAGATATAATAATGATATCCCAACAAAAAAATGTTCCAACAAGGAACAAACTCCAATCTTAACCTGCAACTAGCAACCGCTATAAGAGGGGCTGAGCAAAGCGGTAACATAGCCAAACAACAATTTGCTAGGACATGGTGGGTTAGAGGTTTGACATGGAAATATGGGAGGCATGATAAGCAAGTGGTAGGTATCGTAGCATAGGCATAGCAATAGAGCGAGCATCTAGCAAGCAAAGATAGAAGTGATTTCGAGGGTATGGTCATCTTGCCTGCAAAGTTCTCCGAGTTGACGTTAGCTTGATCCTTGTAAGTGTACTCAACGGGCTCCTCAATCACGTACTCGTCTCCTATCTCTACCCAAGCAAGAACACAAGCAAAGGGAGAACACAATCAACCACGTGCAATGCACAAACAACATGATTCAAAACATGGCATGATATGCAGGATGCGACATGCGATGCATATGCATGTTTCAGAAAGGAAAGATTGAACCTGGCCTAAACTTGGAAAACTAAGAGTTCCACTGGAAATAGGAGTTGATTTTGGTCAAAATCGATATAAAGATCACCGGAATCGTATGCACGGTTTGGAAATGACAAGCAAAACAAATATGGCACCGATCTGCGATTAACAGCACGAGGCCATCTAAATGCATCAAGAAAATTAAGTTATTGCACTCTAACATAACAACAAAATACATGGCAGGGATCCACTCAAGATGGTTGACAAACTATGAACACTGAGCTACGGCTAATTCACTCAATAGCAGGTTCAAACAAGCATAGCAAAAGTGCAAAAGATATCAGGTTATAGACTTAGTGAAAATAACAAGTCGGGAATTTAACATCAGGAAGCAATGTTTAGAGCAAGATAACAACATGCTACAGGAACATATCATGGCAAAGTAAGGCATGGCATGAAGCTACTCAAAGCATACAACAAAAGTCCCTTACTGACCATAAGCCAAAAGGGATCAGAAAATACAATGACAACCATGTGAACATAGCAATTATCGTTAGCAGATTCAGACTTAGCAGAAAACTGGAACATGGCAAAACAGATATTAAGTAGGCATGTTTACGAGCTCGATGCACTCACCACAAGGCATTGTATGACAAACTGAGGATACACCCAGCAAGTAGACATGGCATAGAAGCTAAACATGGCAAGAACAACAACATAGCATGCATGGATCAACTACATCAACCTCGGCAAAATGCTTAGCATGTAAACATTCTGCCAGGAACATTTTATAGCAAAAGTAGAGTTCGATTGAGTAAAGCTAGGGTGCTCCATAAATGCAAACAAAGACATGGATCAATAGAGCACAACAATATCTACAAACAGCCTTACTGATTATGCTCAAAAGAGGCATGGATCACTAGGTAGCAACATGAATACATGGCATAAAAATATAATCAGGGAAAAGACTTGGAAGATTTCTCAGTCCCTAAAATCAGCAACATTACGAGAGCTACTTTGCATGCTTGTGTTAGTCACCACAAAGATCACAAAAATACATGGCATACACCCCTGTAAAGATGGCATGTCATACTTCAAAACACATGTAGGGCTCAAGTTCATCGGAGGCACACATCAAACATGGCAAAAATGACAAATGTCCAATTGCGGATAATAAACTGAAACTAACATTGCATAGCCCTCTTGCAACAACATTTAGGGCATCAAGATGAGCTCAAATGAACATGACACAATGAGATGAAATGAAGTACTCGTCGAGACGGACAATTTGATATGCTACATGCCCAAAATGGAGCCACAGTTGCAGAGATACGGCATGATGAAAAGTGCATAAAAACTAGGGTTAGGGCAAAAGGTCAACCGGATCCAGATCTGCACGCTTCCCAAGGCGCTCGCCAGAGTACTCACCGGAACAGTGGATGGAGCTCGCCGGCGTGGGGGAACGTCGGGACGCCGGCGATGAGGACGGGGAGGCCGACGAGGTGGCCGGCGAGGCGCGGGCGCGGCGGCTCCGGGCCGGATGCGCGAGGCGGCGCGGCGTCGGAGGTCGCCGGTGGGAGGCGAGCGCGCGGCGAGGCGGTCGATGGCGGCGGCGGCAGGGCACGCGGCGATGCGGCGGGGCGGCGGCGCGACGAAGCTCTCGGGCGGCGGGGACGCTTCGAGCCGGGAGGGCTCTCCCCGGGCCGAGCGGGCTAGAGCGGGTGCGGGTGGCGGCGCGCCACGTGGCGGCACGCCACTGGCTGCAGGCGGCGGCGCCGACTCGTCCGGTGGGAACCGGACGTGTCCGGCGGCGGAGATGGGCGAGGCTAGGGTGAGGGTAGGTAGGGATCCGGAATTTCGGGGGAGTGTCTATATATATAGGTAGAGGGTGCTAGGAGGCTCCAAATTGAGCACGGTTTTCGACCACGCGGTCGTGATCGAACGGCCTAGATGATGGAAGGGGTTTAGGTGGGTTTTGGGTCACTTTGGAGAGGTGTTGGGCTGCAACACACACGAGGCCTTTTCGGTCCCTCGGTTAACCGTTGGAGTATTAAACGAAGTCCAAATGGCACAAAACTTGAAAGGTGGTCTACCGGTAGTAAACCAAGGCCGCTTGGCAAGTCTTGGTCCAATCCGAAAACGTTTAACACCCACACATGAAAAGAGGTAGAAAGGGACACTGAAGGACGTAGGAGCGCCGGAATGCAAAACGGACAACGGGGAAAATGCTCGAATGCATGAGACAAACACGTATGCAAATGTGATGCACATGATGACATGATATGAGATGCATGACAAAGACAAAAGCACATGAAGACAAAAACCCGACAACGAGGAAATATCATAACTTAGTGCCGAAAAAGGCAAGAGTTGGAATACAAATATGGAAAGTTACATACGGGGTGTTACAACACTCCACCACTACGAAAGGATCTCGTCCCGAGATCTAGGACTGGAAAAACTCCGGGTACTCAGAATGGAGGTGGTCCTCGCGTTCCCAGGTGGCTTCACGGTCGGAATGATGTGACCACTTGACTTTCAGGAATTTGATAGACTTGTTATGAGTCTTGCGCTCAGTTTCTTCAAGAATAGCAACGGGGTGCTCATGATAAGACAGGTCTTCTTGGAGGTGAATCTCTTCGAAGTTGACGGTGCGGTCAGGAGTCTTGAAACACTTGCAGAGTTGAGATACATGAAACACGTCGTGCATGTTTGCAAAGTTGGATGGAAGATCAAGTTGATAGGCGAGATCGCCTCTTTTGCCAATGATCTTGAAAGGGCCCACGTATCTAGGGGCAAGCTTCCCTTTGATACTGAAGCGACGAGTACTTTTTATTGGAGAGACGCGGAGGTAGACATGGTCTCCGATCTTGAAAGCCAAGCGACGATGCTTGCTATCATAGTAACTCTTCTGGCGCGATTGCGCGGCTTTGAGATTTTCACGAATGACTTTGCACATTTCTTCAGCCTCTGTGATCAAGTCATTTCCAAGAAGTTGACGTTCACCAGTCTCTGGCCAGTTAAGAGGAGTACGACACTTCCTGCCATAGAGAATCTTGAATGGGGCCTTGCACGAACTCGCTTGGAAGCTATTGTTGTAGGATAACTCGGCATATGGAAGACAATCTTCCCAATTCATACCGAAAGAGATGACACATGCCCTGAGCATATCTTCAAGAATTTGATTGACTCGCTCGACTTGGCCACTGGTTTGAGGATGAAAAGTTGTGTTGAAGCGAATGTTGGTGCCCATGGTCTTCTGAAAAGAATCCCAGAACTTGGAGGTGAAGATGCTCCCATGATCTGAAGATATCAACTGCGGAATGCCATGCAAGGAGACAATCCTGGAGGTATATAGCTCTGCCAACTGAGCTGTTGTGATAGATTCTTTGATAGGAAGAAAATGAGCCACTTTAGTGAGCTTGTCGATGACAACGAAGATAACATCATTGCCACGCTTGGACTTGGGAAATCCAGTCACGAAGTCCATCTCAATGTGGTCAAACTTTCATTCTGGAATGGCAAGTGGTTGGAGGAGACCAGCTAGTCGTTGGTGTTCTGCTTTCACTCTTCTGCAGACATCACATTCATTCACGAACTGAGCAATCTTGCGCTTCATTCGAGTCCACCAATACGACTGCTTGAGGTCCTGGTACATCTTTGTACTTCCAGGGTGAATAGAGAGGAGTGAATTGTGAGCCTCGTTCATAATGAATTTACAAAGGTCACCTTTAGGAACAACAATGCGATCCTCGAAGAATAGAGTATCCTTGTCATCAAGATGATAGAACTTGTACTTGGGTTGACTCTTGGCAATCCCAATCTTCACCTTCTTCACCATAGCATCAAGAATTTGAGCCTCATGAATCTGATCTTTCAAAGTAGGAGAGACTTGGAGGTTGGCAAGAAATCCTTGAGGAACAACTTGAAGATTGAGTTTGCGGAAAGCTTCACAAAGCTCCGGTTGGTAGGGCTTGATAATCAAACTGTTGCAGTAAGCCTTCCTGCTCAATGCGTCAGCAATTACGTTGGCCTTGCCTGGAGTATATTCAATACTCGGATTATACTCTTGAATCATCTCGACCCAACGAGTCTGCCTGAGGTTGAGGTTTGGCTGAGTGAAGATGTACTTGAGACTCTTATGATCAGTGAAGATGTCCACTTTTCTTCCCAATAAGAGATGTCTCCAAGTTAAAAGAGCATGGACAACTGCCGCCAACTCGAGGTCATGAGTGGGGTAGTTATTTTCGTTGGGCTTCAACTGGCAAGAGGTATAGGCCACAACTTTCTTCTCTTGCATCAACACTACACCAAGACCTTGAAGGGAAGCATCATAGAAGACCTCAAACGGTTTGGATTCATCAGGAGGAGTCAAACTAGAGCAGTAACTAACTTCTCTTTCAGGGTATTGAAAGCGATGTCACATTCAGGCGACCAGACATACTTCACATGCTTCTGGAGAAGGTTGGAAAGAGGCTTCGCGATCTTTGAGAAGTTCTCAACGAACCTTTGACAATAACTTGCGAGCCCAAGGAAGCTACAGAGTTGCTTCACGTTCTGAGGTGGTTCCCAATTCACAATTACAGACACCTTCTCAGGATTAACAGCTATGCCCTTGGCAGAGATGATATGTCCAAGGTAGAGAACCTCATCGAGCCAAAACTCGCACTTTGAAAACTTCGCATAGAACTGATGTTCTCTGAGTTTATCCAGCACCAATCTCAAGTGCTTAGCATGATCCTCCTTGTTCTTGGAAAAGACCAAAATGTCATCGAGGTAGACCAAGACGAAGTCATTTGTGTAGGCGTTGAAGATGAAGTTCATCATGCGAGAGAATGTTGGAGGAGCATTGACAAGGCCGAAAGACATGACAGTGTATTCATATGAACCATAACTTGTTCTAAATGTTGTCTTAGGGATATCTTCTTCATGAATGCGAATCTGATGATATCCCATACGGAGATCAAGCTTGGAGAATACTTGAGCACATTTGAGTTGTTCGAAAAGCTCGTTGATGTTGGGAAGTGGGTACTTGTTCTTTATGGTCTTCTTGTTCAATGGACGGTAGTCGACACAAAGTCGGTCCATTCCATCCTTCTTCTTGACGAAAAGAACACCACAACCCCATGGAGAAGAACTTGGTCTAATGAGACCCATACGTTCTTGAATATCGAGTTGTTTCTTCAGCTCCTTCAACTCTTCAGGTCCAAGCTTGTAAGGACGTTTGCAAACAGGTTCCGTGCCAGGCTCAAGATCGATGACGAATTCAACTGGCTGGTGCGGAGGCATTCCTGGAAGCTCTTTTGGAAAGACGTCTTGATATTCACAAACCACTGGAATCTGAGAAATGGCATCCAGCTCGCCCTTCTCGTTGAGAGAAAACAGTCGAATGGTATCATCACGAGCGGCAAAGACGATTACATCCTCAGATGAATGCGTCAAATGAATCTGCCTGGCAGCACAATCAAGCTAAGCCTTGTGCTTAGAAAGCCAATCCATTCCGAGAATAAGATCAATATCTAAGTTCCCAAGGACCATTGGAGAAGACAGAAACTTATAGTCGCCCAACATGATAGAAACTTTCGGAACCACGTAGCTTGCGTGCAAGCATTTACCTGGTGAGACAACTGCTAACGGTCTATGCAAATCTTGGAAAGCTAACTCATGCTTAGATGCAAAAGGTCTCAAGATGAAACAATGTGATGCACTAGTGTCAAAAAGAACTTTTGCAGGAATATCGTTAACAGGAAGGTTACCCATGATCACATCTGACGAGTCCTCTGCCTGAGCTGCGTTCATCATGTTGACCTTTGCAAACTTGGGATTATGCTTGACCACTGCAGTGCTAGCAGACCTCACAAGAGGAGGAGGAGGAAGACGCCTCTGATTGAAGCATTTGTTGGCATAGTGACCCTTCTGCTGACACTTGTTGCACGTGACCTCTGAAAGCGGACGGTGATATGGAGCACTTGATCTTGGAGCATGAGACGAAGTCTTGTTCTAAAAGCCTGGGTTGGGTGGGTGGGAAGATCCATTGCCACCTTTGCTCTTCTACTGATAAGGCTGACGGAATGGAGGAGGAGGAGGCAACCAATACTTTTGCTGCATAGTTGCCACTTGAGTTGAGGAAGAAGGAGTTGCATCTCTGACTCGCTTCTTGGAAGCATCGCACTTGAGTTGAGCAGTCTCTTGTTTCAGTGCCATGTTGTAAAACTCATCGTACTTCTGCGGCTCAAAAAGCACGAGAGCTAGTTGAAAATCTTCTCTGAGGCCACCTCTGAACTGATAAATCATGCTCTTCTTGGACGTCTTGCTTAGCGAAATGGGCGAGCTTCTGGAACATGATGTTATACTGGTAAACAGACAAGCTGCCTTGCTTCAGATTGCGGAACTCCTCACGCTTGCTCTCAACAACACTCTGAGGAATGTGGTGAGCTTTGAAGTCTTGACGGAATTCATCCCAGGTAATCACACGACCTCCTCTGGAATCTTTGTATTGCTGATACCATTCTGCAGCTTGGTCTTTGAGTTGGAACGAGGCAAACTTGACAAAGTCCTCAGGCCTGACGTTGGTCCACTCAAAATGCTTGCAGATATCCACGAGCCAATCATCAGCGTCTATTGCCTCGACACAGTTACTGAAGGTCTTTGGCTGGTTTGCGAGGAACTGGTTGAGTGTAGCAAACTGACTCTGATTGTTGCCATGGCCTTGATTCCCTTGGTTGCGCTCTTGCAAAATTTGCATGATCAGCTGCGTGTTTGCATTGGTAGCGGCCATCAATGCTTGCCATGCCTCTGGAGGTGGAGGTGGTGGTGGCGGTTCAGGATTCTGACGCGTTGGAGGAGCCATCCTGAAGAGGGTGACATCCGTTAGCATCTTGACAGACATATATTCAAGCTGAATCAAATGGATCGAAATTGCAAAAAATAGTCTTAACATCCGAACAAAATGAACGAATGCATTCCAATTGAAATGGTCACACTTCCATAAATTGAGAAGCCACTTAGATAGAGGTAGAAGAATAAAACAACAAGGTACGGACAAGAACGAATACTTGGTGAGGATTACCCAATCACAAACCAAATATCCGCGGAAGTAATACTAGAGCTACATGAATTCCCACCTATGAAACTCCCGAACCTTTCCGGTTATGCAATCAGGTGTTGGGGATATAGGGGAAGCATAATATCTCACCCAAAGCTAGCAAATCCTACATCCAGTTGTATCCATCCTTCAACACATAACCAAGAAACCTTCGGAAATCATTTACCTCAACCTTCGAAAAGCATTCGTTATACGAGTTATGGCGATACTCCCGAACTCCTGCCCCAGTACTGGGTGGCGTCGAGGTTATATCACCAACAACTGCATAAAAGAGATTTTTTATGTCGGCGAAACTCAGGTATTCCAGAATTGCAACGATAAAATTGTGACGACAACACCTCGGAGCTCAACTCCCCGGGACACTGCCACAACCCCTAAATGTCAGGAGGCACACGATGCCCATGATGCGGCTATATATCCCACGTGTCGAAGCACGACTTAGAGGCATAACCGCATTGTAAGCAATGTCGCAAGTGAGGTAATCTTCACACAACCCATGTAATGAATAAGGGAATAAGATACATAGTTGGCTTACACTCGCCACGTCACACAATAGCATAAATATCGTTACATTCATCCAGATACACTCAAGGTCCGACTACAGAACCAAAATAAAGAACAACCCCCAAATGCGACAAAGTCCCCGATCGCCCCAACTGGGCACCACTACTGATCGTCTGGAAAAGAAACGTAGTATCGGCCTGAGTCCTCATCGAACTCCCACTTGAGCTTAGTCGAATCTCCTGGAGCGGTATCATCGGTCCCTGCATCTGGTTTTGAAGGAAATCTTTGAGTCACGGGGACTCAGCAATCTCACACCCTCGCGATCAAGACTATTTAAGCTTATAGGAAGGGTAAAAGGTATGAGGTGGAGCTGCAGCAAGCACTAGTATATATGGTGGCAAACATATGCAAAAGAGAGCGAGAAGAGAAGGCAAAGGCACGGTTGAGAAACTATGATCAATAAGTGATCCTAGAACAACCTACGTTTAAGCATAACACAAGACCGTGTTCTCTTCCCGGACTCCGCCGAAAAGAGACCATCACAGCCACACACTCTGTTGATTCATTTTAATTAAGTTAAGCTTTAGGTTTTCTACAATCGAACATTAACAAATTCCCATCTGCCCATAACCGCGGACACGACTTTTGAAAGTTCAAATCCCTGCAGGGGTGTCCCAACTTAGCCCATCACAAGCTCTCACGGTCAACGAAGGATATTCCTTCTCCCAAGACAATCCGATCAGACTCGGAATCCCGGTTACAAGACATCTCGACAATGGTAAAACTAAACCAGTAAAGCCACCCGAATGTGCCGACAAATCCCGATAGGAGCTGCACATATCTTGTTCTCAGGGCACACCGGATTGTCCAAACTTCTGGTAGGCCAGCCCAGAGTTGCCCCTGGTGGCCACCGGCGGCTGACAGGTTGGACCAACACTCAGAGGAGCACTGGCCCGGGGGTTTAAAATAAAGATGACCCTTGAGTCCGTGAAACCCAAGGGAAAAGGCTAGGTGGCGAATGGTAAAACCAATGTTGGGCTTTGCTGGAAGAGTTTTATTCAAGGCGAACTGTCAAGGGGTTCCCATTATAGCCCAACCGTGTACGGAATGCAAAATCAAGGAACATAACACCGGTATGACGGAAACTAGAGCGGCAAGAGTGGAACAAAACACCAGGCATAAGGCCGATCCTTCCACCCTTTACCAAGTATATAGGTGCATTAAAGTAGACAAGATATAATAATGATATCCCAACAAAAAACATGTTCTAACAAGGAACAAACTCCAATCTTCACCTGCAATTAGCAACGCTATAAGAGGGGCTGAGCAAAGCGGTAACATAGCCAAACAATGGTTTGCTAGGACATGGTGGGTTAGAGGTTTGACATGGCAATATGGGAGGCATGATAAGCACGTGGTAGGTATCGTAGCATAGGCATAGCAATAGAGCGAGCATCTAGCAAGCAAAGACAAAAGTGATTACGAGGGTATGGTCATCTTGCCTGCAAAGTTCTCCGAGTTGACGTTAGCTTGATCCTCGTAAGCGTACTCAACGGGCTCCTCGATCACGTACTCGTCTCCCGGCTCTACCCAAGCAAGAACACAAGCAAAGGTAGAACACAATCAACCACGTGCAATGCACAAACAACATGATGCAAAACATGGCATGATATACGAGATGCGACATGCGATGCATATGCATGTTTCGGAAAGGAAAGATTGAACCTAGCCTAAACTTGGAAAGCCAATAGTGCCACTGGAAAGAGGAGTTGATTTCGGTCAAAATCGATATAAAGATCACCGGAATCGGATGCACAGTTTGGAAATGAGAAGCAAAACAAATATGGCACCGACCTGTGATTAACAGCACGAGGCCGTCTAAATGCATCAAGAAAATTAAGCTACTGCACTCTAACATAACAACAAAATACATGGCAGGGATCCACTCAAGATGCTTGACAAAAGATGAACACTGAGCTACGGCTAATTCACTCAATAGCAGGTTCAAACAAGCATGACAAAAGTGCAAAAGATATCAGGTTACAGACTTAGTGAAAATAACAACAAGTCAGGAATTTAACATCAGGAAGCAATGTTTAGAGCAAGATAACAACATGCTACAGGAATATATCATGACAAAGCAAGGCATGGCATGAAGCTACTCAAAGCATACAACAAAAGTCCCTTACTGACCATAAGCCAAAAGGGATCAGAAAATACAATAACAACCACGTGAACATAGCAATTATCGTTAACAGATTTAGACTTAGCAGAAAATTGTAACATGGCAAAACAGATATTAAGTAGGCATGTTTACGAGCTCGATGCACTCACCACAAGGCATTGCATGGCAAACATACACCCAGCAAGTAGACATGGCATAGAAGCTAAACATGGCAAGAACAACAACATAGCATGCATGGATCAACTACAACAACCTCGACAAAATGCTTAGCATGTAAACATTCTCCCAGGAACATTTTATAGCAAAAGTAAAACTCGATTGAGTCAAGCTAGGGTGCTCCATAAATGCAAACAAAGATATGGATGGATAAAGCACAACAATATCTACAAAACATCCTTACTGATCATGCTCAAAAGAGGTATGGATCACTCTGTAGCAACATGAATACATGGCATAAAAATATAATCAGGGAAAATACTTAGAAGATTTCCAAGTCCCTGAAATCAGCAACATTACGAGAGCTACTTTGCATGCTTGTGCTAGGCACCACAGAAATCACAAAAATACATGGCATACTTCAAAACACATGTAGGGCTCAAGTTCATCGGAGGCACACATCAAACATGGCAAAAATGACAAATGTCCAATTGTTGATAATAAACTGAAACTAACATTGCATAGCCCTCTTGCAACAACGTTTAGGGCATCAAGATGAGCTCAAATAAACATGATGCAATGAGATGAAATGAAGTACTCGTCGAGACGAACAATTTGATATGCTACACACCCAAAACGGAGCCACGGTTGCAGAGATACGGCATGATGAAAAGTGCATAAAAACTAGGGTTAGGGCAAAAGGTCAACCAGATCCAGATCTGCACGCTTCCCGAGGCGCTCGCCGGAGTACTCACCAGAACTGTGGGATGGAGCTCGCCGGCGCGGGGGAACGTCGGGACACCGGCGATGAGGTGGACGGCGCGGCGCGGGCGCGGCGGCTCCGGGCCGGATGCGCGAGGCGGCGCGGCGTCGGAGGTCGCGGGTGGGGCGGCGAGCACGCGGCGAGGCGTTCGACGGCGGCGGCGGCAGGGCGCGCGGCGAGGCGGTGGGGTGGCAGGGACGCTTCGGGCCGGGAGGGCTCTGCCCGGGCCGAGCAGGCCGGAGCGGGTGCGGGTGGCGGCGCACCACGTGGCGGCACGCCACTGGCTGCGGGCGGCGGCGGTGACTCGTCCGGTAGGAACCGTATGTGTCCGGCGACGGAGATGGGCGAGGCTAGGGTTAGGGTAGGTAGGGATCCGAAATTTCGGGAGAGTGTCTATATATATAGGTAGAGGGAGCTAGGAGGCTCCAAATTGAGCACGGTTTTCGGCCACGCGATCGTGATCGAAAGGCCTAGATGATGGAAGGGGTTTAGGTGGGTTTTGGGTCACTTTGGAGAGGTGTTGGAGAGGCTTCAAAACTTTAAGCACATAGAGAGGAAACTTGATATTATTACAATTCCTACAAGCATATATTCCTCCCTCATAATAATTTTCAGTAGCATCATGAATGAATTCAACAATAGAACCAGCACATAAAGCATTCTTTTCATGATCTCCAAGCATAGACTTTTTATTACTCTCCACATAAGCAAAATTCTTCTCATGAATAATAGTGGGAGAAAACTCAACAAAATAATTATCATGTGAGGCATAATCCAATTTAAAACTAAGATCATGATGACAAGTTTCATGGATATCATTATTCTTAATAGCATACAAGTCATCACAATAATCATCATAGATAGCAACTTTGTTCTCATAATCAATTGGAACCTCTTCCGAAATAGTGGAATCATTACTAAATAAAGCCATGACCTCTCCAAATCCACTTTCATCAATATAATCATCATAAATAGGAGGCATGCTTTCATCATAATAAATTTGCTCATCAAAACTTGGGGGACAAAAAATATCATCTTCATCAAACATAGCTTCCCCAAGCTTGTGGCTTTGCATATCATTAGTATCATGGATATTCAAGGAATTCATACTAACAACATTGCAATCATGCTCATCATTCAAATATTTAGTGGCAAACATTTTAATGCATTCTTCTTCTAACACTTTGGCACAATTATCAGAATCCTTATTTTCATGATAGATATTAAAAAGATGAAGCATATGAGGTACCCTTAATTCCATATTTTTGTAGTTTTCTTTTTTAAACTAAACTAGTGATAAAACAAGAAACAAAAAGATTATATTGCAAGATCTAAAGATATACCTTCAAGCGCTAACCTCCCCGGCAACGGCGCCAGAAAAGAGCCTGATGTCTACTACACAACCTTCTTCTTATAGACATTGTTGGGCCTCCAAGTGCAGAGGTTTGTAGGACAGTAGAAAATTTCCTCAAGTGGATGACCTAAGGTTTATCAATCCGTAGGAGGCGTAGGATGAAGATGGTCTCTCTCAAGCAACCATGCAACCAAACAACAAAGAGTCTCTTGTGTCCCCAACACACCCAATACAATGGTAAATTTTATAGGTGCACTAGTTCGGCGAAGAGATGGTGATACAAGTGGTATATGGATGGTAGATAAAGGTTTTTGTAATCTGAAAATATAAAAACATCAAGGTAACTAATGATAAAAGTGAGCACAAACGGTATTGCAATGCGTTGAAACAAGGCCTAGGGTTCATAATTTCACTAGTGCAAGTTCTCTCAACAATAATAACATAATTGGATCACATAACTATCCCTCAACATGCAACAAAGAGACACTCCAAAGCCACTAATAGCGGAGAACAAACGAAGAGATTATGGTAGGGTACGAAACCACCTCAAAGTTATTCTGTCCAATCAATCTGTTGGGCTATTCCTATAAGTGTCACAAGCAGCCCTAGAGTTCATACTAGAATAACACCTTAAGACACAAATCAACCAAAACCCTAATGTCACCTAGATACTCCAATGTCACCTCAAGTATCCGTGGGTATGATTATACGATATGCATCACACAATCTCAGATTCATCTATTCAAACCAACACAAAGTACTTCAAAGAGTTCCCCAAAGATTCTACCGGAGAGTCAAGACGAAAACGTGTGCCAACCCCTATGCATAGGTTCATGGGCGGAACCCGCAAGTTGATCACCAAAACATACATCAAGTGAATCAATAGAATACCCCATTGTCACCACGGGTATCCCACGCAAGACATACATCAAGTGTTCTCAAATCCTTAAAGACTCAATCTGATAAGATAACTTCAAAGGGAAAAATCAATCCATTACAAGAGAGTAGAGGGGGAGAAACATCATAAGATCCAACTATAATAGCAAAGCTCGCGATACCTCAAGATCGTACCACCTCAAGAACACGAGAGAGAGAGAGAGATCAAACACATAGCTACTGGTACATACCCTCAGCCCCGAGGGAGAACTACTCCCTCCTTGTCATGGAGAGCACCGGGATGATGAAGATGGCAACCGAAGAGGTATTCCCCCTCCGGCAGGGTGCCGGAACGGATCTAGATTGGTTTTCGGTGGCTACGGAGTCTTCTGGTGGCGGAAGTCCCGATCTATTGTGATCCCCGAAGTTTTTAGGGTATATGGGTATATATGGGAGGAAGAAGTACGTCGGTGGACCTCTGGGCTGTCCACGAGGCAGGGGGTGGGCGCGCCCCCCACCCTCGTGGGCAGGCCGGGACTCTCCTGGTCCAACTCCGATACTTCGTGGGCTTCTTCCGGTCCAAAAATAAGTTCCGTGAAGTTTCAGGTCAATTGGACTCCGTTTGATTTTCCTTTTCTGCGATACTCTAAAACAAGGAAAAAGACAAAAACCGGCACTGGGCTCTGGGTTAATAGGTTAGTCCCAAAAATAATATAAAGTGTATAATAAAGCTCATAAACATCCAAAACAGATAATATAATAGCATGGAACAATCAAAAATTATAGATACGTTGGAGACGTATCACCCACCTATATGATCAACGGGTCGGGTTTGAGTGTATCCATGGGCACATAATTATAACATTGCCCTATCCATGACTAGCCGGGTAGAGTTCGAGTATTACCCATAGGTAGGAAAGTTTGCCCATACCCTACCCATGTGGGTCAGATACCCATGCCCATGGGTAAAATTGTCGTCCTCAAAAAAATATTTATTTTTTGACAAATGAAAATTGAGAGTTTTCTTGTTGAAAAAATAGTACCCGACAATACGGGCGCACATTCTCTCTCTCTCTCTCTCAGACACAATCCTATGAAGACAAGCACCGCAACTCTATACCCCTATGAACACCTCCCACGGATGGAGCTGCCGGACCATGAGATTGGCATAGTTGCTACAAGCTCCTCGTAGTTGATGGCCACCGGCCGAATGAATAGCATGGAAGAGCCTGAAATAAATCCAGAAAACATGTGAGCACCCGTGTCATGTCTTGGACTTGAACCCGGGTGAATTGATTCCATCATAAGAAACCTAACCATTTAAGTTTAGTTTAGTTCATGAAAATTGAGAGTATTTGTGAGATGGTAAAGCTATAGTATCTAAAATGAAAACACGTAGTACATTTTCAATGCATATTTGAATTATAATTTTAAAATGTTTTTGGAGAATTTCAATTCTTGAGATCTTTTGTAAATGCGCATTTTTTTAGCTTGGAACGTTTCATTCCATTAAGCAACATGCCGAGCAAAATCTTGGAGGCCCCATGTTCAAAACTTTCCTTTTGTGTATGGAAGTACTTAGGTTCACACGAAAATCTCATGGTTTGTCCCAAATAAAGAAAGAAAAAACATGGGTTTGTCCTACGATGCAACCAGACATCATACATTCTACAAGAAAAGTAAAGGCACACCTCTAAATGTGCTACTCTTTGTTCGACATCTAGTACTACAGTACTGGTAAATACCTTGCAATGTTAAGGACTACAATGGTTATTAAAAGGTTACTCTCTTTTGCACATGCATCCACCAAGTTTTTTCCAAACCACATTGCCACAAACGTTAGCACCATCTACTACATATGTTTATGATGACTACTGTTACTTCTTGAGCTTGTGTTGGGTTTTTTTTCCTTGAAGAGAAAAGGGTGATGCAGCAAAGTAGCAATAAGTATTTCCCTCGGTTTGAGAACCAATGTACCAATCCAGTAGGAGACAATGCACAAGTCACCGAATACCTGCATAAGCAAACAAACAACTTGCACCAAACGCGATAAAGGGATTGTCAATCCCTTCACGGTTACTTGCAAAAGTGAGATCTGATAGAGATAGATAAACGGTAAAGTAAATATTTTTGGTTTATAGATCGGAAAGTAAAAGATTGCAAAAAGAGTAAATCGGAAACTAAAATTATAGATCGGAAACTTATATGATGGAAAATAGACCCGGGGGCCATAGGTTTCACTAGAGCCTTCTCTCAAGATAGCAAATAATACGGTGGGTTAACAAATTACTGCCGAGCAATTCATAGAAAAGCGCAAAGTTATGACGACATCTAAGGCAATGATCATGAATATAGGCATCATGTTTATGTCAAGTAGACCCAAACAATTCTGCATCTACTACTATTACTCCACACATCGACCGATATCCAGCATGCATCTAGAGTATTAAGTTCATAAAGAACGAAGTAACGCATTAAGTAAGATGACATGATGTAGAGGAATGAACTCAAGCAATATGATGAAAACTCCATCTTTTTATCCTCGATGGCAACAATACAATACGTGCCTTGCTGCCCCTACTGTCACAGGGAAAGGACACCGCAAGATTGAACCCAAAGCTAAGCACTTCTTCCATTGCAAGAAAAATTAATCTAGTTGGCCAAACCAAACGGATAGTTCGAAGAGAATTACAAAGATATCAAATCATGCATAAAAGAATTTAGAGAAGATTCAAATAATATTCATAGATAAGTTGATCATAAATCCACAATTCATCGGATCTCGGCAAACACACCACAAAAGAATATTACATTGAATAGATCTCCAAGAACATCGAGGAGCGCATGGTATTGAGAATCAAAGAGAGAGAAGAAGCCATCTAACTACTAGCTATGGACTCGTAGGTCTGAGGTAAACTACTCATGCTTCATTAGAAGGGCAATAGAGTTGATGTAGAAGCCCTCCGTGATGGAATCCCCCTCCGGTAGGATGCCGGAAAAGGCTCCTAGATGGGATCTCATGGGTACAGAAGGTTGCGGCAGCGAAAAAGTGTTTTCGTGGAATGCCCCTATTGGTTTGGGGATATACGGAAATATATATGCGCAGAAACTAGGTCAGGGAGTGCACGAGGGGCCCACAAGGGGGGGCGCCCTCCGTCCTTGTGACCGCCTCGTGGCTCTTGTGACTTCATCTCCAAGTCTCATGGTTGTCTTCTGGTCCAAGAAAAATCATCGCAAATGTTTTATTCCATTTGAACTCCGTTTCGTATTCCTTTTCTGTGAAAATCAAAAACAAGGAAAAACAAGAACGGACACTGGGCTCTAGTTTAATAGGTTAGTCCTAAAAATAATATAAAATAGCATATTAATGCATATAAAACATCCAAAACAGATAATATAATAGAATGAAACAATAAAAAGTTATAGATACGTTGGAGACGGATCAACTACCCCTCAGACACACCTTTTCCAGGGTCCTAATGGCTCGCCTCCTCTAACTTTATACACAACGGGTAGTGTCGATAACACACCAAATCCTATTTGGCACTTAAAGAGTCAAATTTGTCTCAAAAAACTTAAAGAGCCAAATACAGATCTACGCATACGGCGCACACACCCCCACAACCAAACGGGCCGGCCCACTTAGTACTGTATGGTAGTGTTGTTTCTAGTTGTTTTTCCTAGGGATTGGTTTCTATGTGTTTTTTCATTTTCTGTCCATTTTTTGGCTGATTTTGCTTGTTTTTCCTTTCTATTTTCCCTTTTCATTTCTTCTTTCTTTCTATTTAAATTTCCATGAATATTTTTTTCAAATTTGAGAATTTGTTTTCAGTTTATGATTTTATTTCAAATCTGCAAACCTTTTTGTAATTTTAAGAATTTTTAAAATTTGTAGATTTTCATAAAATATGAACTTCTCTAAGTCCATGACTTTTTCCCAAAATTTGTGATTTTTTCAAACTCCGTGAGCTTCTTTTCAAATTCATAAACTTTTTTCAAGTTTACCAAAAATTCCAAATTCATGACCCTTTTTCAAAATTATGAACATTCTCGAATTCCTGAGATTTTTCCAAATTTTATGTGAAAAAATCAAATTTATAATTTTTTAGATTCTTGTCTGTTTCAGAAGTCAACAACTAACCATGCGTAGCTACGCCAGCCCACACCAGGAGCGACATGAGCGCCAGTTTGGCAGCCGATGCCGAAGGTGCTGAGGATAATCACAACGATAATAGTCTAGCATGGATGTTATATCTTGCATCTTGCTAGACATATTGTGCACTTGCCTACAGAGAACATCGATTCGGATCGATCCAATGCGCTGATTGTTTTGTATGACTTTGTCGTTCTTAGAGTGAAACAACGACTGCACTTGTTTTTTTTTGGCTTTTTTCTTGTTCTTTCTTTGTTTTAACTTTGTCTTTTTCTTCTTATTGTTCATTTTCCAATTGCTTTTCTTTTTTTGCTTTAATGTTGTTATTTTTATGTTTTTCTGTACGGATGTTTCGTTTCTGCCCTTTTCTTTTTCTTTATTTTCTTTTTAGTTTTTTATTTATTTTTTGTTTCCTTTTCTTTTGTTCTCGATCTTAACTTTTTATCATCATGTATAACAAAAATGACCAAAATGTTTTTCAAAATTGTTTATTGCGTATTTATGAAAGGCTCATAACCTATTGTGAAAAAAATTCCGATGTATATTTAAAGATTGTTCATCGTGTATTCAAAAAGGGTTTGCATGCGTATTGTTCATCGTATATTAAGAAAGTATTCATGTTTTCTTCTAAAATTGTTACCATCTTTTAAATTATCTGTTATGCATCTTCAAACATCTCATTGATTACTTAAAAAATGTTCATCTTTTCTTCAAAAATATTCATCATGTACTTTGAAAAAACATTATCGTGTACTTTACAAATATGTGATTTGGTAAAAAGTTACATGGACATATTGTATTTAAAATAGATGACGAATAATTTTTAATACATGACAAAGATATTTTAAATGGACAATGGAATTTTTTAATATGCAATGAACATTTTTTTAAATTGCCGACCAACATGTGTTACTTTTTAAATTTAAGGTTGACAATTATTGTGAATACACGTTGAATATTTTTTAGATACACGTTAAATATTTTTCAAATACACAGTGCACATTTTCCGAATACATGTCAAATGTCATTGAAACACACAGTGAACATTTTTATTTTGCATGGTGAAAATTTATTATAAATATGTTGAACATTTTTCTAAGTAAATTATTTACACTTTTCCAATGCGTTGAATTTTTTTAAATATCTGAACATTTTTTTAAATAGATGGTGAATATATTTTAATACTTGACCAACTTTTTTTAAAAAAAAGATGAACATTTTTAATGCATAATAAGTAGTTTTAAATACTTAAAGAACATTTTTAATACTTGCTGATGGATAAGTATAGATGTAAGAATATTTTTTAAATACACATGACCATTTTTTATATTCATGCACATTTTTTTACACAAATGGACATTCCATTTTTGAAAAACATACATATCTTTCGTACTTGGAGGTGGTGGTGAGTTTACATGTGAAACCAACAACCCTCATCAATAAACAAATGCATCTATACCCGCATTGAGAATATCAACCTTCCTCCCTAAAAAAGATAATATCAACCTTCATAAGTAAACAGATATATTTCTACTTACATGTGGGACCTAACACAAATAAACAAATACACTACTACTTTCATGTGAGATCAACACTTGTAGAAGACACAAATAACAATGAAGAAATGTGACTGCAACTCAATATTGTACTCTTGTTTTTTCAACAAAAATAATCTTTACAACAAAGTTATTTCACAGAACAAGAGAGTGGACAGATTGTAATTCCAAAATGACAATAGACATTGTCCTCCTACCTAATCCACGACCTTGTGCAGTGAACTTACCAATGTCTATTTTCATATATTTCAACATTCGAAATATTGTATTTGTAAAGGAATATGGTCACTTCAGATTCTACAATGCGTAATGTGTGATCTTTTGTTGTATTTGTGTTCTTTTTAATATTGCACAACATGCAAAAGCCACATGACACCAACGTATTTTGAAGTTTTCCTAAGCCAGTGACTTGCCTTCTTGTATTTTAAATAAATAAATAAATACAATAATAATAATAAATGAAGGAGAAAAAAATCAAAATAATAATTATGTGCTTGCTTGTTGGTGTTGTTGTTTTTTTTTCTTATTGAGCCGAGTGCATTGCTTGCTCTATTTTTTTATTGAGGGAAGCATTGCTCGTTGTTTACTCAGAGAGAGGAGACACACGTTGTAGTCTTACAACGTGTTGTTGGGTCGGGCCCAATACCTCAAGCTGCAGGCGACGCAACCTTAGGACTCGAAGTGAGACCAACATCATGGACCTGGACTCAAGAAGCTATGGCGGTTCGGGAGGCTCTTGCTTTGGCCGATGATCTATATATTCAGAGTATTGTGGTGGCCTCAGATTGCAAGGTGGTGGGTGATGCAATCAAGCAAGGGAGCACATCTTCTTACAGTGAAGTGCTACATGAAATATTGCTTCGGCTAGCTAGTTTTATTTCCTATAATATTTGTCATAAATTCGAGACCTCGAATGTTGAGGCCCATCGTCTTGCAAAACATGCTTTAACGTTAGGGGGCGGTCGTCGTGTTTGGCTTGGGCTACCTGGCAATCTTAACTTCGTCCCTGTCATGGTTACGACTGATTCATAAAGCAGGTTTGCCTAAAAAAGGACTCGAAGTGAGAAATAGCAGCGCCGACAAATCCTATTTGATGCACTATGCGTCCAATAGTGCCCTGCTGCGCTAGCGGCTCGCCTACAAGGCTGCAAGGCAACACCTATTGGGTCCGCGCAGTAGCTATGGTTGTCTGCTGACATCATGTTACTTTCTTCAATCCATTTTTATTCACATTTTTGCTTTCGTTTCTTTCCTTTATTTTCACTTTGTTCATATTCAGAAACATTACAAATATATATTACACAAATGTAAATATTATTTCAAAATGTTAATCTAGCAATGGAAAAATGTTTTTCCCTGCAGTTGAAAAATGTTAAACGTGTGTAAAAAAATATGTATATGAAAAATGTACAATATGGATAAAAAAATAGAAATGTTAATTTTGTGCACGAAAAAATGTTAACAATATGTAAGATAAATGTTTAATTTTTTTAAAATAATGTTTCTGTAATTCAAAAATGTATGTTTCATTAAAAATAATGTTCAAAATTTTCAAAAAAGGTGTTTGGAACATTTTCAAAAATTATGCTTGTACAATTTTGAATTTTTTTGCATAGTTCAGAAAACATTTTTTCAGAATTAAAAAAATGTTTCAATTAGTATCTAAAAATGTTTAACATGTATATGAAAGAAATGTTTCAATAATGATTATGTGAAAATGTTAAAAATGTATTTAAAAATGTGAAACATTTACAATAAAATGTTTATATGTACACAAAATGTACAACATGTTTGAATAAAGGTAGACATCAAAACATATATTAAAAATGTTTATCATCTATTTATAAAATGTTAAAATATGTACAAAAATGTTAATTATGTATACAAAAAATGAAAATACATATGAAAAATGTGGACATGTGTAGAAAAAATAAAAATAAAACAGACAATAAAAACTATAAAAACGAGAAAGGAAAAGTAGAAAAGCAAAAAACCTCAAAGAAAATGAAGAAATAAAATAAGAAAAAGTAGAACAAAAGAAAGAAAACTCCAAGAAACTAGAAAACGAAAGCAAAAAAAAGAAAAAAAGGAAAACCGAAAAAACTACTCAAAAATTAAATAAAAGAGAAAAACAACAGATAAAGAAAAAGAAAGACACATATCAAATCAGACCTATGAGCCGAGCGAACATACACGCGCATAGAAATGGACCGGCCTGCTATTGTAGCCTGTAGGCAGTTCCTATTAGGAATCAAGTACGAGTGACATATAGCTCTGGCGGCCTGTCGCATATACTACCTCCGTCCCATGAGGTAAGATGTTTTTCCAACCTAATACAAGCGAGTGCAGCACGGAATAGTTTAGCCTATTTTAGCCAACATAGTAGAGCGTTATTTCGGTTTGGTTGCTTCGTTTTCTACTGTTTCTAAAAAAACTGACTACTTGTCTTGGAAACATTCTGTAATCTTCCATTTCGTATTCTTTTTCAATTTTTTTTGTTTTCTTTTCTTTGTCAAATTAACTTTTTAAAAATGTTAAAAACTTCAAAAATGATTGGAATTTTCAAATTCTGTTAAAAATGTTCATGTTTTCGAAAGTGTTTGGGGTTATCAAAATTTTCTAGGAAAATTCAAATATTATAGAAAAAATGTTTGAGTTTTTTTGAAAAAATTGGGATTTTCGAAATTTCCTCGGAAATATTAACAAGTTTGGAGATTCCAAATTCTGTTTCAGAATTTTAGAAACTGGGAAATAGGAAATTTTTTGCGTTTTCCAAAACTTTGGGGATTTTGTAATTTTCAGAAAATGTTTGGGATTTTGATTTATTTTAGAAATTTCAAAAAAAAATTCTAGTTTTCTAAAATATTTGAAAATTTAAAAATATGTTCTCAATGCTAATACAAAAACCGATTGAACAAAAAAAAGAAAAAAATGAATCGCTAGAGTCTACTAGCCACAATGCGATCTCTTCTATAGTAAAGTGATTTGCAACAGTACTTTGCTGAAGGTCCATCTGCGACCCTATATACGGAAGGCTAACATCTTGACACAAGCGTCATATAGGGAGTAGCGACGCCGCCCCTAATCTAGATAATTATTTATAAATGTGCGCTAATGGTCGGGCTTTATTAATGATCTCGTGCTTTATATCATGGTGTGACAAACAACATGCCCAATGGAACCATCTGCCATGGTGGCCTTATGTCCCCCGACCAGTAGGTGTTTGTTGATAGAATGGGGCAACAAGACTTATAAACACCCCTACTTAGTGGCTCCTAGTAGGATGGTGGTCTTTCCTCTCTAGCAACTCCCGCCGCCATTGAGTTCCCCGGTTTCCCGTCCCTTTGGTGACTATCTGTTCACGGCCCCGCGACTGTGCTCCCTGGCGCGAGCTCCTGCTTGCCACCTGGACTTTGTGAAGATGGCATCCCCCCGGAAGCGTTGTACGCAACAAGTGGCAGCGGTAGCAGCACCGCGAAGGCCAACCTCGGTGAAATTTTTAATCAACATGATCTAAACGACGAAGCCTTTCATGATATCATTATTGATGGGGACAAACTAGCCGTGAAGGAGAGTGTGTGTTGGCTAGCCTTTCTAGGGTTCACATAAAAAATCCTTCAACCAAGCTACTTTTTTACACCGAGATGATGGTTGTGTGGAACCCAACCCAGGAGATACGCTTCCATCCAGTTGGCCCCAATCTCTTCGTTGTCCATGCGGCGTGGCTAGGCGACTGGAAGGGGATCATGAAGTCTGGTCCCTGGTTGTTTAGGAATTGGGTAGTACTGCTAAGCCCATATGATGCATTTAGTCCAACGAAAGAGGTGAGCATTGGCCATCTACCAATCCGTCTGCAAATTAACCGATTGTCGGATGGTTATTGCAAGAAGGATCTCGTTGAGAAACTCTTAAAGAACTGTGGCAAGATACTTGAGATGCATCTCAATGGTAACTCCAGGTCAGATTATATGCGTGTTCATGTGCGCCATGATTGTTCGTCAACCGTTGACAAAGTACGTGGGCATTATTAAAAGGAAAGAGAGGCGGGTCTTCTTGGTTCATTACGAGAAGCTTGCTCACTTCTGTAAGAAGTGTGGCCTTGTTGGTCATGAGCATAAGGAATGTAGGACCACAATTCATGATGAAAAAGAATGGAAGGACAGAGACTGGTTGTACGTTGATCCGCTGAATTGGGTAAGACCTGATAACTCTACTACTGCAGTGAGCAGTGGCAAACAAGATAACGGGAGAGGAGATGCTATAGTGACCAAGAACAAGAATGCTAAAAAGGCAATGTTGGAACCCGTGTTATGTGATACGACGTCCAACCTAAAGAAGAATGCAAATGGTATAATGGAGGTGCACATGAACTTCGGAAAGTGCTTGAACCTGGATCCTGGGTGTTGGGAAACATAGTAGAAAACAAAAAGGTCACCATACGATCACCCAGGAACACTATGAAGATGTGATAAACGGTTTGGATCAGATCATTACGGAATCTGAGTTGCAACGGAAGAAGACGAGTCGGTGTAGATCATACTCGGATTCCCTCGAACTGTAGATGAACGATCCCGCAAACCGCCCATGAATAGTCCCTCAAACAGAAGACCGAAATCATACTGTCTTCACGATCCGGCAGCGCTTCGCCGTCCAGAGCTAATCATTGTTGGATAATTAGAGGGAGGATATTAGAACCACACTGGGCTTCTAATTATGAGGATCATAGGAACTAGATCTAGCTCTAATTGGAACAAGTAGAACTAGACTAGAGAACTAGAGGAGGCTCCAAAACTTGTGTTTCCAGAGGGCCAAAACCTCTAGTATATATAGGTTGAAGGGAGGGGAAGGGGCACCACAAGGGGAAGGAAAACCTCACCCTTTTGTCGGCCAAGGAGGGGGGAACCCCCTCCAATTCGGTCTCCCCCTTCCTTCTACAAGGAGGAAGGGGACGCCTCCACCTATTGGGCCCAAGTGGCCAAATATGCTTTCCACCACTTGGCCTTTTAAGGCCAGTTGGTATTAAATTTAATATAAAAGCCTCCTAACTATTATTGGAACCTTTTATTATCCATTTAACATCTCAAAAAACATTTTTCACCCATATATTATTTATCGGTAATACCCGACATTGCCCGATAAACCCTAAAACCCTTCTGGTGACCCCAAAACGCTTCTGGTTCCTCTTGAAACTATTTCACAAATATTTCCTCATTACTCTTGTCCTAATAACATTTAGCATATCAGGGTTACCTTAAGATCATGACCCTGTAGGTTCGGTAAAACATAGACATGAACAAAACCCCTTTTGTTTAGTGACCGATAGTGGAACCGTGGACGTCCATATCGACCCCTATGAGTGCAGGAATGGCATTCGAGTGAACCTTTGGTTATCATGTGCTATTCCCTTTGCTTCGCGATACTTTACAAAACCCGGGGTGAGATGTATCTATATCCTCTTAAGTCATACACATGCTCACTATACCGGTCTTCTCATTACCGGTTTTGTTCTTCTTTCTCGTTGACATGTTCCGGCATCCTTGTGACATAGCCACCTGTGTCTGGCCAGACGATGATGGATGCCATCACACCTAGAGGGCCCTAAGACCATATCTCCGTCGTCGGGGGATCAAATCCCACTCTTGATCTATCCTGTCCCTTGTCAAACTTTGTGATGAACCTGTAAGTTGTCGTTATGATCATCGTGTTACAGATGACGTTTGAGCAACCCTAAAGCCCATCATACGGTAAGAAGTGACTACGATACTCTCAAGGTCTAAGGAACTAAATCACACGTTAGCTCTCAATGCTAAAACAATTGACATGTCATGATTCTATCTCAAAGCATAACAAACAAGTTTGGGCCAATTCAATATGATCGTTCTTCCAACGTCATATTCTCAAAGTTGTTTTAGTACTATCGTTACACTTAACGATATCCTATGATCCGGAAAACATGATCACGAGCAACACTTGAGCTAGTCTTAGAGGTGAGACTAGTAATCATAGTTTACCATCTATCATTCCACACATGCATATGAGTTTTCCACTTAATCGCATATTCTAGGATCATAGTAGCTATAGCATAGAATATAAACTCTTGATTATGAACAAGGAAATAAAATAATACAATATTATTGCTCTAGGGCATATTTCCAACACAGGGCGGGTTATATTTTAGCGGGATGGAAAAGGAGGTGACCTTTCCTAGGATGAGGAGAAGTCAAGTAGTTCTAACAGTAAGTGTGCCAAGACGGACAAGAGTGTATATGATGACAACATATTAGTGGACTCCCGAGATGGGAGCTGCACAACCCAATGAGTCTACTCTGTTGGAACTTTCGAAGGGGCGCCGGACTGTTCGAGAGGTGTTGACCCTCGCAAAACCAACATCCCCAGGTTTGTCTTTCTCTATGAGACAAGGCAAACTAAAGAAAAGATGGAGAGGCTTAAAAATAGACTTGGTTTAAGGGTTTCAGTGGTGTTGGTAGTAATGTAAGAAGTGGGTTTCGGCCCTTTTCTGGGATGAATCTTTAACAGTGCTTTTACTGGACTATTGTGCACTCTACATTGAACATGTGATGGACAATGATACTGATGTTAGCTAGAGTTGTACCTTAGTATATGGTGAACCTCAGGTGGAACATTGTCACTTGATGTGGGATCATCTCTCTAAGCCGCAGAATATTTCACAAGACCCATAGTCTATTTATGGAGATTTTAATGAGGCTATGTGGCAACGTGAACACCTCTTGCTGTGCATGAGATCAGAGAATAAGATGATGAAGTTTCGGGATTGTTTGGAGCTGTGTGAACTGGAAGACCTAGGGTTCTCTGGATTTCCATATATGTAAATAATGACTACTCGGGAGATCGAAACATCCAAGTAAGGCTCGATCGGGCTGTAGGTGATGAGGCATGGTGTGATTTATTCCCGTCGGCTAAGGCAGTGCACCTAGCTTCGTCATTCTTGGAACACTATCTGGTCCTTGTCTAGCTCAAGGTCATCGATAATTCTCGAAGACAATGCCCACATACAAAATTATGTGGGAGCGGCATCCCGTGCTACCTGAAGTTACAGCTTAAACTTTGGCAAAAAAGCATGTAGGCAACTTAGGGGAGGCAGAGAACTCTCTCAAATTAGTCATGTCTAGCCTATGCACTTCGAGAGCAGAGAACTTCAGCCACGTGATATGTTTCAAACGTATTTATATTTTTTTATTGTTTCATGCTATTATCATACCACTTTTAAATACTTATGGCAACATTATTGGACCTACTTATTAATCCAGTGCAAAGGCCAATTCCTGCTTTCTATTGTTTTGGATTTTTAGGTGAAAAATTCACAGAGCTACAATGACATGAAATTTTTTGTGATTTTTTGATGGAATAAAAGACTCCCGTAGCGAGAAGATGGAGACCGGGGAGCCAAAAGGGTACCATGCGGCCACCTGGCATGGCCAGGGCTCCAATTGTGTGGGATACCTGCGTGGGAGCTCCCTAGGTCAGTTGAGGCCCTTCTTTTGCCGCAACAAAGCTAAATGGGGGGAGATGTGTTAAAATTTCAGCTCAAACAGAGTTTCGGATCTCTCGATATTTAAGAAATGGTGCTCGGAGTCAGAAATAGAACTGAAACAAAGAGGATAACAGAGATCCACTCTCAGAGGGGCTCTCGCCTTCCGGGATCCATGGAGGCCAAGTACCCGATGGGGACACCTCTCCCCATCTAGGGAGAGGCTTAGGAAGGATAAAAATGAGGGGGGAATATCTCCCTCTCTCTTTCGGTGGTGTCGAAGCACCGTCGGGGAAACCATTGCCGCCGCCATCTTGTCCGTCAACTTTAGCGGCTTCGTCAACATCTTTCTCCCTCTCTATTCAGTGGAGCACTCTCTCGCAATTGCTGTAATCTCCTACTTGAACCACTACCGCGGGATGCTGCTAACGCGACACTATGATCAGAGACCCTTTCATAAAACTGCGTGCGATGCATTAATCGCAAACGGGGATGTAAAAAATCCGTCAAAAAGGTGCAAAACGTTTGCGATGGAGGATGCATCAAACACGGTTCAAATTTTAGTTGCGTCTGTGATGCAGGGCATACGGTTCAGTTCAATGAACTATTTGCGATGAGGAGGAACAAAAGAAACGGGCAGCCAGATAAAGGTGTGTGCGATATACAACATACGGTTCACTCGGATGAACTATTTGTGATTAGGCAACACAAAAGAAACGGTCAGCCAGATCAAGGTGTGTGCGATATACGGCATGCAGTTCACTCGGATGAACTGTTTGTGTTGAGACAAGAAAACAGAAACGTTTCAATATAACAAGATGTGTGTGATATGCGGCAAACAGGTCTATAATCAGAAATGTGTGTGAAGACCGATAATAACACAGACGGTTACTACTAATAAGACATGTGTGTGCGATGGAATTGCATACGGAACAACAATATGAAGTGATCGTAAGATTACTTCGGGTGAAGAATAACTTATTCTGCACCCTGGGTGATGAATAGTATCACTACACACACACACAAACACACACTTATAAGGACATGGTTGCATAACCAAATTAAACATCCACTTACATAGGTGGCTATTACAACCATGGCATTTGCACACACCAAAGTAAACTATTACATGCATAATTACATAGGTGGCTACTGCACACATGACATTTCCACACACCAATAAAGTAAACTATATATTACATGTATGATTAACTAGCATAAACGATCATCTGATCATCATCTACTTCTTGTGACGCTTGCTCCGCTTGTGGCTCAATCCGGGCTCGTCGATTTGGGTAACGAGGCACTTTCTCATGTCAACAATCCACCGGTGCATCTCATAGCATGTGTACACACTCTTGGCTGCGAACCTGAGGTGAGGTTCATCCAGTTGCCGCATCCAGGCCCTGTGCCAGGATATGGGACTTGTTCTCTGGGCATCCTGCTTCATATTTTTGTAGTAGGGGTCGATGATGGCCGATGCGAGTTCAACCAGGGAGTCCTTCTTCGTACTGCCCCAGACCCTATAGTGCTCACGGATTTCGACAAGGTTCTTGCAGGCCAAGCCCGTAACCCTGAGCGCTTTTACATCGTCGATGGTTTCCACCGTGGCGAACTTGTAGTCGGTGCTGTTGACAAACCTGTTGAAACGGTCACAAGGCTCTGTGGCCATGCAATAGTGATAGATGAGGACATGATGGCACACACACAATTGGGCGACGGCAAGCTTCTGATCTATACCGGGATGACCGGCGTTGTATTGGAGGTCGATGCCGACCACCTTGTACTTGTCTCGAGCAAGTAACTGCTCAACGCTGTTGATCTAGTCGTTCACCACGGCTGGGTCGATGGTGTACATCACCGAGAGATCCATCTCCCTCGCGTGGGTCTCCCCACTCTATGCTCGCCGAACTCCATTAGAGCGCGCTAGACACCCCCTCTCTATGTGTCGTCGTGGGTGTGCTTGTTGTGTTGTGGGGCGCGATCGAAAGGTTGAAGAGACTAAGGTTATAATGGCCACGCGAATTAAAAGGGAAGCCGGAGGGCCAGGAATATCGGCAGGCCCTGATGGCAGTTCTAATTTGCATTACATAACTCCATCTTGCCGCACGTAACTGCATCGTGTGGCAATGCGCGCGGCGCAACCGCATGCATATGGGGCCCCCGACGTGATCATGTGCACACCCAACCGCTGGCAGAGCGCATGCGGAGAGACGCGAGCAGAGCGCTCTGCGGTCGGCCCAACAGCGAGAAACCATATATATATATATATATATATATATATATATATATATATATGTGTGTGTGTGTGTGTGTGTGTGTGTGTGTGTGTGTGTGTGTGTGTGTGTGCATATAGCAATTGAACACGCAAGGAAAAGCTGTCCACAAGCCGAGCGCGTCGACAGACGCGAGCAGAGCGCGCCGCAACGTCTAACGGCGAGCACAACGTGCTGCGGCGCCTAATGGCGAGCAGAGCTTGCCGAGGGACGCGAGCAGAGGCCAGCATAGTGATACATGGCAAATAAGACGAACTGCGCGAGCGATGTCGGAGACATTAAGCACGAATCAAATTAGAGTTGCGTGTGTGATACGTGGCATACAGTTGATCCATCCGAGCAGTTTGAGATGAAATAAGCCTTGTATGTTGTGGGCAAACGCTTGCCGGTATATAACCTTAAATTTAACCAAAAAAGTGTTAATGCATGTTACAAAAATTGTATAGTTGGAAACCATGTTCAAATACGAATCCAACGAGATAATCTTTGGCGACATGCATTCGTATTTTATTAGTTAAATCCTACTTATAAACCAGGATGGGGGTATAGTAGGTAATTAAATTGTAAACGTTTTTTTGTATTAACCATATGTGTACGTGTCCTTTCCTTATCCTCTCTCACGTCTTGTCACCTCGCTGCCGCAGACGACTTACAGCGCAAGCTTGCGTAGCGTGCAGGGGCGTTCTTTGGCCAAATGGTGGCGCCAATGAATCATCGGTAAGCCCGTTCCCGCGCAACCTCATAGGTTCCCTTGTAAGCTTCTCTCCCAACTTAGTGAAATCCCCCCAAATCCCAATACTTACCGGCCTGCTATATAAACCCTCACGGCCGACGAGTCCTGCGTTGCATGTTCCCCTCCCTCCCTGTAGCCTATCTCGTCTGCTTCTCCCACAATCTCCAATGGCACCGGCCCGTCGTCTTCGCTCAGCCACTCCACCGTCCTCAAAGGACAGATCCAGCTGGGAGGCTACACCACGGCGGCGGCTCAGTCCCCGGCGTCATGTAGTGCACGTGGCATCCCTGTTGGGTGTGCGTCGAACACCCACCACACAACTGTTGTCGGCCGCTGTTGTCGGCCGCTGTTGCCGCCACACAACTGTCGAAAGCCAGGGCAATCGCCCGCTCCGCCGCCGCCACCCGAAGGCGGGAGATGGCTGTCGTACCCGCCACCCTACTAGCAGCCATCACCCGCTCCACCACCATGGCCCAAAGGCCGGAGGTGGCCGTCGTGGCCGCCACCCCACTACCGACCATCACCCGCTCTGCCACCGCGACACAAAGGCGGGAGGTGGCCATCATGGCCGCCACCCCATCGTCAGCCGCCAGCCCACCGTCGACCGCCGGGATCATCACCCGCTCCGCCACCACCGCCCGGAGGAGGAAGGTGGAGGCCCGCACGTGCGTCAGCGACCTTGCGCGCTACATCGAGTTCCTGCGGGAGGAGGAGGAGCGCCTCGTCGAGCATGCAAAGAGCCTTACCGCAGTCGTGGTCGCAGCACACGCCGACGCAGAGGCGAGGAATCAGGAGATCTACAAGCAGTCCGGTCGGTTCGAGAGGGATCGTTTGGAGCGGTAGTGGGCGTTCGAGCTGACGAGTGCTAACCCTTGAGCATGTGTTGGTTTTTCCTTGAAGAGGAAAGGGTGATGTAGCAAAGTAGCGTAAGTATCTCCCTCAGTTTTGAGAACCAAGGTATTGTAATAGCCTGGTTTTGGCCCTTTTCTTTTTCTTTTTGATTTATTGGTTTTTGCTTTGTTTTATTTGGAGTGGTTCTGTGGCCTTGTCATGTGGGAAATCATCTTCATTTCCTCTCCCAAGTGGCTCATCATCCTAAAAAATTTGCCAAGATCATGTCACTCCACTGCTTGACCAAACCCTAATTTCTTTTTGTCAGGAATATTCTTTTTCCTAATAAAGGAATAGCCATGTCTGCCCTAGGTTGTGAAGCAACCCATATTTCTGTCCATCAAAAAATTCCCAAATAATTCTCATAATTTCTTTGGGTCATATGTTGCTTAAATATGCCCAAACTTTCCTGTCCTAGCCCAAGAATAATTCCCCAATAATTATTCTTCATTTCTTTCCAGAGGGGCACTTTATGAAGGAAGTGTCACCTATCCTTTCCTGATTGCTCCCAAATCTTTTGGGAATTATCGTATGTCTAAATCATTGACACATGCCAAAATTCAACTTTATTTGCCTAGCCAAACTTCCTCAGTGATTTTTCAAAGTTCCTGTCTGAGGGAAGCCTTTGTGAAGGAAGTTCTAGGTAGGGTTCTCCAAATGAGTTGAAATTTTGCACACTCCTCCATGTGTTCATATTATGCATCTCCTCCAAAATTTAGCCCCATCCAATCATCTATGTGAGCCCAACACCAAATCTTTGATTCCGTTAATATTTTTAGGTTGTGAAGCAAGTATAATTTATATTGCTTAAAAAATCCTGATAAATTACTAGATGGTTATCATACCCAAATAACTTCTCTCCACAAATTTTGGGATCAATTATTAAAGCCAATATTTTTATAGAATTATTGCAAGACTCTGGTCACTGAAGATAGCTGTGAAGGAAGTACCATTTTGGTGAATCCAATTGGTATGAGATTTTTACAGCTTCTTACTATGACCAAATCACCAAGCCTTGCCAAATGTGAGCTCAATTTGACACTCCATGTGAGTGCACCTTCCTGATCTTGATTCTGGACTAAATATGCACTTGTGAAGCAACTATGGTGCATCGTGGTCCTGATCTTCTCAAAGTTACCAGGGTGAAAGTCCTTGTTTACCTAAACCTCACAGACAACTCCATTACTCCCAATCATCTTCCTGTTGATCACCAGTGCTCACCCAAGTTTACTACAGTAAACTTCAGAGGGTGATTACCATTTAACCATAGAAGTTTTCACCGAACTACCACCGTAGTGGAGGCCTACCCTAGAAGAACTTACCCGTAGGCAACAATTTCCAGCCCATCCCTCCTGCTACATGCCAGTGCACGCGGTGACCGCGTTAATGGCATCATAGTGCACGCGCTCTGTGTGTGCAGTGGCCGCGTCCAGTGGTCGTTTCTGCTTCGGCCCCTCCTCCCCTCGTCGCCTTAGCGCGCGTGACCGTGTCCATTGTCTTCCTCTCGTCGTCGCTGTTCCCCTGGACCCCTCTCCCCCTCCGTCCGTTTCCTCACCGACGCCCACCCACGCTCGCTTCCGAACGCCCACGGGAGCATAGTGCACCGACCGTCGTCTTCCTCCTCGTCTCTTCCTCCTTGCGCCTCCTTTGGCCTCCTCCTCCCTGTGAGCTCTCCACTGTACGTCACTCGTTGCCTGCCTCCGAGCTCATGCGCGCGCACATGTGTCCGCGGCGCCGCCACGCGTCCGCGGCACCGGCCACGCGTCTGCGGCGACGACAGCGCGGCACACCCCTCCCCTCGCCTATATAAGCCCACCCCAAGGCCTCTCGACCTCACCATCGCACTTTCCTCACTCCTCTAGCCCGTCGCCCGAGCCCCGGAGCTCCTCCCCGTCTCTATTGGCCGCCACGGTCGTCGGAGCGCGTCGGCCAAATTAGCCCGAAGCCAAGCCCCTCTCTTCCGTCCACCACCACCAGAGGCCTCCCCTCTACCCACCAAGCCTCCCCCTTCCCTCGACTAGTCGCCGGAGTAGTTGTGGCCGTCGTCCCCAAGATCGGCCGCCGCCTCCCCTGCTTGCTATTGCTGAGCGCCGCCGCCGTTTTGTCCTCCCCGGCGCCCGATTTCCCTCTGGATGGACGTGGTGGGCTAAGCCTCGCTCGCCGACATCATCCCCACGGCTGGAGATGGCCGGAGCCGGTCTGGCCAGACGCCGGCCGAGCCAGCCCCCCCTCTCCTCTGTTCTCTGTCGGGCGCGAGGAAGAAGCCAGGCAAGAAGATAGAGAGAAAGAGATGGATAAGGCGGGCCCCACTTGTCAGTTGCACAACGCCACGGGCCCCACTGCCACGCTGGATTAGTGGAAGCGTACTTCCGAGAAGTACGTTTTCGCCTTCAGAAAGCGCATTCATCTTCTGCTCCAGCCATAAGTGTGTTTTCCTAGTTTGAAAATGTATTCTCTCCTTAGGCGCTTTCTATTTTCTCACTCAGGGGCCTGTTTGTGATGATTTTATTGCAGAAAGGTCCCTGGCAGAAAACACTTCATATCTTTTTGCTCCCAACTCCAAATGAGGTGAATCCAAAGCCCACTTCTTCGTCTCATTGAGCCTGTTTTGTTGGTCACACTTTCAGCATGTTTTGACATTCTGAAAATGACCATTTTGCCCCTGCCCTTATTCAGCCCCCTCTGAGAGAGAACATTTTTTGGCGATTCTTCCGCGAGCTTCTCGCACTTCTTCCCGGTGATTTCTTCCACCCCAGGCAAGCCACACCATCCATTTGCATGATTGCAATGCAGTGACATGGTTTATTTATTTGAACTTGTTTAAAATATTGCATTAGCTATGTATGATTTATTCATGGCATTTCTCGGAGTATGGTTTTGATCTAGATGTTGCCATGATATTGCCTGGAGTTCTAGGACTTATGTTTTGATGATTATGTGGATGACATGTGCCTTTGGATTCTTAGTGGCTATTATGATTATTTTCATGATGGTATCTAGTATTATTTTGGAGTATTACTTTGGATATCATGTTGCCTTTGGATTATTAGTGGCTAGTGTTATTTCCATCATGATGTTAGATGATATTATGTTTTGGAGTATGATGTTGGAGATGATGCTTGCATGTGGACCATAGTTGGATAGTTAGTTCTTGATATTTGAGTAGTAGTCTTATCGTTCTTGGATTCATCCTAATAGTAGTGTTACAATATCCTCGGAGTATCTTGGTATGATGTTATGATGCTTGGATTATTTGTTGGGTATGCTATAACTTGGATTATAGGTTGATAGATGATATCGGAGTATTAGTCATTACAGTTATATTCTTGGGGATAAATTCCATCATTAAGTTGGTCAGGTGCCACCGAACCGGGCTTTCTCCAGTGCAACCACATTTGCCTTTATGGGAAGGCCCTAATGCGATGCTATTGTCATGTCTCTCGCCGGTGCCTCCAACGAGGGAAGCTTATGGGCGCGCGCTACCCTGATCAGGTGGGCGGACATAAGCCTTGTGTGCCTGTTGTTGTTGTTATGTGCACATGTCCCCGTTTGGGACGGTTTTATTGTTTTGGCCATGACGGTGGCCGTTGGTGTCTTTGGTAGACACGGGGCCACCCAGGACTAGCCAAGTGGGGAGTGAGTCGGAGTGGCCGGGAGAGTGTCATGGCAGTAGATCGGTTTTGTCGGAACGCCGTTGGTCCACCCGAATGGGAGTGCGAGGCCATGGGTTCCGTGGTGTGGGTACAGTGCACTACCTCTGTAGAGTGTGTATTTAAATCTATCGATAGCCGCGTCCTCGGTCATGGGCATGGGTTCGTACTAGGTCACACCGTTCGATCAACACTCACATGACGGAATGACTTATAGGTGATTTATATGTTGATATGTTGAGCAGTACAGATTGGCAGGATGTTGATGATGATGTTGGAGACCAAGTGTTGGTCATGGTAGTGATCGCCGGAAAGATCGCCGTTTGAGACCAAGTGTGGGTCATGGTTGTGATCGCTGGAAAGATCACCGTTTGGTTTTGATCACGAGGTGATCGAGATGGTATATTGATTGGCCAGTTAGCCAAGAGAGATATGGTTATGGAGATCTAAGATGGTGATTTATCAATATTGTATTAGTTTCATACCATGCTTAGTAGTTGTTTCATCATGGTAGTTGTTAATTAATTAACATGTTAATGCTATGTTATTGTCTTGCCTTGATGTTTATGGTTGTTGTGAGCTTGCAAGTGCATTCAATGTACTGACCTAGCGTGTCATGCCAGATTGCAGGTGATGCCATGATTGCTTGCTTGCTTGTCGAGGTTGCCGTGCGTGCGCGCTAGATCGTGTCCCATCCAGAGTCCCTGCGGAGTGGATTTCACCACCTTCGTCGTTGTTCCACTGCTACGAGTTGTTTCGCTACTAACATAGAGCAAGTGTAGTATCGCAGGCGTAGTGTCGCCATGCTGATGTGCTTCTTTGTAACATCAGACCCTTGTATTTTATTCTTGTAATAAGAGCTGATTTGTTCTATGTCAAGCAGTGTCGTATTCCAGAGACTTATCCTCGATCTCAGGGCTGGAATACAGGGTGTTTCGGTTTCTCCGAGCCGGGGGCCACAGCGCTTGGTATCAGAGCAGGTCTAGTTGTAGGACGCCCTAGTCAGCGTGAGCGGTAGAAATCAGTAGTATAGAGTTTGGCTTGTTTTTTGCATTTGGTTGCTGCACTTGTTTGTTGCATAACATGCATATAGCCTTATTTGCTGCTGACAATTTATCTGGTGAGTGTAGATGGCATCGGTTCAGATCCACTATAGCTCAGCCTTTGCATTTCTCCAATTTTCTTTTCTTGCTCGTTCTTCGGTGTTTGGTGTCATATCTGTCCCAGCAGACTGATTGTCGGATTTTGGGTTCCGGCAGACCCTTGAGGTTCGAACACTGGGGTGCGCGCGGAGATTTCGCCTTCTACCTACCTGCACCCCACCGCCACGCTAAGATCTAAGCTACGGAAAGAACAGCACAAGAGACACAGGGTTTATACTAGTTCGGCCCACCATTGTGGTGTAATACCCTACTCTAGTTTGTGGTGTGGTGGATTGCCTCTTGGGCTGATGATGATGAGCAATACAAGGAAGAACAGCCTCGCGAGGATCTGTTCTTGGCTTGCGGGATGAACTGCTAGGAGGAGTTCAGTCACCCTTCTCTCTCTCTGTGTGATGCTACTCGATCCGATCCCATCTTGTTTCTGGGTTGGCCGATCTTCGATCCCCTCTACCCTGGGGGTGGCTAGTCCTATTTATAGGCAAAGGCCTTGGGCCTCTTCCCAAATATTGAGCGGGAAGGGCGCCAACAATTGGCCATTTTGAAGGGGAACATCTGGTACACTTATCCTGACTAAAGTTGGTCCTTGTCTGCCAAAGGCTCTGGTGGTGACGCTGGCTTGGGATTCACAATGACTTCCTCCCTGCCGTTGGGCTGGTCTTGGTCTCGTTGCACCGAAACGGGTGCCTTTGCTTGATGCTCTCGCCTGCGCTTGCTCCCTTTGCACCAAAGAGGAAAGGAGGACACTGCGCGGGCTGGCGCCCGCCTGGTGCCCTTGATCGTCATGACTTGCATCACGGGCACCTCGTGAGGTACCCCGCCTTGATCTCTCCGCCTCCTCACGAGCCAGCCTGACGAGGCCGTGCCTGAGGAAGCTCCGTGTCGTCCGCCCCGCGAGGCTTGGCCCCTTGCGAAGGTCTTGGGTCTGTGTCCATGAAGATGGGCCGTGCTGGCCCCCCCTTTGAGCCACGCCGCAGGCCGTAGGCAGGCAAGTCTGGGGACCCCCCTTCCCAGAACACCGACAGTAGCCCCCGAGCCCAAGGCACGCCCGGACTTGTCCGTGCAGGGAGGCGAAAGGGCAAGGGCGAAGCGCCGCGGGCCCTAACAGCCTGCGGCCTTGGGCGCCGCGTGGCGGTTGATTGGGCGTGGGCGGCACTGTTCCCCCACGCCCCCTTATTTTGCGCCATGCTAGGCAGACTCGTCGTCGTACACATCCGCTCCCCTTTCTGTTGCTCGAGCGCCTTCTATCCTTCCTCCTCTCGAACTCCAGCTTATGTTTTCAACCCAATCTCGAACCTTTCCCCCCTTCCCATCGCCATGGCTCCGACGAAGAAGGGAAGAGGGAAGAAACCCATGCCTCCGGCTCGCTCGCCGCCGTTGGCGGCCCCCGCCGTCGACTGGTCGATCATAATCAACCGAGAGGGCTTGGGCAAGGTCAGCTCAGCTCTGGCCACTATCTTCAACGAATGTGGGAGGACGATGGCCTGGCCCGCGTCTCACTTCTCCATCGATAGGATAGTCACCGAGGTCCAGTATTTTGTCGACGCCCTGTGGGCGGGTCTGGTTCCCCCCTTTTCTGATTTCTTCAATGTCGTGCTTTCCCACTATCAGATCCACATAATGCATCTGGGTCCTTAATCCATCACCCTTCTTTCGGTCTTCGCCTTTGTTTGCGAGGCATTGGTGGGCATCCTTCCTTCGGTTGCCTTGCTGCGCCACTTCTTCTCTCTGCGCCTTGTCGACCCTACCCAATGCTCGGCATGTGTGAGCTTTGCTGCCGCGTCTGAGACAGCGGCCTCAGGGATTGACTTCAGGCTCCCTTCGCCCGCGGCTGGGTTCCGCGAGCGGTGGCTGTATGTGGATGTAGGGGTGCCCATCCCCCTGCTATCGGAGCCAACTTCGCCTGCTGTCCCCAATTCGGGCTGGGGCCAGGAGACGCTCGAGAGCCCCCGACTCGTCTTCGTCTGGCACCGCTTCACGTTCTAGAGGTCGCTTGGCGTGACAGCGCCCAAGGTGGTGAAGGAGTTCCTGCTATGCCGCATTGCTCCTTTCCAACGCCACCCCCGCCGGATGTGGGCCATCAGCGGGCGTGATGATCGTATGAGGCTCCAGGAAGAGGACCTGACGCCTGAAGTGCTGAGGACAGTGCTCTTGATCCTGACCGGGGACCCCAACCCTAGCAGCATCCAACAAGGAGGGGCCTTGCTGTACCGCTGCCAGAACAGGGGTGATTTTGTGAATCAGATGCCTATCTTTGATGAGTGGCAGCCGCGCCCCGCCGGCCTCCAGGGGCCTCGCGAGAACCCAGTGACGGTGACTGCCCTTCCAGTCGGCCAAGGCGACTCTTCCTCAAGTGGCGGAGCAGGGAGGCATGAGGTGCCAGAGGCCGAGGGGGCTCCCGGCGGGGTGACGGCGCCGGAAGACGCTCATGAGGGAGCAGCTCTTGGGGCCCGTGCCGCTGAGGCTGAGGGCGGCAAGTAGCTGCCCTCAGCGCTTGCGGCTGAGGCCCCTGAGGCTCCAGTCGCTTCTCTTGGCGAGGTGACAGGTAGTGCGCATCAGGCAGGCGCCCCTGACGCGGATCGCCTTGATGCTTCATTCTCGTCGCAGGTTGATCCCTGCGCTCAACTCTTGGGCCGCTTCCGCGTGGACTTTGAGGCCCTCCAGAAGAGAAGGGAGGCCCTAGGCGATGATTACCCTTGTCGCCTGCTGAAGCATAGGAAGTACTTCACCACTGATGAGTAAGCCTTCTCCTTTTCCAGCTCCCGATCCTTCTATTGCTTTTGCTGATCCTTGCTCCACAGGCCCCTTCCAGCCAAGCTCGCGGAGACGGCTGAGGTGCCGCCCCCCTTGGCTTCGCCCCCTCTACCGTCCTCAAGCGCTCCGAGCAGCAGAGCCCTTGTGGTGAGGGCGATCGGAGAGGCGAACTGTCCCGAGGCGCATCGAGGCCCTGCGCACCTCGCGATCCTCCCTCGCGGGCCTTCTTGTGGCATAGCCAGCCTGTCGTGGGCTTCTCGCCTGGTCGTGGACTGCAATTGGCTAAGGCGCTCCCTGCACTCTTCATCTGGGGACGAGCTGGCTCCAGGCCGGGCTTCTGGCGTGGCGTGCCCGGCCGTCGCGAGGGTGCCAGCCCCCAGCCCCCTGCCCGGAGGGGGTGTGCTGATTCGTGGCCACCGGCGCTTGCTTGGGGCAGATGATGGTGTGGAAGACGTGCTCGAGCGCGCCCGGGAGCGTCGCACTCTTCGCCAAGGATTCCTTCGAAGGGCGGCTGACACGGTGAACCTGCTCGGTAAGGAGCTTGCTGATGAAGACGCGCGCCTTGAGGCCGAGGGTCTGCGCCTGGCTGCAGAGAGGTGCGAGCTGGAGGGTGCCATCGCCCTTGCGCGCCATCAGCACGATCTTGACAATGAAGAGGCCAAGGCGTCGCTGGTGGCCTCTCGGGAGGCCCGATCTCTGGCCGCTGAGGAGGCCAGGAATCTGACCAGCGGCGAGAGGCGGCGGAGGAGCGGGCTCGGGAGCTCCTGGCCCGGTGCCACTCACTGGAGGAGCAAGTGGAGCTGCGCGAGGCAGCCCTCGCGTCGATGAAGGTGGCCTCTGGCGACCCAGCGGAGCTCCAGAAGCGTGAGGAGGCGCTGACGCTGGAGGCCGCCGAACATGCACGCGAGTACGAGCGTCTGGAGACGAGGGAGCGCTTGGTGACGCAGGCGGAGGATGATGTCGCTGCACGGGAAGCCCGTGTCCTGGAGGAGGTCGAACATCGGGTGGCGATGGCGCGCTTGAACCTCGAGCGTGAGTTTGAGGAGAGGCTGGGGTTGATCCGGGCCGAGGCAGAAGGTAGGACTGCTACCTTGAGGGCCAAGCTGGAGGAAGCGACACGGCGAGCCGATGCTTTTCGGGCCGCCCTTGAGGTAGCGCAAGGGGAGTCAACCACCTCCCAGGATGAGGTGCTCCTTCTTCGCCATTGGGTGGAGGAGGCTGAGGCCGTCGACGCCAGAATGCGGACGAGATACGTCAGCGGCGGATCCTGGAGCATGAGCACGACCCCATGCTCACCACGCTCCGGGAGAGAGCCAACACAGCCTTGGGCAACATCTGCGAGGCGGCTGTTGGCGAGCCGCACGCAGTCAACTACGCCGGCAACCTTCAGTTCTTCACTGATGTGGTGATGCAGCTGGAGGCGCGGTCGGTCAGGGCCGACAGGTTGGTGGAGGAGAGGAGCCGCGCCCTGCTCGGGCGTGCCTTTTCTCGCGTCTTCAGCCATCTCCAGAACATGGATCCCCACTTCGATTTGGACGCCACCATCGCCCCAGTCCCCCAGGCCGTCCGAGATGACCTGGCGCACTGGGTGGAAGACAATGTGGATACTCTTGTCAGGGCCTTCGCTTCGGACAACGACGGAGTGATCGTGGCCGCCGACGAGGGCCGCGTGGTGAACGGCCTTGACGCCGCTGGCAGCAAGGCAGACAGCGATGCGAGTCCAACGACGCCAGCAGCGGTTCGGGTGGTGCTCCTGAGGACGCATTGGGGGATTTATCCGACTGGTTATGCATCGTTCCTGTTTCCTTACCCTGCATGAATAGAACTCAGGTCTTGGCCCGATGGTTGTGAGAGCATTTTGGGAGGGGGAGCCCCTCATGTAAAACTTGTGTTCATCGTATTAGTAGATGTTTACATTGCCCATGCGCCCGCGCCAAGTGGTTGGCTAAGCGACATGCTGGTTGGCTAGTTTTACCTTCGTTCTGTGCGGGCCCTGAGGTAGCCTGTGGGAGGCTGTGGTGTCCCGAGTGTTCCCTGATCGAATCCGTAGGATTTGTAGTAAAAAACCCTCCTGAGAGGACGCGGCGGCGGCAGTCTGGGCTGCGCGCAAGCTAGGCCTGACCCGGCTCGCGAGGGGCTCACGAGGGGAGGCAGCTGAGGCGGAGTGGTAATCAAAACGCGAGAAATTGCTCGAACGAGACTAAGCACCCCTTCCCCGAACACACGCAAATCTCAAATTCGAATCCAACTTAAATCCAGCGGGGGGAAAGTGACAACCAAAGGGAAAAGCAATGAAAGCAGACAAAAGGCCGCATCCGGCACCTAATCTAGTCTTGGACGTCTTCTCACCAGCGCGGAGCTAAGTGCTGCCACTGGGCGTGGGAGGGAGCCCCAGGGCCTGAGGCTGGCACCCCTGAGACTCCGGGGCGTGTACAGCCCCACTCATTATTATGTGAGAGTGTCACGGGGCGGCGAGCTTCACAGGCACTGGGCCTTCTTCACAGGTACCAGCCTTGCTTCATATCGCCAGACGAGGGCCCCGCCTTGCGCCACACTCTAGTGCCATCAACGACGACCGGAAACCAGGACGCCGCCGATGGGGTAGAGCGGTCGCCAGCGGTTCCCCCGACGACCACGGGTCCTCCGCCAGGGGCAGGCCCTGAGGCACCTCCCCAGCAGAGGGCCTACCTCCTGAGAACACCTTGCTCCGAACGCTACAGTGGTGATGTCGGATCTCGGCCCCTCTCCTGCAGCCCCCTGCGCCCTCCTCCCGAGGGGTAGGAGACTGTGGGAGCGGGGTAGGTACTCACTATGGCGACCTGCACCTCCTGCGATCCATGATTAGCGTATGCCTGCTCCTGAGGAATTAGCGGTACCCGATAATCGTTGCCTCCAGCGTGGTTAGTGGGACCGTCCCGGGGCTCCTGGAAGAGCTCAGCTTCTGGCGCCTCGTCCCCCCAGCTTGGGCTGAGGAGCGAGCCTTGTTCGCCCTCGTGAGGGTGCCCTTAGTCCACCATGTGGGGCACATATTCTTCTGGCGTCGTCATCCCGAAGGCCACGCCGTAGTGCTCCGCGTGCCATGCGGCTCTGCTTGACGCGCCCACCGTGGGGTGGTAGCGCGGCCGTCCACTGGGGCCGTGGGTCGCGTCGAGTCCTTATTCTTCGCGGACCGGGAGCGGGGGCAGTGCCGCCGCCGGTCCGGTGCCGACAGCTTCGCTGGTGTTTGAGTAGCCTTGGAGCCCGCGGGCGCGTGCAAAGCCCCCGCGCGGGCCGCCCCGGGCTTGAGATGGGAGCTGGGTGCAGAAGGGGTGAGCCCTCGAGGCGGCAAAGCCCAGGAGCTCTGCCACCCACTCCAGCAGCACATCGCGGCCGCCCTCCAGCAGCCTGCACTGCAGCAGCTCTCGGGCCACCGTGAGCGCAGCCCTCGAGTTCGCCTGCTCCCGGCGGGTGTACGATGTCGTGGTCGCGGCGTGATTGGAGGCCCTTGCTGCCGACCGCGCCTGCCGCGGTGTGAGAGCTGTCGAAGTCTGTCTACGTCGCTCGCGGCCCGCAGCGCCCTGCGGACCGCGAGCTGCCTGGGGCACGGGGTCGCCCGAGGCGAGCGGCTCTGCGCGGGCGGGCCATGCCGCCCAAGGATCTGGGTCGCCCGCCTGGTCGCCGGACATGGTGATGATGACGTGACAGGACAAGAAGCGGTAGAAGGTGGATTCCAGCGCACCCCTACCTGGCGTGCCAAATGTCGAATTTCGGGTTCGTAGACCCTTGAGGTTCGAACACTAGGGTGCGCGTGGAGATTTCGCCTTCTACCTACCTGCACCCCACCGCCACGCTAAGATCTAAGCTATGGAAAGAACAACACAAGAGACACATCGTTTATACTAGTTCGGGCCACCATTGTGGTGTAATACCCTACTCTAGTTTGTGGTGTGGTGGATTGCCTCTTGGGCTGATGATGATGAGCAATACAAGGAAGAACAGCCTCGCGAGGGTCTGTTCTTGGCTTGGGGGATGAACTGCTAGGAGGAGTTCAGTCACCCTTCTCTCTCTCTCTCTCTGTGATGCTACTCGATCCGATCCCAGCTTGTTTCTGGGTTGGCCGATCTTCGATCCCCTCTACCCTGGGGGTGGCTAGTCCTATTTATAGGCAAAGGCCCTGGGCCTCTTCCCAAATATTGAGCGGGAAGGGCGCCAACAATTGGCCATTTTGAAGGGGAACATCTAGTATACTTATCCTGACTAAAGTTGGTCCTCGCCTGCCAAAGGCTCTGGTGGTGACGCTGGCTTGGGCTCCACAATGACTTCCTCCCTGCCGTTGGGCTGCTCTTGGTCTCGTTGCACCGAAACAGGTGCCTTTGCTTGATGCTCTCGCCTGCGCTTGCTCCCTTTGCACCAAAGAGGAAAGGAGGACACTGCGCGGGCTGGCGCCCGCCTGGCGCCCTTGATCGTCATGGCTTGCGTCACGGGCACCTTGTGAGGTACCCTGCCTTGATCTCTCCGCCTCCTCATGAGCCAGCCTGACGAGGCCGTGCCTGAGATAGCTCCGTGTCGTACGCCCCGCGAGGCTTGGCCCCTCGCGAGGGTCTTGGGTCTGTGTCGATGAAGATGGGCCGTGCTGGGCCCCCCTTTGAGACACGCCGCAGGCCGCAGGCAGGCAAGTCTGGGGACCCCCGTTCCCAGAACGCCGACACTGATGTCGAGTGATCCTAACACTGTTCATAGAAATGGTGCTCAGGTATCACACCGATATCCTCCTTTCAGCTCCACCTATCATTTCGGTGATAGACACGCTTCTGTCCCGAATCGTCATTTTTATCTTGTCGTGTTGGCAACCCTTAATGGTCTCAGTCATCATAAAAAGGGCAATGTCAGCAGCCTCAGTTTTTCCTCGCTATCATATTTCTTGGACGAGTACGGATCTTTTTCCGTCCACTTGATAATAATGTGGGTGTCCTGCTAGATGGTTACCAAGTACGTCCTTGCCTCCGAGCTGGTCCAGATTGCTACCTGGCTAAGCTAGGACTTGGTGTAGCACGATTTACACCAATTCTTCCACACATTTATTCATCCTCGTGCACATCGTCATAGCATGCTAGACCGTAGAACCGGAGATCCCACGAGATTTGTGTGCTTAAGTAGGCATGCATATTGTGTGACTAGCAGTAATATGTGACACTGATTGTGTGTGAATTGATTATTGTTGTGTGCTTTTGTTTAGTTGAGTTTTCTTATTTCTTTTGGGCCCCAGTGTTACATTATTTCCCCCTATAAAGAGTTGCTCATCAACCGACAACGGATCCGAAGAATCAGCAAGGAGTTCAAATATTTGGAAACTCAGCTAAATAGAATGGAATTCTCAACCGACTGTAGTGAAATGGGGAATATCTGATTTTGAGGCTGATAATCAATTTTTGTATTAGTGTGCACTCCTCACAACAGTACTAAAAACTCAAGTCTACATCAATACCAAATCCTCACAACAGTAATGATCAAGTCAGTAGTAAGACAAGTCAGGTACAAGCTCAACGATATATTTTCAATCAAAGGTATGGATCATGTACAAAATTTTGGCTCAGCGATGCATGATGCTTGAAATATGTTATCATCCGAAATAAAGTCAGCATGTGATATGCTCAAGGAAGACAGCCAAACAAATTTTATCATGCAAATAATCAGCCACCGAATATTATGGGTGGGTGTGTGTGTGTGGATTTCAGTCTGCATATCATAGTATGAAGCTTTGGATGTAAGAAACTCAGTATTCTTTCACACGCTGTCGGAAGAAATTTATGATGCAAGGCTCCTTGATTTTCCTCAGCCTGATATGTGCACAATTTCCGGTCCAAGATACCCGGTCTTTCTCAGCAAGATACCTCAGTAAAAGCTTCTGACAGACGGAAAATGAATCCTTCTCGACAATAACCCGAGGAGAAGCTTCTCAAGTACGGAAACCCAGCTTCTCCTGCACAATACTCATGGCAAGCTTTGTTGTGTAAGCTATCGAGGCTTCTTCTGCACGCTACCCAGACAAAAGCTTCGAGCAGAAGCTAACGAGCCTTCCTCAGCAAGCTACTCGGATGGCTTCTCTCGTAAGCCACTCAGTCCACATCAATACCACAGTATTGCACCGTCCTCAGAGATTATGCGGTGAGTTGGCAATAGATGGCAATACATTCCAAGGATCGGATTTGCAATAATTTTGTCAGAAACACAAATCAGTCAAAACATATGTCTACCTCAAGGAACAAGTGTTCAGTTGCATATGATTCTTACACATATGGTTAGCATGCATCCCCAATCATATCAGTCACTCATACGAGGTACAACAAGGATCCAACAGATATACCTAAAGGAAAGTATGGATCCCACAGCCTCATGAATCACTCAAATGAAGATAAACAGAGATACATTTCATATAATACAAGGATCAACAAGATCTGGAGATGACATCATAGAATCAACAGCCTTGACAATGGTCATCAAGGTCATTATTCCTGCAACTGACAAGGAGATGACCTAAAACCTTGTCACCTTCGTGTATGATTGGTCTCAGCAATGACCTCCGTACAGCTACGAACCCTAGGAATGTGTCATCTGTGTGCGAACCCAGGTCAGAAAACAGGCACAAGAAATAATGTAAAAAATATTGCACTAATCACAACCATGGTCATACGAAGAATCAAGGACAGTTGTGGCCAGGTTATTTCAGTAAGGTATCCTAACAAAGAAAATCATGAGCATTAAAGGGTGAGACTGACAACAAAGGTATGATGATTTTTGCACGACCATCAGGGTCCGGATACCCAAATCAGTTGGAGGCCATAATTCCATATGGATCCACAAAGGCATACTCTCAGCGGCCTACTCTGTTTTACAAGGATCTCATATCCCGCTGACCCGCTGGGAATGGTTAATATAGAAAATCCAAATAGGTATACCGACAAAATGAGAAAGTCAAAAGCCAAACAATCAGCTCAGAGCCGATATACTCACCGACGGAATCAAGTACATGGTCAGTCTGTCAGGAAAAAGCAATTGTCCGTCATCCCCTGTCAGGCCAGTCTCAACATGTAAATATGTGAGGTATGACACGGCTATAACTCCATACACCATTATATTGCTCCTGACAAAAGGCAGTCAGATCTTTGGTACATATTTCATGCTCGAGCCAAAGAAATAAATCAAAATCAGTACCACCTATGAGCAGCCAGATCTTGTCAGAAGATGGCCATGATCAATTCTCAACATTTATTGAAACCAGAAGGCTGCATTTATTTGAAGCAACCCCATGACAGAAGTATTAAGGTTTTTATGACAAAAGGAAATTTATGCTAAGATCCATTGGATATCACCACAGGTATGAAAGAATCAATGTCAGCAAAAGGATTTGGTGTGTAAGCAAAAACCCGTCAGAATTTGGGGAAAAGGTAAAGCAAACCACCCCGAGCAAAGGTAATGAAATCATATAAAATTATTGGGGGAACAATAACTAAAGGAAAAAAAGGATACCCGAGCTGGAAATGGTGTCCTCAAGTCATACTTGTTCCCTGAGCAACTAAATCTCGAGGACGAGATTTCTTTAAGGGGGTAAGAGTTGTAACAGCCTGGTTTTTGGCCCTTTTCTTTTTCTTTTTGATTTATTGGTTTTTGCTCTGTTTTTCTTTTTGGAGTGGTTCTGTGGCCTTGTCACCTGGGAAATCATCTTCATTTCCTCTCCCAAGTGGCTAATCATCCTAAATTTTTTGCCAAGATCATGTCACTCCACTGCTTGACCAAACCCTAATTTCTTTTTCTCGGGAATATTCCTTTTCCTAATAAAGGAATAACCCTATCTGCCCTAGGTTGTGAAGCAACCCATATTTCTGTCCATCCAAACATTCCCAAATATTTCTCATAATTTATTTGGGTCATATATTGCTCAAATATGCCCAAACTTTCCTGTCCTAGCCCAAGAATAATTCCCCAATAATTATTCTTCATTTCTGTCTAGAGGGGCACTTTGTGAAGGAAGTGCCACCTATCCTTTCCTGATTGCTCCCAAATCTTTTGGGCATTCTCTTATGTACAAATCATTGCCACATTACAAAATTCAACTTTATTTGCCTAGCCAAACTTCCTCAATGATTTTTCAAAGTTCCTGTTTGAGGGAAGCCTTTGTGAAGGAAGTGCTAGCTAGGGTTATCCAAATGAGTTGAAAATTTTCACACTCCTTCATGTTGTCGTATTATCCCACTCCTCCAGAATTCAGCCCCACCCAATCATCTATGTGAGCACAGGACCAAATCTTTAATTCTGTTAATATTTTCAGGTTGTGAAGCAAGTATAATTTATATTGCTTCCAAAATCCTGATAAATTACCAGCTCGTTCTCCTACCCAAGTAAGTTCTCTCCACCAATTTTGGGATCAATTCTTAATGCCAATGTTTCTCTATAATTATTGCAAGATTCTGGTTAGTGAAGATAGCTATGAAGGAAGTACCATTTTGGTGAATCCAATTGGTATGAGATTTTTACAGCTTCTTACTATGACCAAATCACTAAGCCTTGCCAAATTTGAGCTCAATTTGACACTCCATGTGAGTGCACCTTCCTGATCTTGATTCTGGACTAAATATGCACTCGTGAAGCAACTATGGTGCATCTTGGTCCTAATCTTCTCAAAGTTACCAGGGTGAAATTCCTTCTTTACCTAAACCTCGCACACAACTCCATTACTCCCAATCATCTTCCTGTTGATCACCAGTACTCACTCAAGTTTACTGCAGTAAACTTCAGAGGGTGATTAACATTTAACCATAACAGTTTTCACAAAACTACCACCGTAGTTGAGACCTACCCTGGAAGAACTTACCCGTAGGCAACAATTTCCAGCCCATCTCCCCCGCTACATTCCAGTGCACGCGATGACCGCGTTAATGGCATCACTGTGCACGCGCTCTGTGTGCAGTGGCCGCGTCCAGTGGCCGTTTGTGCTTCGGCACCTCCTCCCCTCCTCCCCTTAGCGCGCGTGAACGTGTCCATTGTCTTCCTCTCGTCGTCGTTGTTCCCTTGGACCCCTCTCCCCCTCCGTCTGTTTCCTCACCGACGCTCACCGACGCTCGCCGCCGAACGCCCACGGGAGCACAGTGCGTCGACCGTCGTCTTCCTCCTCGTCTCTTCCTCCATGCGCCTCCTTTGGCCTCGTCCTCCCCGTGAGTGCTCCCCTGTGCCTCACTCGTCGCCTGCCTCCAAGCTCATGCGCGCGCACACGTGTCCGCGGCACCAGCCACGCGTCCGCAGCGATGACAGCGCGGCACACCCCTTCCCTCGCCTATATAAGCACACCCGAGGCCTCTCGACCTCACTATCGCACTTGCCTCACTCCTCTAGCCCCTCCAAGACCCTCGCCCGAGCCCCGGAGCTCCTCCCCGTCTCTATTGGCCGCCACTGTCGCCGGAGCGCCTCCGCTAAATTAGCCCAAAGCCGAGCCCCTCTCTTCCGTCCACCACCACCAGAGGCCTCCCCTCTACCCACCAAGCCTCCCCCTCCCCTCGACTAGTCGCCAGAGTAGCTGTGGCCGTCGTCCCCAAGATCGGCCGCCGCCTCCCCTGCTTGCTCTTGCTGAGCGCCGTCACCATTCTGTCCCTCCCCGGTGCCTGATTTCCCTTTGGATGGACGCGGTGGGCGAAGCCTCGCTCGCCGGCGTCATCCCCACGGCCAGAGATGGCCGGAGCCGGTCAGGCCAGACGCCGGCCGAGCCAGCCCCACCTCTCCTCTGTTCTCTGTCGGACGCGAGGAAGAATCCAGGCAAGAAGAGAGAGAGAGAGAGAGAGAGAGAGAGAGAGAGAGAGAGAAATAGATGGATAAAGCGAGCCCCACTCGTCAGCTGCACAACGCCACGGGCCCCACTGCCACGCTGGATTAGTGGAAGCGTACTTCCCAGAAGTACGTTTTCGCCTTCAAAAAGCCAATTCCTCTTCTGCTCGAGCCGTAAGTGTGTTTTCCTAGTTTGAAAATGTATTCTCTCATTAGGTGCTTTCTGTTTTCTCACTCAGGGGCCTGTTTGTGATGATTTTATTGCAGAAAGGTCCCTGGCAGAAAACACTTCATATCTTTTCACTCCCAACTCCAAATGAGGTGAATCCAAAGCCCACTTCTTCGTCCGCTCGAGCCCGTTTTGTTGGTCACACTTTCAACATGTTTTGACATTGTGAAAATGACCATTTTCCCCTGCCCTTATTCAGCCCCCTCCGAGAGAGAACATTTTCCGGCGATTCTTTCCGCGAGCTTCTTGCACTTCTTCCCGGTGATTTCTTCCACCCCAGGCAAGCCACACCCTCCATTTGCATAATTGCAATGCAGTGACATGGTTTATTTATTTGAACTTGTTTAAAATATTGCATTAGCTACGTATGATTTGTTCATGGCATTTCTCAGAGTATGGTTTTGATCTAGATGTTGCCATGATATTGCCTGGAGTTCTAGGACTTATGTTCTAGGACCTAGAGTGAGGTTCTGTGGTGTGGGTACAGTGCGCTACCTCTGCAGAGTGTGTATTTAAATCTATCGATAGTCGCGTCCTCGGTCATGGGCATGGGTTCGTACTAGGTCACACCATTCGATCAACACTCACATGACGGAATGACTTATAGGTGATTTATATGTTGATATGTTGAGCAATACAGATTGGCAGGATGTTGATGATGACGTTGGAGACCAAGTGTTGGTCATGGTAGTGATCGCCGGAAAGATCACCGTTTGAGACCAAGTGTGGGTCATGGTTGTGATCGCCGGAAAGATCACCGTTTGCTTTTGATCACGAGGTGATCGAGATGGTATATTGCTTGGCCGGTTAGCCAAGAGAGATATGGTTATGGAGATCTGAGATGGTGATTTATCAATATTGTATCAGTTTCATACCATGCTTAGTAGTTGTTTCATCATGGTAGTTGTTAATTAATTAACATGTTAATGCTATGTTATTGTCTTGCCTTGATGTTTATGGTTGTTGTGAGCTTGCAAGTACATTCAATGTACTGACCTGGTGTGTCATGCCAGATTGCAGGTGATGCCATGATTGCTTGCTTGCTTTTCGAGGTTGCCGTGCGTGCGCGCTAGATCGTGTCCCAGCTAGAGTCCCTGCGGAGTGGATTTCACCACCTTCGTCATTGTTCTGCTTCTAGATATATTCCGCTGTTACGAGTTGTTTCACTGCTAGCATAGAGCAAGTGTAGTATCGCAGGCGTAGTGTCGCCATGCTGATGTGCTTCTTTGTAACATCAGACCCTTGTATTATTATTCTTGTAATAAGAGTTGATTTGTTCTGTGTCAAGCAGTGCCGTATTCCAGAGACTTCTCCTTGATCTTTGGGCTGGAATACGGGGTGTTCTGGTTTGTCTGAGCCGGGGTGCCACAGGTATCAATCCAATAGGAGACAACGCACAAGTCACCTAGTACCTGCACAAAAAATCAAGAACCTTGCAACCAATGTGATAAAGGGGTTGTCAATCCCTTCACGGTCACCTGCAAAAGTGAGATCTAATACAGACAGTAAAGTAAATATTTTTGGTATTTTTGTTGTATAGATTAGAAAGTAACGATTGCAAAAATAGTAAACGAGATGGGATGTAAATAAAAGAGATGCAATATTATAAGAAAGAGACCCGGGGGCCATAGGTTTCACTAGTGGCTTCTCTCAAGATAGCATGTATTACGGAGGGTGAAAAAATTACTGCCGGTCAATTGATAGAAAAGCGCATTGTTATGAAGATATCTAAGGCAATGATCATGAATATAGGCATCACGTCCGTGTCAAGTAGATCGAAACGATTCTGCATCTATTACTGTTACTCCACACATCGACCGCTATCCAGCATTGATACGTCTCCAACGTATCTATAATTTTTGATTGCTCCATGCTATATTATCTACTGTTTTGGACATTATTGGGCTTTATTATCCACTTTTATATTATTTTTGGGACTAACCTATTAACCAGAGGCCCAGCCTAGAATTGATGTTTTTGCCTATTTTAGGGTTTCGAAGAAAAGGAATATCAAACGGAGTCCAAATGGCATGAAACCTTCGAGAACGTGATTTTCTCACCGAACATGATCCAGGAGACTTGGACCCTACGTCAAGAAACAAAGCAGGAGGCCATGAGGTAGGGGGCGCGCCTACCCCCCTGGTGCACCCTCCACCCTAGTGGGCCCCCTGTTGCTCCACCGACGTACTCCTTCCTCCTATATATACCTACGTACCCCCAAACGATCAGATAGGGAGCCAAAACCCTAATTCCACCGCCGCAACTTTCTGTATACACGAGATCCCATCTTGGGGCCTATTCCGGAGCTTCGCCGGAGGGGGTATCGAACACGGAGGGCTTCTACATCATCACCATAGCCCCTCCAATGAAGTGTGAGTAGTTCACCTCAGACCTATGGGTCCATAGTTATTAGCTAGATGGCTTCTTCTCTCTTTTTGGATCTCAATACAATGTTCCTCCCTCTCTTGTGGAGAACTATTCGATGTAATCTTCTTTTTGCGGTGTGTTTGTTGAGACTGATGAATTGTGGGTTTATGATCAAGTCTATCTATGAACAATATTTGAATTTTCTCTGAATTCTTTTATGTATGATTGGTTATCTTTGCAAGCCTCTTCGAATTATTAGTTTGGTTTGGCCTACTAGATTGATCTTTCTTGCAATGGGAGAAGTGCTTAGCTTTGGGTTCAATCTTGTGGTGTCCTTTCCCAGTGACAGTAGGGGCAGCAAGGCACGTATCGTATTTTTGCCATCGAGGATAACAAGATGGGGTTTTCATCATATTGCATGAGTTTATCCCTTTACATCATGTCATCTTGCTTAAGGCATTACTCTGTTTTCATGAACTTAATACTCTAGATGCATGCTGGATAGCGGTCGATGAGTGGAGTAATAGTAGTAGATGCAGGCAGGAGTCGGTCTACTTGTCTCGGATGTGATGCCTATATACATGATTATACCTAGATATTCTCGTAACTATGCTCAATTCTGTCAATTGCTCAACAGTAATGTGTTCACCCATCGTAATATACTATGCTCTTGAGAGAAGCCACTAGTGAAACCTATGGCCCCCGGGTCTATCTTCATCATATTAATCTTCTAATACTTAGTTATTTCCTTTGCTTTTTTACTTTGCTTTTATTTTACTTTTCATCTTTATCATAAAAATACCAAAAATATTATCTTATCATATCTATCAGATCTCACTCTCGTAAGTGGCCGTGTAGGGATTGACAACCCCTTATCGCGCTGGTTGCGAGGATTTATTTGTTTTGTGCAGGTACGAGGGACTCGCGCATAGCCTCCTACTGGATTGATACCTTGGCTCTCAAAAACTGAGGGAAATACTTATGCTACTTTACTGCATCACCCCTTCCTCTTCGGGGAAAACCAACGCAGTGCTCAAGAGGTAGCAAGAAGGATTTATGGCGCCGTTGCCGGGGAGGTTCGCGCAAGTCAAGATCTGATTCCTGACAATGAGCCATTTCTGGCGCTGTTGCCGGGGAGTCTACGCAAAAGTCAATATACTAATTACCCATCACAATCCTTATCTCCCACATTACATTATTTGCCATTTGCCTCTCGTTTTCCTCTCCCCCACTTCACCTTTGCCATTTTATTCGCCTTCTCTCTCTCTATCCTCCCTCTCTTTTCCCGTTTGCCTCTTTTTGCCCGCTTGCTTTTTGTTTGCTTGTGTGTTGGATTGCTTGCTTGTCACGATGGCTCAAGATAACACTAAATTGTGTGACTTTACCAATACCAACAACAATGATTTTATTAGCACTCCGATTGCTCCTCTTACCAATGCTGAATCTTGTGAAATTAATGTTGCATTGCTGAATCTTGTCATGAAAGATCCGTTTTCCGGCCTTCCTAGTGAAGATGCAGCTACCCATCTAAATAGCTTTGTTGATTTGTGTGATATGCAAAAGAAGAAATATGTGGATAATGATATTGTTAAATTGAAGCTATTTCCCTTTTCGCTTAGAGATCGTGCTAAAGCTTGGTTCTCGTCTTTGCCTAAAAATAGTATTGATTCATGGAATAAGTGCAAAGATGCTTTTATCTCCAAGTATTTTCCTCCCGCTAAGATCATCTCCCTTAGAAAAGATATTATGAATTTTAAGAAACTTGATCATGAACATGTTGCACAAGCTTGGGAGAGGATGAAATTAATGATACATAATTGCCCAACTCATGGTTTGAATTTGTGGATGATTATACAAAAAATTTATGCCGGATTGAATTTTGCTTCTAGAAATCTTTTAGATCCGGCCGCGGGCGGCACTTTTATGGAAATCACTTTAGGAGAATCTACTAAACTCCTAGATAATATTATGGTTAATTATTCTCAATGGCATACTGAAAGATCTACTAATAAAAAGGTGCATGCGATAGAAGAAATTAATGTTTTGAGTGGAAAGATGGATGAACTTATAAAATTATTTGCTAGTAAAAGTGTTTCTTCTGATCCTAATGATATGCCCTTGTCTACTTTGATTGAGAATAATAATGAATCTATGGATGTGAATTTTGTTGGTAGGAACATTTTGGTAACAATGCGTATAGAGGAAATTTTAATCCTAGGCCTTATCCTAGTAATCCCTCAAATAATTATGGTAATTCCTACAACAATTCTTATGGAAATTATAATAAGATGCCCTTTGATTTTGAATCTAATATTAAAGAATTTATTACTTCTCAAAAGAATTTCAATGCTTTGATTGAAGAAAAATTGCTAAAGATTGATGAGTTGGCTAGGAACATTGATAGAATTTCTCTTGATGTTGATTCTTTGAAACTTAGATCTATTCCACATAAGCATGATATCAATGAGTCTCTCAAATCCATGAGAATTTCTATTGATGAGTGCAAAGAAAGAACCGCTAGGATGCGTGCTAAGAAAGATGCCTTTATAAGAGCGTGTTCTTCTAGTTCCTATGAAAATAGAGATGAAGATCTAAAAGTTATTGATGTGTCCCCTATTAAATCTTTGTTTTGAAATATGAATCTTAATAATGATGGGACTGAATATGATCCACCTTTACCTAGAAGGCGTTCCAAGAATTTGGAGTTTTTAGATCTTGATGCTAAAATTGATGAAAGTGGGATCAAAGAAATTAAAACCCTAGATGTTGCTAAACCCACTATTTTGGATTTCAAGGAATTTAATTATGAAAATTTCTCTTTGATTGATTGTATTTCCTTGTTACAATCTGTGCTAAATTCTCCTCACGCTTATAGTCAAAATAAAGCGGTCACTAAACATATCGTTGATGCCTTGATGCAATCTTATGAAGAAAAACTTGAATTGGAAGTTTCTATCCCTAGAAAACTTTATGATGACTGGGAACCAACTATTACAATTAAGATTAAAGATCATGAGTTCTATGTTTTATGTGATTTGGGTGCTAGTGTTTCCACGATTCCAAAGACTTTGTGCGATTTGTTAGGTTTCCATGATTTTGATGATTACTCTCTAAACTTGCATCTTGCGGATTCCACTATTAAGGAACCTATGGGAAGAATTAATGATGTTCTTATTGTTGCAAATAGGAATTATGTACCCGTAGATTTTATGGTGCTTCACATAGATTGCAATCCTTCATGTCCTATTATTCTTGGTAGACCTTTCCTTAGAACGATTGGTGCAATTATTGATATGAAGGAAGGAAATATTAGATTCCAATTTCCGTTAAGGAAAGGCATGGAACACTTTCCTAGAAATAAAATTAAATTACCTTATGAATCTATTATGATAGCCACTTATGGATTGCCTACCAAAGATGGCGATACCTAGATCTACCCTTCTTTTTTATGCCTAGCTAGGGGTGTTAAACGATAGCACTTGTTGGGAGGCAACCCAATTTTATTTTTATTCCTTACTTTTTGCTCCTGTTTAGTAATAAATAATTTATCTAGCCTCTGTTTAGGTTGTTTTTTGTGTTTAATTAGTGTTTGTGCCAAGTAGAACCGTTGGGAAGACTTGGGAAAAGTCTTGATATCTTGCTGTAAAAAACAGAAACTTTAGTGCTCACGAGAACTGCTGCCATTTTTATTTGGAAGGTGCTATTTAGTTAAACCTTTTTGAAGATGTTTAATAGATAAATTACGCACGTCCAGCAATTTATTTTAGAATTTTTGGGGTTCCAGATCTTGCGCTAGCTAGAGATTACTACAGACTGTTCTGTTTTTGACAGATTCTGTTTTTCGTGTGTTGTTTGCTTATCTTGATGAATCTATGGCTAGTAAAATAGTTTATAAGCCATAGAGAAGTTGGAATACAGTAGGTTTAACACCAATATAAATAAATAATGATTTCATTACAGTACCTTGAAGTGGTATTTTATTTTCTTTCGCTAACGGAGCTCACGAGATTTTCTACTTTAAGTTTTGTGTTGTGAAGTTTTCAAGTTTTGGGTAAAGATTTGATGAATTATGGAACAAGGAGTGGAAAGAGCCTAAGCTTGGGGATGCCCATGGCACCCCCAAGATAATCTAAGGACACCTAAAAGCCAAAGCTTGGGGATGCCCCGGAAGGCATCCCCTCTTTTCGTCTACTTCTATCGGTAACTTTACTTGGAGCTATATTTTTATTCACCACATGATATGTGTTTTGCTTGGGGCGTCTTGTATGATTTGAGTCTTTGCTTTTAGTTTACCACAATCATACTTGATGTACACACCTTTTTAGAGAGACATACATGATTTGGAATTTCTTAGAATACTCTATGTGCTTCGCTTATATCATTTGAGTTATATAGTTTTGCTCTAGTACTTCACTTATATATTTTAGAGCATGGTGGTGGATTTGTTTTATAGAAACTATTGATCTCTCATGATTCACTTAGATTATTTTGAGAGTCTTAAATAGCATGGTAATTTGCTTAAATAATCCTAATATGCTAGGTGTTCAAGATTAGTAAAAAAATTCTTATGAGTGTTTTGAATACTAAGAGAAGTTTGATGCTTGATGATTGTTTTGAGATATGGAGGTAATAATATCAAAGTCGTGCTAGTTGAGTAGTTGTGAATTTGAGAAATTCTTGTGTTGAAGTTTGCAAGTCCCGTAGCATGCACGTATGGTAAACATTGTGTAACAAATTTGAAACACAAGGTGTTATTTGATTGTATTCCTTATGAGTGGCGGTCGGGGACGAGCGATGTTCTTTTCCTACCAATCTATCCCCCTAGGAGCATGCGCGTAGTGCTTGGTTTTTGATGACTTGTAGATTTTTGCAATAAGTATGTGAGTTCTTTATGACTAATGTTGAGTCCATGGATTATACGCACTCTCACCCTTCCATCATTGCTAGCCTCTTCGGTACCGTGCATTGCCCTTTCTCACATTGAGAGTTGGTGAAAACTTCGCCGGTGCATCCAAACCCCGTGATATGATACACTCTTTCACACATAAACCTCCTTATATCTTCCTCAAAACAGCCACCATACCTACCTATTATGGCATTTCCATAGCCATTCCGAGATATATTGCCATGAAACTTTCCACCATTCCATTTATCATGACACATTCATCATTGTTATATTGCTTAGCATGATCATGTAGTTGACATAGTATTTGTGGCAAAGCCACCGTTCATAATTCTTTCATACATGTCACTCTTCGTTCATTGCATATCCCGGTACACCGCCGGAGGCATTCATATAGAGTCATATCTTGTTCTAAGTATCGAGTTGTAATTCTTGAGTTGTAAGTAAATAGAAGTGTGATGACCATCATTCATAGAGCATTGTCCTAAAAAAAGAAAGGCCAAAAAGGCCAATAATAATGATAATAATAAAGAAGGGACAATGCTACTGTCCTTTTCCACACTTGTGCTTCAAAATAGCACCATAATCTTCATGATAGAGAGTCTTTTGTTTTGTCACTTTCATATACTAGTGGGAATTTTTCATTATAGAACTTGGCTTGTATATTCCAACAATGGGCCTCCTCAAGTGCCCTAGGTCTTCGTGAGCAAGCAAGTTGGATGCACACCCACTTAGTTTCTTTTGTTGAGCTTTCATACATTTATAGCTCTAGTGCATCTGTTGCATGGCAATCCCTACTCCTTGCATTAACATTAATTGATGGGCATCTCCATAGCCCATTGATTAGCCTCGTAGATGTGAGACTTTCTCCTTTTTGTCTTCTCCACATAACCCCCATCATCATATTCTATTCCACCCATAGTGCTATATCCATGGCTCGCGCTCATATATTGCGTGAAGGTTTATAGTTTTGAGATTACTAAAGTATGAAACAATTGCTTGGCTTGTCATCGGGGTTGTGCATGATGAGAGCATTCTTGTGTGATGAAAATGGAGCATGACTAAACTATATGATTTTGTAGGGATGAACTTTCTTTGGCCATGTTATTTTGAGAGGACATAATTTCTTAGTTAGTATGCTTGAAGTATAATTATTTTTATGTCAATATGAACTTTTATCCTGAAACTTTCGGATCTGAATATTCATACCACAATTAAGAATAATTACATTAAAATTATGCCAAGTAGCACTCCGCATCAAAAATTCTGTTTTTATCATTTACCTACTCGAGGACGAGCAGGAATTAAGCTTGGGGATGCTTGATACATCTCCAACGTATCTATAATTTTTGATTGCTCCATGCTATATTATCTACTGTTTTGGACATTATTGGGCTTTATTATCCACTTTTATATTATTTTTGGGACTAACCTATTAACCAGAGGCCCAGCCCAGAATTGTTGTTTTTTTTGCCTATTTTAGGGTTTCGAAGAAAAGGAATATCAAACAGAGTCCAAACGGAATGAAACCTTCGTGAACGTGATTTCTCACCGAACATGATCCAGGAGACTTGGACCCTACGTCAAGAAACAAAGGAGGAGGCCATGAGGTAGGAGGCGCGCCTACCCCCCAGGTGCGCCCTCCACCCTCGTGGCCCCCTGTTGCTCCACCGACGTACTCCTTCCTCCTATATATACCTACGTACCCCCAAATGATCAGATACGGAGCCAAAACCCTAATTCCACCACCGCAACCTTCTGTATCCACGAGATCCCATCTTGGGGCCTGTTCCGGAGCTTCGCCGGAGGGGGTATCCATCACGGAGGGCTTCTACATCATCACCATAGCCCCTCCGATGAAGTGTGAGTAGTTCACCTTAGACCTACGGGTCCATAGTTATTATCTATATGGCTTCTTCTCTCTTTTTGGATCTCAATACAATGTTCTCCCCCTCTCTTGTGGAGAACTATTCGATGTAATCTTCTTTTTGCGGTGTGTTTGTTGAGACCGATGAATTGTGGGTTTATGATCAAGTCTATCTATGAACAATATTTGGATCTTCTCTGAATTCTTTTATGTATGATTGGTTATCTTTGCAAGTCTCTTTGAATTATCAGTTTGGTTTGTCCTACTAGATTGATCTTTCTTGCAATGGGAGAAGTGCTTAGCTTTGGGTTCAATTTTGCGGTGTCCTTTCCCAATGACAGTAGGGGCAGCAAGGCACATATTGTATTGTTTCCATCGAGGATAACAAGATGGGGTTTTCATCATATTGCATGAGTTTATCCCTCTACATCATGTCATCTTGCTTAAGGCGTTACTCTGTTTTCATGAACTTAATACTCTAGATGCATGCTGGATAGCGGTCGATGAGTGGAGTAATAGTAGTAGATGCAGGCAGGAGTCGGTCTACTTGTCTCGGACGTGATGCCTATATACATGATCATACCTAGATATTCTCATAACTATGCTCAATTCTGTCAATTGCTTAACAGTAATTCGTTCACCCACCGTAAAATACTTATGCTCTTGAGAGAAGCCACTAGTGAAACCTATGGCCCCCGGATCTATCTTCATCATATTAATCTTATAATACTTAGTTATTTCCTTTGCCTTTTACTTTGCTTTTATTTTACTTTGCATCTTTATCATAAAAATACCAAAAATATTATCTTATCATATCTATCAGATCTCACTCTCGTAAGTGGCCGTGTAGGGATTGACAACCCCTTATCACGTTGGTTGCAAGGATTTATTTGTTTTGTGCAGGTACGAGGGACTCGCGCATAGCCTCCTACTGGATTGATACCTTGGCTCTCAAAAACTGAGGGAAATACTTACGCTACTTTACTGCATCATCCCTTCCTCTTCGGGGAAAACCAACACAGTGCTCAAGAGGTAGCAAGCATGCATCTAGAGTATTAAGTTCATAAGAACAGAGTAACACATTAAGAAAGATGACATGATGTAGAGGGATGAACTCAAACAATATGATATAAACCCCATCTTTTTATCCTCGATGGCAATAATACAATATGTGCCTTGCTGCCCCTATTGTCACTGGGAAAGGACACCGCAAGATTGAACCAAAGCTAAGCACTTCTCCCATTGCAAGAAAGATCAATCTAGTAGGGCAAACTAAACCGATAATTCGAAGAGACTTGCAAAGATATCAAATCATGCGTATAAGAATTCAGAGAAGAACTAAATAATATTCATAGATAATCTTCTTCATAAACCCACAATTCATCTGATCTCGGCAAACACACCGCAAAAAAGTATTACATCGAATAGATCTCCAAGAACATTGAGGAGAACTTGGTATTGAGAATCAAAGAGAGAGAATAAGCCATCTAGCTAATAAGTATGGACCCGAAGGTCTGTGGTAAACTACTCACGCTTCATCGGAGAGGCTATGGTGTTGATGTAGAAGCCCTCCGTGATCGATTCCCCCTCCGACAGATCACCGGAAGAGGCCCCAAGATGGGATCTCACGGGTACAGAAGGTTGCAGCAGTGGAAAAGTGGTTTCGTGGCTCTCTGCGATCGATCTAGGGTATAAGAGTATATATAGGTGAAAGAAGTACGTCGGTGGAGCTACGAGGGCGGGGGGCGCGCCTACCCCCCTGGGCGCGCCCTCTTGCCTCGTGGTCGCCTCGTGGAGTTCCAGACTTCGACTCCAAGTATTTTGGATTGCGTTCGGTCCAAGAAAGATCATCGTGAAGGTTTCATTCCGTTTGGACTCTATTTGGTATTCCTTTTCTGCGAAACTCTACAATAGGCAAAAAAACAGAAACTGGCACTGGGCCTTCGGTTAATAGGTTAGTCCCAAAAATAATATAAAAGAGCATATTAAATCCCATTAAACATCATCCCCAACGTATCTATAATTTTTTATTGTTCCATGCTATTATATTATCTGTTTTGGATGTTTAATGGGCTTTAATATGCTCTTTTATATTATTTTTGGGACTAACCTATTAACCGAAGGCTCAGTGCAAATTGTTGTTTTTTTGCCTATTTCAGTGTTTCACAGAAAAGGAATATCAAACGGAACGAAACCTTCGCGAGGATCTTTCTTGGAACAAACGTCACCCGGGAAACTTGGAGTACAAGTATGGAAGTCCGCGAAGCTTCCACGAGGCAGGGGGCGCGCCCAGGGGGTATGCGCGCCCCCACCCTCGTGGGCCCCACGGAGCTCCACCGACCTACTTATTTTGCCTATATATACTCTTATACCCTGAAAACATCCAGGAGAGCCATGAAACCACTTTTCCACTGCCGCAACCTTCTGTACCCGTAAGATCCCATCTGGGGGCCTTTTCTGGTGATCTGCCGGAGGGGGATTCAGTCACGGAGGGCTTCTACATCAACACCATAGCCTCTCTGATGATGTGTGAGTAGTTTACCACAAACCTTTGGGTCCATAGTTATTAGCTAGATGGCTTCTCTCTCTCTTTGGTTCTCAATAGAAAGTTCTCCTCGATGTTCTTGGAGATCTATTCGATGTAATACTTTTTGTGGTGTGTTTGCCGAGATCTGATGAATTGTGGGTTTATGATCAAGATTATCAATGAACAATATTTGATTCTTCTCTGAATTCTTATATGCATGATTTGATATCTTTGCAAGTCTCTTCGAATTATCTGTTTAGTTTGGCCTACTAGATGGATCTTTCTTGCAATGGGAGAAGTGCTTAGCTTTGGGTTCAATCTTGCGGTGTCCTTTCCCAGTGACAGCAGGGGCAGCAAGGCACATATTGTATTGTTGCCATCGTGGATAAAAAGATGGGGTTTATATCATATTGCTTGAGTTTATCCCTCTACATCATGTCATCTTGCCTAATGCGTTACTCTGTTCTTATGAACTTAATACTCTAGATGCATGTTGGATATCGGTCAATGTGTGGAGTAATAGTAGTAGATGCAGAATCGTTTCGGTCTACTTGACATGGACGTGATGCCTATGTTCATGATCATGCCTAGATATTCTCATAACTATGTGCTTTTCTATCAATTGCTCGGCAGTAATTTGTTCACCCACCATAATATATGCTATCATGAGAGAAGCCACTAGTGAAACCTATGGCCCCGGGGTCTACTTTACATCATATAAGTTTCCGATATATAATTCTAGTTTACTATTTATTTTGCAATCTTTATTTTCCAATCTATACAACAAAAATACCAAAAATATTTATCTTATTATCTTTATCAGATATCACTTTTGCAAGCGGCCGCGAAGGGATTGACAACCCCTTTATCACGTTGGTTGCAAGATTCTTGATTGTTTGTGCAGGTACTAGGCGACTTGCGTGTAGTCTCCTACTGGATTGATACCTTGGTTCTCAAAAACTGAGGGAAATACTTACACTACTTTGCTGCATCACCCTTTCCTCTTCAAGGGAAAACCAACGCATTCTCAAGAGGTAGCAAGAAGGATTTCTGGCGCCGTTGCTGGGGAGATCTACGTCAAGTCAAGACATACCAAGTACCCATCACAAACTCTTATCCCTCGCATTACATTATTTGCCATTCGCCTCTTGTTTTCCTCTCCCCCACTTCACCTTTCCCGTTTTATTCGCCCTTTTCCGTTCGTTCTTTTCGCTTGCCTCTTGCGTATATGTTCTTAGTTCTGTTCGTTGCCATCATGTCTGAATCTGGGGAGGTTATCATTGAAAAGGATAATAGAAACAATGGGGGAAACTTTGATGCTTTTGATAATCCTCATGAAGAACCTACTATTTTACACACTAAAAAGTTTCGGATTGGTAGCGGTAATATTATTGGAAAAGGAGTTATTCAAGATTTCTTTACTTCTGTCGGTGCTCTGCCCACTATGGGTGGATCTATTCTTCATAGAACTAGTAGTCTTGCGGATGTTATATCTTTGCTCGTAGTTGAACTTGAGAGACAATTTATTCATATGCATCCATGCATACAAAGAATTTTTCTAGAATTTTCCAATATTGAGCATTCTTCTGTTAAGCGAGCAACTACTATCTTTTTAGCATATGAATTCAGATTTATAATGAAAGAGGCCAATGAATTTTTTGCGTCTTATAGGGTGGATGCCGGCCGTCCTCCCATAGAAGCGATCCTTTTTTATCAAGAAGACATAATGCGCTTACCATCTTTAGATCATGTTGCTTTTAATGAAAACCTTAGAAAAAAGGTTCCTACCGATGTTCTAGTAGACAGGATTTCTGAACTTAATGATAACTTTGCTATCTAGAATAATGGGTTAGATTTTTCCATTGAACAAAGGCTCATGACTTTTTGCCAAAAGAATGCTTATAATGATGAATTGGTTGTGCAATATGAGGGGCCAAAGGAGGAACCAATACCTCTCGAGCTTGATCTTGGTGACTTTTTTCCTATTAAATTTAGCCCTTTTGATTACTCTTGCTTGCCACAAAGAAAACTTGCTGCTGAACATAGGGAGTATGAGATGAGTTCTCGCGATTTACCTTATCATTGTCATGGCAATATCTAGATCTATTCTTGCTTTTATGCCTAGCTAGGGGCGTTAAACAATAGCGCTTGTTGGGAGGCAACCCAATTTTATTTTTGTTCCTTGCTTTTTGTTCCGTTTTAGTAATAAATAAATCATCTATCCTCTGTTATGATTGTGTTTTTTATGTTTTAGTTAGTTTTGTGCCAAGTAAAGCCTTTAGGATCTTCTTGGATGATTGTTGTTTGATCTTGCTGGAAAAAACATAAAGTATGCGTTCACGAGAATAATTTTAGTTTTTTACCAGAGAGAGATAAAATACCAATTCCAACTGCAGTAGATCAATATACAAATTATTTAGGTCGTCCTAATTTGTCATAAGTTTTGGAGTTATAGAAGTATTCGAAACCTCCAGTTTTCTACACATTGTTCTGTTTTTGACAGATTCTGTTTTTCGCGTGTTGTTTGCTTATTTTGATGAATCTATGGCTAGTATCGGGGGTATGAACCATAGAGAAGTTGGAATATAGTAGGTTTAACACCGATATAAATAAAGAATGAGTTCATTACAGTACCTTAAAGTGGTGTTTTATTTTCTTATACTAACGGATCTCATGAGATTTTTCGGTTGAAGTTTTGTGTTGTGAAGTTTTTAAGTTTTTGGGTAAATATTTGATGGATTTTGAAATAAGGAGTGGCAAGAGCCTAAGCTTGGGATGCCCAAGGCACCCCAAGGTAAAATTCAAGGACAACCAAAAGCGTGAGCTTGGGGATGCCCCGGAAGGCATCCCCTCTTTCGTCTTCGTCTATCGGTAACTTTACTTGAGGCTATATTTTTATTCACCACGTGATATGTGTTTTGCTTGGAGCGTCTTGTATGATTTGAGTCTTTGATTTTTAGTTTACCACAATCATCCTTGCTGTACACACCTTTTGGAGAGACACACATGAATCGGAATATATTAGAATACTCTATGTGCTTCACTTATATCTTTTGAGCTATATAATTTTGCTCTAGTGCTTCACTTATATATTTTTAGAGCACGGGGGTGGTTTTATTTTATAGAAATTATTGATATCTCATGCTTCACTTATATTATTTTTAGAGTCTCTTAGAACAGCATGGTAATTTGCTTTGGCTATAAAACTAGTCCTAATATGATAGGCATCAAAGATGGGTATAATAAAAACTTTCGTAAAGTGTGTTGAATAGTTTAATATTTGATAATTGTTTTGAGATATAAAGATGGTAATATTAGAGTCGTGCTAGTTGAGTAATTGTGAAATTGAGAAATACTTGTATTGAGGTTGGCAAGTCCCGTAGCATGTACGTATGGTAGCCGTTGTGTGACAAATTTGAAGCATGTGGTGTTCTTTGATTGCTTTCCTTATGAGGGGCGGTCGGGGATGAGCGATGGTATTTTCCTACCAATCTATCCCCCTAGGAGCATGCGTGTAGTGCTTTGGGTTTGATGACTCGTAGATTTTTGCAATAAGTATGTGAGTTCTTTATGACTAATGTTGAGTCCATGGATTATACGCACTCTCACCCTTCCATCATTGCTAACCTCTTCGGTATCGTGCATTGCCCTTTCTCACCTCGAGAGTTGGTGCAAACTTCACCGGTGCATCCAAACCCTGTGATATGATGCGCTCTATCACACATAAGCCTCCTTATATCTTCCTCAAAACAGCCACCATACCTACCTATTATGGCATTTCCATAGCCATTCCGAGATATATTGCCATGCAACTTTCCATCGTTCCATTTATTATGACACGCTTCATCATTGTCATATTGCCTTGCATGATCATGTAGTTGACATCGTATTTGTGGCAAGGCCACCATTCATTTTTCATACATGCCACTCTTGAGTCATTGCATATCCCGGTACACCGCCAGAGGCATTCACATAGAGTCATATTTTGTTCTAAGTATCGAGTTGTAATTCTTGAGTTGTAAGTAAATAAAAGTGGGATGATCTTCATTATTAGAGCATTGTCCCATGTGAGGAAAGGATGATGGAGACTATGATTCCCCCATAAGTCGGGATGACATTCCAGACCCAAAAAAGAGGCCAAAGAAGCCCACCAAAAAATGAATGAGAAAAAAGAGAAGGGACAATGTTACTATCCTTTTTCCACACTTGTGCTTCAAAGTTGCACCATGTTCTTCATGATAGATAGTCTCCTATTTTGTCAGTTTCATATAGTAGTGGGAATTTTTCATTATAGAATTTGGCATGTATATTCCAATGACGGGCTTCCTCAAAATGCCCTAGGTCTTCATGAGCAAGCGAGTTGGATGCACACCCACTTAGTTTCTTTTGTTGATCTTTCATACATTTATAGCTCTAGTGCATCCGTTGCATGGCAATCACTACTCCTCGCATTGACATCAATTGATGGGCATCTCCATAACCCGTTGGTTAGCCGCATCGATGTGAGACTTTCTCTTTTTTTGTGTTCTCCACACAACCTCCATCATCATATTCTATTACACCGATAGTGCTATGTCCATGGCTCGCACTCATATATTGCATGAAAGTTGAAAAAGTTTGAGAATACTAAAGTATGAAACAATTGCTCGGCTTGTCATCGGGGTTGTGCATGATGGGAGCATTTTATGTGACGAAAATGAAGCATGGCCAAACTATATGATTTTGTAGGGATGAGCTTTCTTTGGCTTTGTTATTTTGAGAAGACATAATTGCTTGGTTAGTATGCTTAAAGTATTATTGTTTTTATGTCAGTATTAAACTTTTGTCTTGAATCTTTTGGATCTGAACATTCATGCCACAATAAAGAAAATTACATTGAAAATTATGTTAGGTAGCATTCCACATCAAAAATTCTGTTTTTATCATTTACCTACTCGAGGACAAGCAGGAATTAAGCTTGGGGATGCTTGATACGTCTCCAATGTATCTATAATTTTTGATTGTTCCATGCTATTATATTATCTATTTTGGATGCTCAATGGGCTTTAATATGCACTTTTATATTATAGTTGGGACTAACCTATTAACCGAAGGCCCAGTGCAAATTGTTGTTTTTTTTGCCTATTTCAGTGTTTCGCAGAAAAGGAATATCGAACGGAATCCAAACGGAACGAAACTTTCGCGAGGATCTTTCTTGGAACAAACGTCACCCAGGAGACTTGGAGTACAAGTCTGGAAGTCTGCAAAGCTTCCATGAGGCAGGGGGCGCGCCCAGGGGGGTAGGCCCGCCCCCATCCTCGTGGGCCCCACAAAGCTCCACTGACCTACTTCTTTCGCCTATATATACTCTTATACCCTGAAAACATCCAGGAGAGCCACGAAACCACTTTTCCACCGTCGCAACATTCTGTACCCGTGAGATCCCATCTGGGGGCCTTTTCCGGCAATCTGCCGGAGGGGGATTCGATCACGGAGGGCTTCTACATCAACACCATAGCCTCTCCGATGATGTGTGAGTAGTTTACTATAGACCTTCGGGTCCATAGTTATTAGCTAGATGGCTTCTTCTCTCTCTTTGGTTCTCAATAGAAAGTTCTCCTCGATGTTCTTGGAGATCTATTCGATGTAATACTTTTTGTGGTGTGTTTGCCGAGATCCGATGAATTGTGGGTTTATGATCAAGATTATCTATGAACAATATTTGATTCTTCTCTGAATTCTTATATGCATGATTTGATATCTTTGCAAGTCTCTTCGAATTATGTGTTTAGTTTGGCCTACTAGATTGATCTTTCTTGCAACAGGAGAAGTGCTTAGCTTTGGGTTCAATCTTGCGGTGTCCTTTCCCAGTGACAGCAGGGGCAGCAAGGCACGCATTGTATTGTCGCCATCGAGGATAAAAAGATGGGGTTTATATCATATTGCTTGAGTTTGTACCTCTACATCATGTCATCTTGTCTAATGCGTTACTCTGTTCTTATGAACTTAATACTCTAGATGCATGCTGCATAGCGGTCGATGTGTGGAGTAATAATAGTAGATGCAGAATCATTTCAGTCTACTTAACACGGACGTGATGCCTATGTTCATGATCATGCCTAGATATTCTCATAACTATGCGCTTTTCTATCAATTGCTCGGCAGTAATTTGTTCACCCACCGTTATATATGCTATCATGAGAGAAGCCACTAGTGAAACCTATGGCCCCTGGGTCTACTTTACATCACATAACTTTCCGATCTATAATTCTAAATTACTATTTATTTTGCAATATTTTTTTCCAATCTATACAACAAAAATATCAAAAATATTTATCTTATTATCTTTATCAGATCTCACTTTTACAAGTGGCCATGAAGGGATTGACAACCCATTTACCACATTGGTTGCAAGGTTCTGGATTGTTTGTGCAGGTACTAGGCGACTTGCGTGTAGTCTCCTACTGGATTGATACCTTGGTTCTAAAAAACTGATAGAAATACTTATGCTACTTTGCTGCATCACCCTTTCCTCTTCAAGGGAAAACCAACGCATGCTCAAGAGGTAGCAGACATATCAGTGAGCGTCGATGAATGTGCAGGAACGGCATGCACCGCGTTGCATTTGTCCAGCTCGTTGGTAGGCTCCTCCCCCTCCTCTGCCTCTTACTAAGCGTGCTCAGCAGAGGAGAGGCTGCCGGAAGTAGCACAAAGCCCCTTTGTAGTAGTAGTATTTAGGGGCTATTTTGCTCAGTTCATCTGACTATAGATGTGGTGGAACTGTACAACGTACTTAAAATTAGCTAGTATATATAGTTGAATTAGCTATTTTAGTGCGTGGTTGGCAACAATTGGGGAAAAGTTTGGTCGGTTCAGCTGTTGAGTTGAACTGTTTGTATAAATTAAGAACGGCTGCTTAATCTATCTATGAAATCTATGCTTAATTACTGAATTTTAGTTGCAAAAATTAGATAGTGCTAGTGTTTTTTAGCTGCATATTTTGACAAATCGCAGTGTTACAAGGATTGACAAATGGCAACGTTACTAGATCAACAAATGTTAATCTTTCTAGTTTAACAAATGGCAACATACCCAATATGAGATATGCAAATCTTACCAATTTGTTTATACATGGTTGCACACGGGTCATCCAAAACAACCATTTGCGTTGTAGGGATGCACAAATCCTGCACTGCGAATTTTCCCTCAACTTAAGGGGGAAGACCGTAGCTCTCACTATTGGGGAACGTAGTAATTTCAAAAAAATCCTACGCACACGCAAAATGATGGTGATGCACATCAACGAGAGGGGAGAGTATCATCTACGTACCCTCGTAGACCGTAAGCGGAAGCGTTATGAGAATGCGGTTGATGTAGTCGAACGTCTTCATGATCCAACCGATCCAAGTACCGAATGCACGACACCTCCGAGTTCAGCACACGTTCAGCTCGACGACGTCCCACAAACTCCGATCCAGCAGAGCTTCACGGGAGAGTTCCGTCAGCACGACGGCGGGATGAAGGTGATGATGTTACTACCAACGCAGGGCTTCGCCTAAGCACCGCTATGATATGATCGAGGTGGATTATGGTGGAGGGGGGCACCGCACATGGCTTGGAACAATCAACTTGTGTGTCCTAGGGTGCCCCCTGCCCCGTATATAAAGGAGCAAGGGGGGAGGCCGGACGGCCCTTGCAGGGCGCGCCAGGAGGAGGAGTCCTCCTCCTAGTAGGAGTAGGGCTCCCCTTCCCTACTCCTACTAGGAGGAGGAAAGGAAGGAGGAGAGGGAGAAGGAAGGAGAGGAAGGATGGGAGGAAAGAGGGGCCGGCCCCCTAGTCCAATTCAGTTTGGGCTAGGGGGGCCGCGCACTCTGCCTCCTCTCTTCCACCACTTGTCCCATGAGGCCCAATACTTCTTCCCCGTTTTCCCATAACTCCCCGGTACTCTGAAAAATACCCGAATCACTCGGAACCTTTCCGATGTCCGAATATAGTCGTCCAATATATCGCTATTTACGTCTTGACCATTTCGAGACTCCTCGTCATGTCCCCAATCTCATCTGGGACTCTGAACTACCTTCGATACATCAAATCACATAAACTCATAATACCGATCGTCACCGAACGTTAAGTGTGCGGACCCTACGGGTTTGAGAACTATGTAGAGATGACCGAGACACATCTCCGGTCAATAACTAATAGCGGAACCTAGATGTTCATATTGGCTCCTACATATTCTACGAAGATCTTTATCGGTCAAACCGCATAACAACATACGTTGTTCCCTTTGTTATCGGTATGCTACTTGCCCGAGATTCGATCGTTGGTATCTCAATACCTAGTTTAATCTCGTTACCAGCAGGTCTCTTTACTCGTTACTGTAATAAATCATCCCGCAACTAACTCATTAGTTGCATTGCTTGCAAGGCTTATAGTGATGTGTATTACTGAGAGGGCCCAAAGATACCTCTCCGACAATCGGAGTGACAAATCCTAATCTCGATCTATGCCAACTCAACAAGTACCATTGGAGACACCTGTAGAGCACCTTTATAATCACCCAGTTACTTTGTGACGTTTGGTAGCACACAAAGTGTTCCTCCGGTAATCGCGAGTTGCATAATCTCATAGTCATAGGAACATGTATAAGTCATGAAGAAAGCAATAGCAGTAAACTAAAATGATCAAGTGCTAAGCTAACGTAATGGGTCAAGTCAATCATATCATTCTCCTAATGATGTGATCCCATTTATCAAATGACAACTCATGTCTATGGTTAGGAAACATAACCATCTTTGATCAACGAGCTAGTCAAGTAGAGGCATTCTAGTGACACTCTGTTTGTCTATGTATTCACACATGTATTATGTTTCTAGTTAATACAATTCTAGCATGAATAATAAACATTTATCATGAAATAAGGAAATAAATAATAACTTTATTATTGTCTCTAGGTCATATTTCCTTCAGTCTCCCACTCGCACTAGAGTCAATAATCTAGATTACACAGTAATGATTCTAACACCCATGGAGCCTTGGTGCTGATCAAGTTTTGTTCGTGAGAGAGGCTTAGTCAACGGGTCTGCAACATTCAGATCCGTATGTATCTTGGAAATCTCTATGTCTCCCACCTGTGACACCTACGAGGTTCGGTAGTAACTTGATATGAAGTTTCATGATCATCATCATTGGCTTCCTCAGTAATTGGTGTAGGTGTCACAGGAACCGGTTTCTGTGATGAACTACTTTCAAATAAGGGAGCAGGTACAGTTACCTCATCAAGTTCTACTTTCCTCCCACTCACTTCTTTCGAGAGAAACTCCTTCTCTAGAAAGGATCCATTCTTAGCAACAAATGTCTTGCCTTCAGATCTGTGATAGAAGGTGTACCCAACAGTCTCGTTTGGGTATCATATGAAGACACATTTCTTCGATTTGGGTTCGAGCTTATCAGGTTGAAGCTTTTTCACATAAGCATCGCAGCCCCAAACTTTAAGAAATGACAACTTTGGTTTCTTCCTAATACATAGTTCATAAGGCGTCGTCTCAACGGATTTAGATGGTGCCCTATTTAATGTGAATGCAGTTGTCTCTAAAGCGTAACCCCAGAATGATAGAAGTAAATCAGTAAGAGACATCATAGTTCGCACCATATCTAGTAAAGTACGATTACGACGTTCGGGCACACCATTATGCTATGGTGTTCCGGGTGGCGTGAGTTGCAAAACTATTCTGCATTGTTTGAAATGAAGACCAAACTCGTAACTCAAATATTCACCTCCATGATCAGATCATAGAAATTTGATTTTCTTGTTACGATGATTTTCCACTTCACTCTGAAGTTCTTTGAACTTTTCAAATGTTTTAGATTTATGTTTCATTAAGTAGATATACCCATATATGCTCAAATCATCTGTGAAGGTGAGAAAATAACGATACCCTTCGCGAGCCTCAACATTTATCTGACCACATACATCAGTATGTATGATTTTCAACAAATCTGTTGCTCGCTCCATAGTTCCGGAGAATGGCGTTTTAGTCATCTTGCCCATGAGGCATGGTTCACAAGTACCAAGTGATTCATAATCAAGTGATTCCAAAAGTCCATCAGAATGGAGTTTCTTCATGCGCTTTACACCAATATGACCTAAACGGCAGTGCCACAAATAGGTTGCACTACCATTATCAACTCTGCATCTTTTGGCTTCAACATTATGAATATGTGTATCACTACTACCGAGATTCATTAAAAATATACCACTCTTCAAGGGTGCATGACCATAAAGGATATTACTCATCTAAATAGAACAACCATAATTCTCTGATTTAAATGAATAACTGTCTCGCATCAAACAAGATCCAGATATAATGTTCATGCTCAACGCTGACACCAAATAACAATTATTCAGGTCTAAAACTAACCCCGAAGGTAGATGTAGAGGTAGCGTGCCGACGACGATCACATCGACTTTGCAACCATTTCCTACGCGCATCATCACCTCGTCCTTAGTCAATATTTGCTTAATCTGTAGTCCCTGTTTCGAGTTGCAAATATTAGCAACACAACCAGTATCAAATACCCAGGTGCTACTGCGAGCTTTAGTAAGGTACACATCAATAACATGTATATCACATATACCTTTGTTCACCTTGCCATCCTTCTTATCCGCCAAATACTTGGGGCTGTTCCGCTTCCAGTGACCAGTCCCTTTGCAGTAGAAGCACTCAGTCTCAGGCTTAGGTCCAGACTTGGGTTTCTTCTCTTGAGAAGCAACTTGTTTGTCGTTCTTCTTGAAGTTCCCTTTCTTCTTCCCTTTACCCTTTTTCTTGAAACTGGTAGTCTTGTTGACCATCAACACTTGATGCTCCTTGATTTCTACCTCCGCATCTTTTAGCATTGCGAAGAGCTCGGAAGTCGTCTTATCCATCTCTTGCATATTATAGTTCATCACGAAGCTCTTGTAGCTTGGTGGCGGTGATTGAAGAACTCTGTCAATGACACTATCAACAGGAAGATTAACTCCCAGTTGAGTCAAGTGGTTATGGTACCCAGACATTCTGAGTATATGTTCACTGACAGAACTACTCCTCCATCTTGCAACTATAGAACTTATTGGAGAATTCATATCTCTCAATCCGGGCATTTGATTGAAATATGAACTTCAACTCCTGGAACATCTCATATGCTTCATGACATTCAAAACATCGTTGAAGTCCCGGTTCTAAGCCGTAAAGCATGGCACATTGAACTATCAAGTAGTCATCAGCTTTGCTCTGCCACACGTTCATAACATCTGGCGTTGCTCCTGTAGCGGGTTTGGCACTTAGCGGTGCTTCCAGGACATAATTATTCTATGCAGCAATGGGGATAATCCTCAAGTTACGGACCCAGTCCATGTAATTGCTACCATCATCTTTCAACTTTGCGTTCTCAAGGAACGCATTAAAATTTAAGGGAACAACAACACGGGCCCTCTATCTACAACAACATAGACATGCAAAATACTATAAGGTACTAAGTTCATGATAAATTAAAGTTCAATTAATCATATTTAAGAACTCCCACTTAGATAGACATCCCTCTAATCATCTAAGTGATCACGTGATCCATATCAACTATACCATGACCAATCATCACGTGAAATGGAGTTGTTTTCAATGGTGAACATCACTATGTTGATCATATCTACTATATGATTCACGCTCGACCTTTTGGTCTCAGTGTTCCGAGGCCATATCTGCATATGCTAGGCTCGTCAAGTTTAACCCGAGTATTTCTGCGTGTGCAAAACTGGCTTGCACCCATTGTATGTGAACGTAGAGCTTATCACACCCGATCATCACATGGTGTCTTGGCACGAAGAACTTTGGCAACGGTGCATACTCAGGGAGAACACTTGTACCTTGAAATTTAGTGAGAGATTATCTTATAATGCTACCATCAATCAAGCAGAATAAGATGCATAAAGGATAAACATCACATGCAATCAATATAAGTGATATGATATGGCCATCATCATCTTGTGCCTTTGATCTCCATCTCCAAAGCACCGTCATGATCACCATCATCACCGGTCCGACACCTTGATCTCCATTGTAGCATCGTTGTCGTCTCGCCAAATATTGCTTTCACGACTATCGCTACCGTTTAGTGATAAAGTAAAGCGATTATAGGGCGATTGCATTGCATACAATAAAGGGACAACCATATGGCTCCTGCCAGTTGCCGATAACTCCATTACAAAACATGATCATCTCATACAATAAAATATATCATCATGCCTTGACCATATCACATCACAACATGCCCTGCAAAAACAAGTTAGACGTCCTCTACTTTGTTGTTGCAAATTTTATGTGGCTGCTACGGGGTGAGCAAGAACCGTTCTTACCTACGCATCAAAACCACAATGATATTTCTTCAAGTTAGTGTTTCTTCAACCTTCAACAAGGACCGGACGTAGTCACACTCGGTTCAACTAAAGTTGGAGAAATTGACACCCGCCAGCCACCTGTGTGCAAAGCACGTCGGTAGAACCAGTCCCGCGTAAGCGTACGCGTAATGTTGGTCCGGACCGCTTCATCCAACAATACCACCGAACCAAAGTATGACATGCTGGTAAGCATTATGATTTGTATCGCCCACAACTCACTTGTGTTCTACTCGTGCATATAACATCTACGCATAAATCTGGCTCGGATGCCACTGTTGGGGAACGTAGTAATTTCAAAAAAAATCCTATGCACACGCAAGATCATGGTGATGCACAACAACGAGAGGGGAGAGTATCGTCTACGTACCCTTGTAGACCGTAAGTGGAAGCGTTATGAGAACGCAGTTGATGTAGTCGAATGTCTTCACGATCCGACTGATCCAAGTACCGAACGGACGACACCTCCGAGTTCAGCACATGGTCAACTTGATGACGTCCCACGAACTCCGATCCAGTAGAGCTTCACAGGAGAGTTCCGTTAGCACGACAGCGTGATGATGATGATGATGTTACTACCACCACAGGGCTTCGCCTAAGCACCGCAACGATATGATCGAGGTGGATTATGGTGGAGGGGGGCATCGCACACGGCTTGGAACAATCAACTGGTGTGTCCTAGGGTGCCCCTGCCCCCGTATATAAAAGAGCAAGGGGGGAGGCCGGCCAGCCCTTGCAGGACGCGCCAGGAGGAGGAGTCCTCCTCCTAGTAGGAGTAGGACTCCCCTTTCCTACTCCTACTAGGAGGAGGAAAGGAAGGAGGAGAGGGAGAAGGAAGGAGAGGAAGGAAAGGAGGAAAGGGGGCCCGCCCCCCAAGTCCCATTTGGTTTGGGCTAGGGGGGCCACGCACACTGTCTCCTCTCTAACACCACTTGGCCCATGAGGCCCAATACTTCTTCCCCGTATTCCCGTAACTCCCCGGTACTCTAAAAAATACCTGAATCACTCAGAACCTTTCCGATGTCTGAATATAGTCGTCCAATATATCGATCTTTACGTCTCGACCACTTCGAGACTCCTCATCATGTCCCCTATCTCATCCGGGACTCCAACTACCTTCGATACATCAAACCACATAAACTCATAATACCAATCGTCACCGAACGTTAAGCGTGTGTACCGTACGAGTTCGAGAACTATGTAGACATGACCGAGACACGTCTCCGGTCAATAACCAATACCGGAACCTAGATGTTCATATTGGCTCCTACATATTCTACGAAGATCTTTATCGATCAAACCGCATAACTACATACGTTGTTCCCTTTGTTATCGGTATGTTACTTTCCCGAGATTTGATCGTTGGTATCTCAATACCTAGTTCAATCTCATTATCGGCAAGTCTCTTTACTCGTTTCCGTAATGCATCATCCCGCAACTAACTCATTAGTTGCATTGCTTGTAAGGCTTATAGTGATGTGTATTACCGAGAGGGCCCAGAGATACCTCTCCGACAATCGGAGTGACAAATCCTAATCTCGATCTATGCCAACTCAACAAGTACCATTGGAGACCCCTGTAGAGCACCTTTATAATCACCCAGTTACGTTGTGACGTTTGGTAGCACACAAAGTGTTCCTCCGGTAATCGAGAGTTGCATAATCTCATAGTCATAGGAACATGTATAAGTCATGAAGAAAGCAATAGCAGTAAACTAAAACAATCAAGTGCTAAGCTAACGGAATGGGTCAAGTCAATCACATCATTCTCCTAATGATGTGATCCCGTTTATCAAATGACAACTCATGTCTATGGTTAGGAAACATAACCATCTTTGATCAACGAGCTAGTCAAGTAGAGGCATTCTAGTGACACTCTGTTTGTCTATGTATTCACACATGTATTATGTTTCTGGTTAATACAATTCTAGCATGAATAATAAAAATTTAACATTAAATAAGGAAATAAATAATAACTTTATTATTGCCTCTAGGGCATATTTCCTTCACTCACTTTGCATACGGGTGTTCTATCTAAAACGTTTGCGATCAAGAGCTGCAGAAATCCTGCTCGGCACATTTTCTCTTGGCTTCCTATGGAAGCTGTCGGTTTGCAAACAGGTGTTCTAACTGAAACGTTTGTGATCAAGAGCTGCACAAATCCTGCTAGGCACATTTTCCCTTGACGTCCTAGGGAAGTTGTTGGTTTGCATACGGGTGTTCTAACTAAAACATTTGCGATGAGTGTTTTATATTTAAAAACCGTATTAAACTATGGCTTTTAATGGAGAGGATGCGAGCAAGGCGGGCGGCCATGGAAGTAAAAAGGTTCGCCTCCCGGTGAGCCTGCACGGCGTACAACTCGCGCACTTCCCGGTGAGTCATGTACTCAAGCACATGTCCGCACGGCACCTCCTAGCCATTAAAAGAGTGAGGCGTGGCGTCACATGAATGGTTAACAAAACACACACAATTTAAATTATACAAAACATTTGAGATGTTACAGTGGCAGATATTTGTTTCAAAATGCCTTTGTTGGTTGTTATTCGAGTGCGTCTTCTCTCAAAATGGACACAAAAATACCACAGCATGCCAGGTGCCATTCCGTTATAGCATGCCAAGTTTCATGAATTTGAGACGAGTTTCGAATTTACTAGAATTTAAAAACAAAGTATCTCAACATTTTGCTGGCAATCAATAGTGCCCTGATGTTTGAAATTCATTCCCATTTCTTGCATGGGACCTAAGCATGCACCGAAGAACACATATTTGATTTTTCAACTAATTTATATGCACTGGAGCATGTGCATGTAGTTCAAATTTGAATTGTGCACATAAAATGCCTAGAAAACCCAGTTAATGTATAAAAATGTCCAAACGAACCCCAAAAATTTCAAAATTAAACACAACACTCCTGTTGTTCTATGTTGACACTAGAATTTTTTTCAAGTAATAAGAGGCAACGGATATAGTTTCGTCCCCAAAGATGGCACGTTCCCTAGCGAAACCATCACGCTTGTTGTGAGAAGCTTATACCCAAACTTGCCCCAAATGGGACAATTTTTTTTACCACGGCATGTTGATGCCGCTCCATGATAGAATGCCAAGATTCATGAATTTCAAACAAGTTTTGGATTTACTAGAATTATAAAACCAAGTATCTCAATGTTTGTGGCCGAGTGACGATGGCAGGGTGTTTGAAATTCATTCCCATTTCTTGCATGGGACCTAAGCATGCATCGAAGGACATAGATTTGATTTTTCAACCAATTTATATGCACTGGAGCATGTGCATGTAGTTCAAATTTGAATTATGCACATAAAATGCCTAGAAAACCCAGTTAATGTATAAAAATGTCCAAACGAACCCCGAAAAAAAATCCAAAATTAAACACACAACACTCCTGTTGTTCTATGTTGAGACTAGAATTTTTTTGAAAGCAATAAGAGGCAATGGATATCATTTTGTCCCCATGTAGCGAACCGACCTCAAATGGTCAAGCCTCTGTGTATCCGTGCCATCCCTGGATCGGTATGCTGGCACACACAGTACATCAATGTATATATCAAAGTGCAATCACATGTATAAATAACGTAAAACTGATATATACCTCATAAATCTCAACGGAAACAATCAAATGGGTGTAGAGTGCCATCAACGCCAATGACAAGTTGAGTGTAGACCATAACCCTACAACGTAACTCTTACTCGTCGTAGAAAATTCCTGCAACATAAGACATTGCAGCCCTGTAGGTCAATACATTGAATAAAAGATATTATTCTACCACTACTATATAACATAGGATGAGTTGGTAAACCAAACTCAATCCATTCCCAAAGTTTCATTTAAAACCCAACTGTTTAATTAAGAATGATGAGATCTCCCAGCATTTCCACTACTGGATGCTCAAGTTGTCCGTAACAGGGGACATGACTAATCGATTAGGTTTTAACACTCTGCAGAGGTTTGCGCACTTTTCCCCACAAGACTCGACCGCCTCCCTTGAAATTCTTGCACTGCCTGGTGTTTGAGAACAGGATGACCGAGACATAGTCTTTCGAAAGTATTTCCCCTTAACCCACGGATAGGCCGGTACACCTACTCATTCTACATCTGCTAGCCCATCCCGGAAGGGGTCACACTAACTACTCAACTAAGCCAGAGCTCATATTGGCTTGTGGCTGCACACGTAAGCTTCTAGACATGAGAATACGATTGATCTCTTTGAGCCTGGGCGGCCGACCACTAGTGGTGCACCACCATGGATTAACCATGCAAGTTCCCACTGTACTTCGCCACCATTCAAACCAAATACCGCCCATGTAGTTCATTTAAGTCTTGGTCCTGATTACTACTTTGTCACTCAAGTCTCGCCATGAACATTTCCCAATCCACGTCTAAATTTGCGAGGCAGAAATAAACTTACACGGTGGTGACAAGGTTGTCTGGTGTAGACCTACCTCAAATGAACTACTAGGTAAACGCATAGCCATCATAAGATTCCTACCATGCAATCCTATCACAAAGGACTAAGTGCATAAATAAAACAAAGGTAATTGGAAGAATGGTCAAATGCGAACTTGCCTGGCAATAGTTGACGAAGATTATATCGCTCTTAGAATTTTACTTATTAGAACTATTTGTCACTCTCCGATGAAAATCTATAAAGTCAAACATTGCATTCACATGAGCAATCATTTCGGAGAACCAAATAACATGTAACATGAAAAGACTCGGAAAATCCAAATGAAAACACCACACACTTAACTATAAAAAAATACTATGTGCAAAACAACATGTGACATACGGTTCAAAATTGTGATGTGAACTATAGTGCATACAAGGCATAGGAGTAAAACTATCATGGGCAGATCCTAAGTGGGTGAAAATATGTGACAATGGTCCAAGTTATAGGATTTGGCTACGGTGACAAAGTGCAAAAAGAAACAACTTAATCGGAGCTTCGGTTTGGGAGATATGGCCATTTGAAGTTCAATTCAAATCTGAATAAATTCAAATTTGAATCTGACAGAAGTTTGCAAATATGATATCATTGGATACTGCTAATCATGACAAAGAATTTGCTGCTAGTTTCATCGAGTTTGGATCTACGATTAAAAAGTTGTGGCCAATCTAAGTTTAGGGGCTAAACTGAAAACTCGGGGACTTCACTATGAAAGTTTTATTCTTGACCAGGTCCCTGGCCATGTGGCGGATTTCTAATAGCTGAAGAGTGTTCACTCTAGTAGCTATACGACGAACGATCACTAAGTAAAATAAAACCACTACCGCGGCTAAATAAGAAGAAAACCGGAGACCGGTTTTCACTAAACCGCATGGTTTAATAAAACCATGGTTAACCGATCTAATAATAAAAATTTAAGAAAATAAAGGAACGAGAGGGGGCTCATCTTACGGTAGCGACGATGACGTACAGGAGATGGCGGTGCTCGCGTTAGGCAGCGGATGGGGCGGCGGCTACGGTGGCCTCCGACGGCGGGGAGAAGGCGAACAGAACTGGCGCGGAGTGGGTGGTCCGGTGGTGGAGGCGGCGCGTGTCGGGGTGGCCGAGATGAACGGAGCGAAGGGCGGCAGCTTTGTGCTTCGACGAGGATGCAGGTCGTCAGGGCGGGATCTCCGGCGAACCTAGGGGCAAAGCAACATGTCAACGAGATGCGGTAGATCGAGAGAATGAGATTGACAGAGAGAGTGGAGGCCGGGGTGGTCTACGGGCGACAAAAACGACGGCGAGGTCCTCCGGCGCCAGCGAGATCCAACTAACGAAGGCGGTAGCTGGGATGAGCAAGGAGGCTAGCAAAGTGGCAGAATCGAACGAGGGGCGTCGGGGGCATTTATAGGCGCGAGGAGGGGCTGCAGAGTCGTGGGGATGATGCTTATCCTGAGAGGGATGCGGCCGGCGGGTTTGGGGCACGGGCGCATGCTCTATCTGAACGGGAGGAGCGGGAGGTTGGAGATGATACGGGCGGCCCCCATCTGGCAGCGGCAGCTACCTGCGAGCGAGAGGGAGACGGCGGGCGTGCGAGGCGGTGGCCTCCGGGCGTTGGGAGCAGGCCGCGGTGCTCCTGGCCTGGCGCGGCTTGCTGTGGCCGTGGGCCGGCTCTGGCCCGCGGTGGCTGGGTCAGCGCGCGGGTGCGTGTGCATGTTTTTTTTACAAAAAACTTTTCGAGGCCAAAACGAAACCAAACAAAATCCTAAAAATACCATGATAATTTCTAAAATTACCTTGGAATATCTAGAGCACAATGAACATTTATTCAAGCATATAAGAATTTGAAAATATTTTCCTAATGCATTTAATGCACTTTTTTGCAAATAGAATAAATACCAAATAAGTTCTAAAAACTCCAACTAATATTGAAATGAAATTTCCATCTCTTTTATATTTTGAGGAAGTCATCTTATCCCCTCTCCTTTATATTTCTTTAGTGGAAAATAATATTTGAATATTCGAGAAAACTCTAAAATGAAATAAATCATGAGATGCAAATGATTTCAAATATTATTTTAAACTAACGTATATTGGTTTCATAATCCATTTCCAATTTCTTTTTGATAATTGAAGGAGTCATATTTCCTTCTCTCTTTATTTTATTTGAATGAATGGAACTATTTTTGAAACTCAAAACGGAAAACTTTCCAAAAGTGAACCAAATGAAATTCAAAAGTGCTCCTCATCACTTCCCATTCTATTTCATAAACTTTGAAGAAGTCTTATTATATTCTCTCATGAAAATCCTTGAGTGGCATAAAGTTTATGAATTGGACTATTGTTCAAATGGAATTCAAATCTACTTCAAACCCCCTTCTCATTTCTTTAAATGAAAGAAGTCATATTATCTTCACTCTAGGGTTTTGTGATGAAATGAATTTGAATTCATGGAGATCAAAAGACAAGATGAAAGTTTTGGGAAAGTCCTTTTATTCCCTCCCATTCAACTTTCAAAAAGTTTCAATTTCCATTCAATTTCACACAATCAATCACACAACAAACAAACAATCATAATTAATTATTTAATATAACATTCCAAAACTTAGAATTTTGGGATGTTACACCCCAAAGGTGGCACGTTCCCTACCGAAACCATTACGCTTGTTGTGAGAAGTTTATACCCAAACCTGCCCCAAATGGGACAAAAATACCACGGCATGTTGATGCCGCTCCATGATAGCTTGCCAAGTTTCATTAATTTCAAACGAGTTTTGGATTTACTAGAATTTAAAAACCAGGCATGTCAATGTTTTACCGGCAATCAACGGTACCCTGGTGTTTGAAATTCACTCCCATTTCTTGCATGGGACCTAAGCATGCACCGAAGGACACATATTTGATTTTTCTAACAATTTATATGCATTGGAGCATGTGCATGTAGTTCAAATTTGAATTATGCACATAAAATGCCTAGAAAACCCAGTTAATGTATAAATATGTCCAAACGAACCCGAAAATTTCCAAAATGAAACACAAAACTCCTGTTGTTTTATGTTGAGACTAGAAATTTTTTGAAAGCAATAAGAGGCAACGGATATCGTTTCATCCCCAAAGGTGGCACGTTCCCTACCGAAACCATCACGCTTATTGTGAGAAGCTCTGGTTTGTGAGAAGTTTATACACAAACCTGCCCCAAAGGGGCAAAAAAATTACCATGACATGTTGATGCGGCTCCATGATAGCATGCCAAGTTTCATGAATTTTAGATGAGTTTTGGATTTACTAGAATTTAAAAACCAAGTATCTCAATGTTTGCGGTCGAGTGACCGTGGCGGGGTGTTTGAAACTCATTCCCATTTTTTGCATGGGACCTAAGCATGCACCGAAGGACACAGATTTGATTTTTCAACCAATTTATATGCACTGGGGCATGTGCATGTAGTTCAAATTTGAATTATGCACATAAAATGCCTAGAAAACCCAGTTAATGTATAAAAATGTCCAAACGAACCCAGAAATATTCCAAATTTAAACACAACACTCCAGTTGTTCTATGTTGACACTAGAAATTTTTTAAAAGCAATAAGAGGCAAAAAATATCGTTTCGTCCCCAAAGGTGACACGTTCCCTACCGAATCCATCACGCTTGTTGTGAGAAGCTTATACCAAAACCTGCCCCAAATGGGACAATTTTTTTACCACAACATGTTGATGCCGCTCCATGATAGCATGCCAAGTTTAATGAATTTCAGACAAGTTTTGGATTTACTAGAATTTAAAACCAGGCATCTCAATGTTTGCGGCTGAGTGACGGTGACAGTGTGTTTGACATTCATTCTCATTTCTTGCATGGGACCTAAGCATGCAACCAAGGACACATATTTGATTTTTCAACCAATTTATATGCACTAGAGCATGTGCATGTAGTTCAAATTTGAATTATGCACATAAAATGCCTAGAAAACCCAGTTAATGTATAAAAATGTCCAAACGAACTTCGAAAAATTCCAAAATTAAACACAACACTCATGTTGTTCTATGTTGACACTAGAAAAATTTTGAAAGCAATAAGAGGCAACGAATATTGTTTCATCCCCAAAGGTGTCACGTTCCCTACCGAAACCATCACACTTGTTGTGAGAAGCTCTAGTTTGTGAGAAGTTTACACCCAAACATGTCCCAAATGGGACAAAAAAATTTACCACGACATGTTGATGCTGCTCCATGATAGCATGCCAAGTTTCATGAATTTCAGACAAGTTTTGGATTCACTAGAATTTAAAAACCAGGTATCTCAATGTTTGCGGCCGAGTGACGGTGGCAGGGTGTTTGACATTCATTCCCATTTCTTGCATGGGACCTAAGCATGCAACCAAGGACATGGATTTGATTTTTCGACCCGTTTATATGCAATGACATGGATTACCACTATAACTAGGGAAATTCGAACCAAAATTTTTGACGTTCAAACTCATCACACACGGGTTAAGCTATCTGAACCGTTTGTGATGTTCACATATCATACACAGTTCTGAATAGGGGACCATGTCTGATGACACTTTGCGCGCCAGTTTTTTCGCTAAAGCGATTCCAAATTTTCGGCTTCCGTGGAAATATCTACCTCCCCGCCCCTCCCCCTTACCAAAAGCCACTTTCCCCTGTCTTCACCTTCCTTTCCAAGTTGAAACCTTCACTCTGTGCTTGTAGCGCCGCCTCCTCGCCGGCGACCCTCCTTCACGCTGCTCGGCCTTGCCTATCCAGGCAGGTAATCCACACCCGACCCCCATCCTCCTCCTCCTTCCACATCCCACATGCCCCGACCGTCGGCGCGACACCTTCTACCCAAACCACCGACCCCTCCACCAAATAAGCGCCTCCCTAAGCCATGGTGCATGCAGTATAGCCAAGATCTCAAGGAGCATTTGGCAGCGGAGAAGAAAATCATGACCGCACGCGCGGATGAGGTCGCGATGGCTGCCATTCGTGTCGACCCCCAGATCTTGGAGGAGCACCTTGCCGTCGAGGCCACCATCGACGCCTCACGCGCCGACGCCATGATGCGGTTGTCTGCGTTAAACGAGAGTTCATGGTGTTTTCTTGGGGCCACCGTCGGTGCCTTTGACGAAGACTACGAGGTGTTTTCTCACCGTGCATGTGCTTACCTCATCTCGAGAGCCAGCAGCTTGGTGCTCGGAGCGGCTCAAGCAACTCACCAGTACAACGAGGGCACCCACGATGCGGAGGCCTCGCCCTCTTCCATGCCCAAGGAGCCAATTGTCATCGATACTCGCCAAGAATGAGGAGTAGCTTGTCTTATTAGCTCACTATAAGGACCCATGTTCAGTTTGCTAGCTACTACCTTTCCTTAACAAATTCTAGTGAATTGTGATATCTACTTTTACCATGCAATCTTCTGCTCTAGTGTATATGTTCTGTATGTCGTACAATGTGGTGTTCAGTTAACTGTTTGGTTCAATTGTGCAAATGTGACGTTCAATTCTTTAGGGTACAATTTTCCAAGTTGTCAAGCATGCTTGGTTTGGTTATCTGTCTGATCTTCTGTTAGGAGTATGTTATATTGTGCAACGTGGTGCTCAGTTAACGTTTGGTTCATTCATTGTGGTGTTTAGTTAACTGTTTGGTTCAATTCTGTAATGCGATGTTCAATTGTAGTGGGTGCATTCTGTTATTGTATACCATGTGAGGAATAAATTGAATTTGATTGTACTAAATACATGAGAAACAAATACAATTGCTATATTTCCAAGTTATTAAGCATGATTGGTTTGGTTAACTGTCTGATTTTCTATTAGGAGTATGTTATATTGTGCAATGTGGTGCTTAGTTAATGTTTGGTTCATTTGTTGTGGTGTTTAGTTAACTACTTGGTTCAATTCTGCAATGCGATGTCAAATTGTCGTGGGTAGAATTTTGTATTGTTGTGCATGTGAGGAATAAATCAAATTTGAATGCACTTAATACATGAGAAACATATACAAGTGCTATATTTCCTAGTTCTTAATCATTCTAGGTTTGGATAAATGGGTTTTCCATGTGGCTTGAATTAATCTGATGAATCTACAATGTGCTTATTTTTCATCAACATATTTTACTGATAGCATGCAAACCCTCACTTAACCTGATGACTAACTACCTTATATGTGTTGCAGGGAAACAATGGGAAGCACTGAGGTTTATAATCGAGGTTTGCACATGCATGGTCCTTTGTCTAATAGCACATTATTGTGCAATTGCGGGAACCATTCTAATATTTAGGTTTTTTTAACAATTTGGTCTTGCACATGTAGGTCCTGCTGTCAGTGGTTTTGACCCACTGTTCCACCCTTTTTGCATATGGGGAAGTGAGTTGTCCATGAATATCAGTCAAGTCAAGAAACTCAGAAAGATTGTTAGGATAAAGAAATTAGCGACAAAAAACAACAAGATCTTTGTCTGCACAATGAAGAACACAACAGTTTACTACAGGATGGTACTAACTATTATACCTTGCCTTTTTTATTCCTTTGCCCCATTTTCGATATAGAGAAGATATTTATGCACATCCTTGTTTTCAAGCCTTTCCAAAGCAATTCACTAATGATTACCTCTCAAACCACTTGTATGGTCAGGAGGTGAGGAAGGTATTCATACAACACATACAGTTCAATATTGAAGTGTTCCTCAAGAGGACGAAGGATGTACGGTCAATCATCCACAAGCACTGGCCCAAAGTTGCAAATACCTTCAACATCAATGAAGGCTCAATATTCGCCTTCTGCTTCAGTGGTTTTCCAGATGAGATACATCTGTCTATGTACCGTCTATGATGCTAGGTTATAGATGTTGCATGTGAAACTTGGTGCTGATGTAGTTGTGTAATGGGGTAGCTGAGTCCTGAAGCTATATGATGTTGTACTCTGATGTATTTCAATTATGAAAATGAAATATATTGTGTGCTTATATGAAATTTCAATTAGATTAATAAATGGATTATTAATAATAGGATAATTAGCTTGCTAATTGAGTTTTTCTACTGTAAACGGTTATTGAGAAAACACCGTGTGTGATGCATTCAATAACGCGCACAGTTTCTAGGAATAAGCCGTGTTAGATTAATGAACAATCACACATGACAACCACTTGAAAAACTTTTGCGTTAGGCCACCTGGCGCAAACGTTTGCCACATAAAAAACTGTGTGTGATGGACAACCTTTGCCACACATTTTCTTCTATGCACCGTGTGTGATGCATTCAATAACGCAAACGATAAAATTGTTAATACCAGGTGCAATGTAAACATTATCACAAACGATTTAATGGGGAAAATTGTGTGTGATGTACTTGTGAACAGAAACGTTTTCCTTGGAGCGACTGTATGGGATGTATATACGAAAGGAAACGTTTAGCGGGGACTGACTATGTGTGATGTACTTACGACCGGAAATGATTTCACTTTTATAATTGTATTTTTAGCACTACTATACGTATAATTGTATTTGGTTGCTCGCCGGTCGCACACGACCCCATTTTGCCGAGCGTCTGTGCCAGGAGGGCATATCCCCGATGGTTTCTGGGTCGTGTGGGAAGGACCCCCCTATCGCCCACACTCACTAGGTGACGGTTCCAAATGCCGTCGCGGAAAGGGGTTAAAAATCGTTTGTATAGCACCTTGTTGTACTAGTGAACATTGTTTTTGATGTTATCAATGGTTTATTGCATATATCTATTATGTCTGAGTAGTTTCTTTTTGTCCTATGTGTTAATTGTGATATGTTATGGTTGATTTGAGTTGTATGTTATTATGGTGGTCTCCTATTGTTCCCATTTTTTGTGCACGCATGTGGGATCCCCGTTGTAGGATGTTGTAATATGTGATTGATTTTCTTATGACGGGTTGCGGGAGTGACATAAACCTAAACCCCAGTTTGTGAGTTGTTGCATAGGGGACAAAAGGGGGCCTTGGATCTTTATGCTATGATTGGGTTTTACCTTAATGAACATGTTAGTATTTGTGGATTCTTGCTAATAGTTCCAATCATAGGTAATAGTAGTAAATGGACTTTGCTACATGTTGTCGTAGGCCTCTCACTACTACAGGAATGCCTACTAGTGGCGGGCGCAAAAAGGCCAGCAGTGGCGGGCCAGGCTCCTAGGGTCGCCACCACCGACCTCCCGCCACTGCTATAACCGTATCAGTGGTGGGCGCCCGCCTGCCATTGGTACATTGGTTCCTATGGTGGGCGCCAGTCTCTACCTGCCATAGAAACCATTGTAGCCGTGGCAGTTCTACCAAAGCACCCTCCACTTGAGAGATAGGCTACAATATGCCAATTGTTGGCATTGCGGGTTGACACACGTTACTCCAAAAGGCGTAGTCATATGATTCTCAATATAACTGAACCAGACTGAATCATTTTGGAAACAAACGACCAAATAATTAAGTAACATTTCAAATTTGTTTGACTCATGAAAGAAATAGCAATGTATCAATCACGTTCATCTTAACACACTAATTAACTAACAATTCAGCAGCTTCAGTAACTCCGAGCATACCACATAAAGCTCAATCCGGAGAAGTGCGTCTTCGGAGTACTGATACGTCTCCAACGTACCTATAATTTTTTATTGTTCCATGATGTTATATTATCATTCTTAGATGTTTTATAATCATTTTATATCATTTTTTGCTACTAACCTATTGACATAGTGCCAAGTGACAGTTGTTCTTTTTTGCATGTTTTTTACATCGCAAGTAATCAATATCAAACGGAGTCCAAACGCAGCAAAACATTTTGTGTTTTTTTTGGACCAGAAGACATCTAATGGGCCGGAGAAGTGCCTGGGGTGCTCCGAGGGGAGCACAACCCACCAGGGCACGCCTGGAGGCCCAGGCGCGCCCTGGTGGGTTGTGCCAACCTCGGGTGCCCCCCTAACCGCCTCTTTACTCTATAAATACCCCAATATTCTAGAAATCCTAGGGGAGTCGACGAAAATCTATTCCAACCGCCGCAAGTGCCAGAAACACCAGATCCAATCTAGACACCATCTCGGATGGGGTTCACCACCTCCATTGGTGCCTCTCCAATGATGCGTGAGTAGTCTTTTGTAGACCTTCGGGTCCGTAGTTAGTAGCTAGATGGCTTACTCTCTCTTGTTTGATTCTCAATACAATGGTCTCTTGGAGATCCATGTGATGTAATTCTTTTGCGGTGTGTTTGTTGGGATCCGATGAACTTTGAGTTTATGGTTAGATCTATCTCTTTTTATCCATGAAATTTATTTGAGTCTTCTTTGATCTCTTATGTGCATGATTGCCTATAGCCTTGTATTTCTTCTCCGATATTTGGGTTTCGTTTGGCCAACTTGATATATTTATCTTGCAATGGGAAGAGGTGCTTTGTGATGGGTTCGATCTTTGGTGCTTGATCCCAGTGACAGAAGGGGAACCGACACGTATGTATCGTTGCCATTAAGGATAACAAGATGGGGTTTATTTCTACATAAATAGATCTTGTCTACACCATGTCATCGTTCTTATTGCATTACTCCATTTGTCCATGAACTTAATACACTAGATGCATGCTGGATAGCGGTCGATGTGTGGAGTAGTAGTACAGATGCATCAGGAGTCGGTCTACTAATCTTGGACGAGATGCCTATATAATGATCATTACCTGGATATCGTCATGATTATTTTAAGTCCTATCAATGTCCCAACAGTAATTTGTTCACCCACCATTTAGTATTTTTCTCGAGAGAAGCAACTAGTGAAACCTATGGCCCCCGGGTCTCTTATTTAATATATTTGCCTTTGCGGTCTATTTTCCTTTGCTTTTATTTTCAGATTTATTAAACCCAAAATACAAAAATACCTTGCTGCAATTTATTTTATCCGAGATCTATTTATCCCATCTATCATATTTTTATCACGTCCCTTGGCCAATTTGTGGTGTTGTTACCCAAAAGGGATTGACAACCCCTTTAACACGTCGGGTTGCGAGTATTTATTATTTGTGTGCTGGTGTTGTTTACATGGTGTTGCTTGGTTCTCCTATTGGTACGATAATCTTGGTATCATCACTAAGGGAAATACCTACCGTCGTTGTGATGCATCATCCCTTCCTCTTTTGGGAAATACCGACGTAGTTCTAGCAGACGTCAAAAGGAATTTTTGGCGCCGTTGCCGGGGAGGATCAAGTCAAGATAGTCTCCCGGCCACGTGCCAATTTCTGGCGCCGTTGCTGGGGAGGCATCATCAACATCTACCAGGTTCCTAATCACAAATCTCATCTCCTCGCAATTTACATTATGTTTCATTTGCCTCTTGTTTTCCTCTCCCCCACTTCACAAAAAATTGTCGTTTTATTCGTCCTCTTTTTCGTTCGCCATTTTCTTGCCGGATCTATTTTTTGTGTGCAATCTTATTTGGTACTTTTGTCGTTATGGATAGTTCTTCCTCTATTACGTGCACTCCCGAGAACAAGGTTCTCAACTTTAAACAAAGGGGAGGAGAGAATTTGAAAGATGCTTGGTATAGGATTTGCAATGCTCATAATAGATCTATCCGTAAGCAATCTACCATTGTTCTTCTTCGTTTTTTTTATGTGGGCATCACCACTTGGTATAGATTCATCCTTGATACAATTACTGGTGGAAATTTCTTGATGTGTCCCTCTATTGATGCTTTAATGCTATGGGAAATTTAGTAGGCTCACCACCTCTTATGATTAATGAAACAACTTTAACTCTTGAGCATGTCATGGAAAGATTAGATGCTATTGAAAAGAAAATGCTTACTGAAGAGCATATTGAAAACTTGGATAAAAAGATGCATAATTTTGCTACTAAAATTTGGTCAAAAGCGGGAGAAGTTTTTAAGTTGTTGAAAGAAAAAGGGACTGTAATTCATGAAAGAATTGAAGAAAGCCCGTCTCGGATTGATAAACTGGAAAAAATCTTTAGTAATTTAAGCACGACTTTTGCCTCCGCTAAAACTATTGAAAAAATTCCCGTAAAGATTGGCAAGACTACTCAAGTTACTAAGAACAAGGGTGCAACTTCTAGTAATAACAGTAAAGAAGATCTTAAGATGATTAGTATTCAACGAATTTTGTTGAAGTTACAAGAGATCCCTTGGGCAAGAATGAATTCTTTAAATTTGTTCCTAGGAGTATTATCATTGAAAATCTTTATGGTAAATCTTTGAAGAATTCTAAGTCTTTGATTGAATATTTGGAGAAGGATGACAAAACATAGATCCTTGCTTTATGCCTAGCTAGGGGCGTGAAACAACAACGCTTGTTGGGAGGCAACCCAATGAATAAAATTTATCTTTGTCTTTTGCTTCCTTCTTGAGTGTTTGCACAATTATGCTACTGTTATGATTGTGTTTTTTGTGTTTTAATTAGTGTTTGTGCCAAGTAAATCCTTTAGGATCTTCTTGGGTGATAGTTGACTTGATCTTGCTGAAAAACAAAAACTTTTGCGCTCACAGAAATAATTCTCATTTTTAACAGGAGCGTAATAAAATACCAATTCTTTTTGCAGAAGACTGATATATAAATTTCTCAAGTCTTCCTAATTTTTCAGAATTTTTGAAGTTACATAAGTGTTCGAAATACCCAGATTACTACAAACTGTTCTATTTTTTACAAATTCTGTTTTCTTTGTGTTGTGTGCTTGTTTTGATGATTCTATGGTTTTTTTGAAAGTTTCTGCCATAGAAAAGTTGGAATATAGTAAATATACTGCAAGAATAAACTATGAATTGGTTTGAAATAGTACTTATAGTAGTGATTTGTTTTCTTATACTAACGGATCTCATGAAGGTTTTGTTGAGTTTTGTGTGATTGAAGTTTTCATGTTTTGGGTGATGTTACGATGGATGAAGGAATAAGGAGCAAGAAGAGCCTAAGCTTGGGGATGCCCATGGCATCCCAAGCTATTATCCAAAGAGAAGCAAGCAACTAAGCTTGGGGATGCCCCGAGTGGCATCCCCTCTTTCTTCTAACGACCATCGGTATTTTACTCGAAGCTATATTTTTATTCGTCACATACTATGAGTTTTGCTTGGAGCGTCTTGTATGATATGAGTCTTTCCTTGTTTTGTTTTGTATTTTAAGTCTTGAATCCTTGCTGGACACACCTATTTGATATAGCCAAAATTATGCCATGACTTGTTAGAATTGCTCTCTATGCTTCACTTAAATCTTTATGAGCTATGGAATTGGTCTAGTGCTTTACTTATATCTTTTTGAGGACGGTGTGCTTTAGTATTTTTGAAGAAATGCTCTCTTGCTTCACTTAGACTTATTTGAGAGTTAGTAAAGTTTCCAAGAAATTCTCTCTTGCTTCACTTAAATTATTTTGAGAGAAATACATATTATGCTCATGATCTTCACTTATATTTGTTTGAGCTTTTCAAAAGCAACACATGAAAATTAGTCCCAAAGTGATAGATATCCAAGAAGTATATAATAAAAACTTCCATGAAGATCATTAGACAAAATAAAATTGATTCCTTGTAATAGTTTTGAGATATGATGATGTGATATGTGAGTCATGTTGATGAGTAATTATGCTTTAGTAAGAATATTGGTGTTAAGGTTTGTGATTTCCTTTGCATGCACGAAAGTCAATAGTTGTGCAATGAAATTACATCCTACTTGTGGTGCATTATTCAGTGTTAATTATGTTTAATGCTCGCTTATGATATTATTTGTTTCTTGGTTGGTCGCTTCTCAATCTTTTGCTAGCCTTCATTTTGCACTAAGCATGATCACTACTTGTGCATCCAAAATCCTTTAAACCAGTTTTGCCACATGATTCCACTATACCGACCTATATGTGGTATTCTTTTGCCATTCTAAGAAAATTTGTATGTGCCATCTCTAATTTTCAAAATAAATTTCTCTTGTGTGTGCTTGTACCGCTCGCGAGGCGGTGAGGGGTGGCCGATATTTTCCATGCTAGATGTGTTATTCTCACGATGAGTGTTTATTCACTTGTCATTGCACAAGAGTAAGGAAAAGGTATCAGGGATGCCCAGTCCCGAAATGAAAAATGAATTTACTTTATGTTGTCAAATAATAAATTCCTTGAAAAGTGTTGGTATGGAAGGCACCCGTGGATACGGTTAGCCATGGAAAGTGAAAGTATGGTGGAAAAAGGAATAAACTTTAATTTCTGTTTGGGAACCGCCTATGATATATCTAGCATGTAAAGTGTGGGGAACTCTAAGTCATTTTCGTTGGTGGGAAAAGTATGCCCCTCAAAATGTTTTTATCTCTATGTTTTTTGCTTTGAACTCTGGCACCTCTACAAACCCCTACTTCCCTCACGAAGGGCCTTTCTTTTACTTTATGCAATTTTTATTTTTATTTTGAGTCTTCATCTTCTCTTATAAATAACCAACTAGGGGGCACTATGATCGTACTTGAGCATTGGGTGTAGCTAATATGCGAGTGTGTTTCATGAATGGATTAGTGATTGAGCATGATGGGCTAGGGATAACTTATTTTAGCGTTGATATTTTGAAAGACATGGTTGCTTGTTGATATGCTTGAGTATTTAAGTCTCATGTCAAAACTAGACTATTGCTTTGAACCATATAAAAGTCCAAATGTCCATGCTATAAAGAAAAGAATATGAGATGGCATGTTAGGCAGGATTCCACATAAAAAAATTCTGTTTTTATCATTTACCTACTCAAGGATGAGCAGGAATTAAGCTTGGGGATGTTGATATGTCTCCAACGTATCTATAATTTTTGATTGTTCCATGTTGTTATATTATCATTCTTGGATGTTTTATAATCATTTTATATAATTTTTGGTACTAACCTATTGACATAGTGCCAAGTGCCAGTTGCTGTTTTTGCATGTTTTTTACATTGCAGGTAATCAATATCAAACGGAGTCCAAATGCAGTGAAACTTTTTGTGGATTTTTTTGGACCAGAAGATATCCAATGGGCCAGAGAAGCGCCCGAGGGGTGCTCCGAGCGGAGCACAAGGCGCGCCCTGGTGGGTTGTGCCCACCTCGGGTGCCCCCCGGACTGCCTCTTTACTCTATAAATACCCCAATATTCCAGAAACCCTAGGGGAGTCAACGAAAATCAATTTTAGCTGCCGCAAGTTCCAGAAACACCAGATCCAATCTAGACACCATATCGGAGGGTTTCACCATGTCCATTGGTGCCTCTCCGATGATGCGTGAGTAGTCTTTTGTAGACCTTCGGGTCTGTAGTTAGTAGCTAGATGGCTTCCTCTCTCTTGTTTGATTCTCAATACAATGGTCACTTAAAGATCCATATGATGTAATTCTTTTGCGGTGTGTTTGTTGGGATCTGATGAACTTTGAGTTTATGATTAGATCTATCTCTTTTTATCCATGAAATTTATTTGAGTCTTCTTTGATCTCTTATATGCATGATTGCTTATAGCCTCGTATTTCTTCTCCGATATTTGGGTTTTGTTTGGCCAACTTGATCTATTTATCTTGTAATGGGAAGAGGTGCTTTGTGATGGGTTCGATCTTATGGTGCTTGAACCTAGTGACAGAAGGGGAACCGACACGTATGTATAGTTGCCATTAAGGATAACAAGATGGGGTCTATTTCTACATAAATAGATCTTATCTACATCATGTCATCGTTCTTATTGCATTACTCCGTTTGTCCATGAACTTAATACACTAGATGCATGCTGGATAGCGGTCGATGTGTGGAGTAATAGTAGTAGATGCAGGCAGGAGTCGGTCTACTAATCTTGGACGTGATGCCAATATAATGATCATTTCCTAGATATCATCATGATTATTTGAAGTTCTATCAATTGCCCAACAGTAATTTGTTCACCCACTGTTTGTTATTTTTCTCGAGAGAAGCCACTAGTGAAACCTACGACCCACATGTCTCTTCTTTAATATATTTGCCTTTGCGATCTATTTTCCTTTGCTTTTATTTTCAGATCTATTAAACCAAAAATACAAAAATACCTTGCTGCAATTTATTTTATCTGAGATCTATTTATCCCATCTATCATATTTTTATCACATCCGTTTGCCAATTTGTGGCACCGTTACCTGAAAGGGATTGACAACTGATGTCTACTACAAAAATTTATTCTTGTAGACACGTGTTGGGCCTCCAAGCACAGAGTTTTGTAGGATAGTAGCAATTTTCCCTCAAGTGGATGACCTATGGTTTATCAATCCATGAGAGGTGTAGCATGAAGATGGACTCTCTCAAATGACCCTGCAACCAAATACAAGAAATCTCTTGTGTCCCCAACACAGCCAATACAATGGCAAATTGTATAGGTGCACTAGTTCAGTGAAGAGATGGTGATAAAAGTGTAATATGGATGGTAGAAATATATTTTTATAATCTGAATAAATAAAAACAGCAAGGTAGCAAATAGTAAACGAGCACAAAAATGGTATTGCAATGCTTGAAAATGAGGCCTGGGTTCGTACATTCACTAGTGCAATCTCTCAATAATGCTAACATAGTTGGATCATATGATTTTCCCTCAAAGTGCAATAAAGAATCACTCCCGAGTTCCTATTAGCGGAGAACAAAGATAGAAATTGTTTGTAGGGTACGAAACCACCTCAAAGCTATTCTTTTCGTTTGATCTATTCAAGAGTTCATACTAAAATAACACAAAGCTATTCTTTTCGTTCAATCTATCCTAGAGTTGGTACTAAATAACACCAAAGCAAATTCATATTCATAATACTCAATCCACACAAAGAACTACAAGGGGACCCCAAAGTTTCTATCGAAGAAAAGATAATAAAGAAGTGCATCAACCCCTATGCATAAATTACCCTAATGTCACCTCAGGAATCCGCAAGTTGAGTGCCATAACATACATCAAGTGAATCAATATGATACCCCATTGTCACCTCAAGTATTCATACCGCAAGACATACATCATGTGTTCTCATATCTGAATATTCGATCCGACAAGACAAAACATCAAAGGGCAAAGATTCAATTCATCACAACAAGAGTATAGAGGGGAGAAACATCATATGATCAATCTATGTTAAGAAATCCCATGATATAGATCTTGATAGAGAGAGGGAGAGAGAGATTAAACACATAGCTACTGGTACAAACCCTCAGCCTCGAGGGTGGACTACTCCCTCCTCATCGTGGTGGCCGCCGGGATGATGAAGATGGCTACCGGAGATGATTCCCCCTCTGGCAGGGTGCCATAACGGGTCTAGATTGGTTTTTGGTGGCTACAGAGCCTTGTGGCGGCGGAACTTCTGATCTAGGTTAACCCCGAAGGGTTTCATAATATTTGGGAATTTAGAGTGCAAAGAAGGGGTACCGTCGGCCATCGAGGTGGGCACAACCCACCTGGGCGCGCCTGGGCCCCAAGGCGCGCCCTGGTGGGTTGTGCCCCCCTCGGGGCACCCCCACGTGCTTCTTTGGCCCACTGTTGGTCTTCTGGTCCATAAAAAATCCACAAAAAGTTTTGCGGTGTTTGGACTCCGTTTGATATTGATTTCCTACGATGTAAAAAACAAGCAAAAAACAACAACTGGCACTGGGCATTGGGTCAATAGGTTAGTCCCAAAAATGATATAAAGTTGCTATAAAATGATTGTAAAACATCCAAGAATGATAAAATAACAGCATTAATACTTCATAAATTATAGATACGTTGGAGACTTATCAGCATCCCCAAGCTTAATTCCTACTCGTCCTTGAGTAGGTAAATGATAAAAGGAATAATTTATGAAGTGTGAATGCTAGCAAAGTGCACAACTTTGATCAATGACAATTTCAATCAATTTTCCTAGCATCATAACATCAATTCTTTCTTATAAAACTTCTCATGTTATAGTAGCAACCAATTCACATGTTAAGGTTCATACAATGAATTTTCTTGAAACTCAACAACCTATGTTCTCAGTCATCAAGCAATTGTGTTATGCTCCTGGATACATGAACTTGATCTAGATAGAGTAGAAGGGAAAGGGGATTTGGGTACATAGAGATGGGAGGAGGAGGAAAGGAAAAACGTGTTTCCTTTCTCTAATCGACGACCTTCTCTTCTTTCGTTCCTGCCTTTATCTTCCTATCGCTCGCTTCCTGTGCGGCTGTCTCGGCCCTCCAGGCTCGGTCCAATCTGCGGCAACGCCTTGAGGCCTTGGGTCTTCTTCCTGGGCTGGGCCGCCATATAGCACTCCCCATCCCTTCAGGAGCGGCTTGACCCCAAGCCGTCAGAGATGGAAACTACTGTTGCAGCACAAATGCATCTTCCCAAGTATCAAATTCAGACGAACGCCATTGCCAATGCACCTTGACCCTGGGTGTAGTGGCACCACCTTTTTGAATGAAACGTGTGTGCACAATGGTTTCTGGCTGAAGAGATTGTGGTGTATGAGGCTCCACCATGCTGATATCTGAATCTGTTGGTGTTCTTATAGAAATTTGCTTCTTAAGCTGCGAAACATGGATGACATTGTGAATCTTGGAGTTGACCGGAAGGTCCAACTTGTATGACACCTCGCCCACCCTTGCTAACACTTGATAAGGTTTATAGAACTTGAGAGCCAACTTTTGATTGCGGCGAGTAGCAAGAGATTTCTAGAGATACGGTTGTACCTTCAGGTAGACTTGATCGCCAATTTGGAATGAACGCTTGCTCCTTTTTTTGTCAGCCTGCTTTTTCATCCTTGCTTGAGCTTTTTGCAGGTGGTGCTTCAGCATCTCCATGGTGGTTGCTCTATCAGTAACCAAGTCTTGCAGACCTGTATTGGTAGTAGGGCGAGGTGTGTTGGTAACCATACAATGCCTCAAAGGGGGTACACCCAGCTGCTGTATGATATGAGGTGTTGTACCAATGTTTAGCCAAAGTCAACCATTTGGACCACTGTGTTGGTGTGTCATGGATTGCGCACCTGGGGAAAGCTTCAAGGCATTGATTCAGCCGCTCCGTCTGACCGTCTGTTTCAGGGTGACGTGCCGAACTCATGTTCAGCAGTGTATCGGATAGGTGAAACAGCTCCTGCCAGAAAGTGCTGGTGAACATCGGGTCTCTATCCGAGATGATGCGGGTGGGCATACCATGGATATGATACACTTGATTGAAGAAGACCAAGGCCACTTGGTGCGCTGTATATGGATGTTTAAGTGGCAGAAAATGTGCAAACTTCTTAAGCTTGTCGATGACAACCAGGATCACTTCAAATCCTTGTGATTTGGGGAGGCCTTCCACAAAGTCCCATCTAATTGTGTGCCAAGGCTTTGGTGGAATGTCATTTGGCTGCAGTAACCCTGGCTGCCTGCAGTGCGCAGTCTTTGCACGCTGACAGACATCACACGCTTGCACAAACTCTGTGACAGAGCGCCTCATTTTGGGCCATGCAAACAATTTCTTGACTCGCTGATATGTTGCAAGCACTCCAGAATGACCCCCAAGAGCACTGGTGTGAAGAGATTGCAGGATGTGTTGTTGGGCTAGGGAATTGTAACCCACCCAAATGCGCCCTTTATAATGAATCACGCAATTTTCCAATGTATAACCCTTATCATGTGTGCCTGACAATGACAATTCTGTCCAGATTTGCTTAGTCATTGCGTCATCCTCGTAACCTGCAACCACATTTTCCATCCATGTCGGCAATGTAGAAGATATGGCTAGCAAAGACTGATTGTGCTCCCTCCTCGATAGGGCATCAGCTGCTACATTGGTGATGCCTCACTTGTACTGTATGGTATATTCCAAACCCATGAGTTTCACAAAGGCTTTGTGTTGGATTCCAGTGTTTAGCCTTTGATCTGACAGGTGTAGCAGGGCTTGCTGGTCAGTGCGAATGATGAAAGGCTGGTGCTGCAAGTAAGGCCTCCATTTGTCACGACCATGAGAATGGCTAAACACTCTTTTTCATACGTGCTCAGGGCTTGTTTCTTAGGACAGAGACCTTTACTCAGATAAGCCACCGGGTGACATTGCTGCATAAGAACAGCCCGATCCCATCTTTACAAGCGTCTACCTCCGATACAAACTGCTGATGAAAGCGAGGGACAACCAAAACCAGTGCTTCAATCATTGCTTGCTTCAATAGCCGAAAGGCCGTGTCTGCTGTTGGGGTCCACTGGAAGATGACCCCTTGTAACACCCACGATGCGGCTATATCTCCCACGTGTCGGAGCACGACTTAGAGGCATAATCGCATGGTAGGCATGTCGCAAGAGGGGTAATCTTTACACATCCCATGTACTGAATAAGAAAGGGATAAAGAGTTGGCTTAGAATTGCCACTTCACACGATACATAAATACATCATTACATCATCTAGAATACAATCAAGGTCCGACTACGGATCCAAATAAAGAAAGACAACCCCTAATGCAACAGATCCCCGATCGCCCCAACTGGGCTCCACTACTGATCAACTGGAAAAGGAACAACATAACGAACACAATCTTCATTGAGCTCCTCCTTGATCTCGGTTGTGTCACCTGCACGGTATCATCGGCACCTGCAACTGGTTTTGGAAGTAATCTGTGAGTCACGGGGACTCAGCAATCTCACACCCTCGCGATCAAGACTATTTAAGCTTATGGGTAGGGAAAGGTAGTGAGGTGGAGCTGCAGCAAGCACTAGCATATATGGTGGCTAACTTATGCAAATGAGAGCGAGAAGAGAAGCAAAGCACGATCGTGAACTAGAAGTGATCCTGAAACTACTTACGTTCAAGTATAACTCCAACACTGTGTTCACTTCCCGGACCCCACCGAGAAGAGACCATCACGGCTACACACGCGGTTGATGCATTTTATTTAAGTTAAGTGTCAAGTTCTCTAGAACCGGACATTAACAAATTCCAATCTGCCCATAACCGCGGGCACGGCTTTCAAAAGTTCAAAACCCTACAGCGGTGTCCCAACTTAGCCCATCACAAGCTCTCACGGTCAACGAAGGATATTCCTTCTCCCAGGAAGACCCGATCAGGCTCGGAATCCCGGTTACAAGACATCTCGACAATGGTAAAACAAGACCAGCGAAGCCACCCAGATGTGCCGACAAATCCCGATAGGAGCTGCACATATCTCGTTCTCATGGCACACCAGATGAGCAAGACGTCGGGTTGGCATAAACCCTGGTTGCCCAGGGGGTGCCAGACATTGCTCAGGTTGGACCAACACTTAGAGAAGCACTGGCCCCGGGGGGTTAAAATAAAGATGACCCTTGAGTCTGCAGAACCCAAGGGAAAAAAGGCTAGGTGGCAAATGGTAAAACCAATGTTGGGCCTTTCTGGAGGAGTTTTATTCAAGGCAAACTGTCAAGGGGTTCCCATTATAACCCAACCATGTAAGGAACGCAGAATCAAGGAACATAACACCGGTATGACGGAAACTAGGGCGGCAAGAGTGGAACAAAACACTAGGCATAAGGCCGAGCCTTCCACCCTTTACCAAGTATATAGATGCATTAATTTAATAAGAGATATTGTGATATCCCAACAAATATCCATGTTCCAATAAGGAACAAACTCCAATCTTCACCTGCAACTAGCAACGCTATAAGAGGGGGCTGAGCAAAGCGGTAACATAGCCAAACAACGGTTTGCTAGGATAAGGTGGGTTAGAGGCTTGGCATGGCAATATGGGAGGCATGACATAGCAAGTGGTAGGTATCGCGACATAGCAAAAGAGCGAGCAAACTAGCAAGCAAATATAGAAGTGATTTCGAGGGTATGATCATCTTGCCTGAGATCCCACAAGGAAGAAGAACAAGTCCATGAAGAAGACAAACGGACGAAGTCGATCGAATCCTAACAACTCCAGAACGGAACCAAAGCTAACGAGGGAAACAACCCGGAAAGAAGCAAACAACATAGTAAACAACGATCACATAACATGTCATGATGCACAACCAAGTATGATGCATGTCCGGTTTAAATATGCATGGCATGGCAAAGTGCACAAACAACTCTACAAGTTAAGTGGAGCTCAATATGCAACGAGTTGCATATTGATGAAAGACCACGTCAATTATTTAGTTCTCTCCCGTTTAGGTACCCAACAATATTAAATGTTGTTAAACATAGCAAGAGATGAAGCAAAAGTAAACTACACAATCTAAGCAATTTAAATGGGGCCGGAAACAACAACAACAACAACAATTCTGGTAAAACCCCATATGCATTTAGCAAATTGGTGCAACAACAAAGTTAAACATTTAAATGTTATTATCATGATGTGGAGGACATGTTCAAGATTATGCAATTTTAATGAAAATGTTGATAAGAGCATTATGAAGCATTTTGTCATCGTGGCGGAAACGAAAAGGGGTGCCATGGCAACGGTAACAATAACGGTGCCACGGCAACGTTCTGGTTCCGGTACTTGATTGAGATACTTATGCAAAGGGGAAGTGTGCGAATGCGTGCAAAAGATGGTGGGGCGCTCCTGGATACCGGGTGTCCCATGAATCGACGATGGTGTCAAACAAGGGAACAACTAACGTTCACGGGCGGATTACAACAACCAACATGCATCTCATACAACTCATGCATACGGTGCAAGAGTGGTCGTCTCAGGTTTATACCTTCGACGCATGCCTTTTCGGAACGGATCAAGTTCGTAGCGGAAGTAGGCGTTCTCACGACGGTAGTGGAAGTAGTGGTACATGTTCGTTTCGGATAGGAACTTGATGAATCCACGGTCGATGGTAGTCGTATACTTAGTCTTGTCGGATCCACAGTTCTTTGGACAATGGTAGTCGTACACTTTCGTAGATGTTCGAGGCCGTCGGTAGGGGAGCTCGTGGTATTGCGATGATAGTGGTACAAGGTCGTTGGGGTACTTGTCAGTCCGGTCTTGACGGTCTCGTTTTTGTGACGGTAGTCGTACTAGTCGGCGGTAGTGGAACTTGACGGATCCGAGCTCTTCGAGGGTCGTCGTGGTACTCGTTCACGTTGTAGTCGTACATGTACTATGGTCGAGGTCTTGGTGGACTTGTAGGCCTTGGCGATTCCGGAGACGCCGGTAGAGGTACTGGACGCGACACTGTAAACTAGTACACTTTCAGAGAGGACTTCTCCATGAAACCCAAAATGAAACAGCCCCAAACGGAGGCAACAGAGGCGGAGACGCACGAGGATAGCTAGGCGGTGGTCCCGCGGCAACAGGAGGTCGACGGCGGTGCGGCACGGGAAGAACAACAACAGGATGGGGTGGCTACCCTCGCCCTTAGCGTGGAGCATGGGAGGCTGGAGGTGCCATGGACATCGGGCACACGAGGAGGAGCAGGGAAAGGAGGCCGGGCGGGCGACGTGCTTGTGCAGCAACGACTTAGGTCGTGGGCGGCGGAGGTTCGGCGCTGGAGAAATAGGAAGGCCACAGTAGAGGAACGGGACTCCGACGACGAGGTGCAGTAGCGGCAGCGGCCATGGAGGACGGCGGCGCTGAGGCGGGGTAGAGCAAAGGGGGCGATGGGCGTGAGGATGGAATGGGCGCCCGACTCTGCAGGCTTCAGGTGGAGGAGGAGAAGGGGCGGGGTGAGGCTCGGTCGCGTCGGGGTCCTGGAGGGGATTGGGCGCGGGGGCTCCTCCCCTGGCTCAAGGTGGAAGGGAGGAAAGGGAGACGAGGGGAGGAAGAGCGAGGGGGATCGGGACGATTGGATAGGGAGACGGGATTTTCGGCGGCGCAAGGGAAGAGACAAGGGAGAGAGCGAGAGTGGCAAAGGGAAACGGGCAAGGAGCGGTCGGCCTAGGGTTAGAATGGTGGGCTTAGGAGGGCATATGGGCCTGGGAGGCCGGCGCTGCTAGGAGGCCCAAGTGTCCAGAGGCGGCTGGGCTCCCTTCTCCCTCCCTCTTCTCTTAAAAAAGCTTACTTTCTTTAACAGAAAAGAAGTTAGAGGGAGGACAATAAAGAGAGGGTTAGGGACGGATTTTGCGCATGGGGATAATATTCCCGGACTTGCAAAAATGTGTATGATCCAAGAAAAATGGAGTGGCCATTTTTCAAAGTTTAAATTCAAACTCATTTGACTTAAATTCAAATGGTTCGAATAGGAAGTGAGGGTTAGGAAGGTCCAAAAATGTTCAGATTTTTGGTGGAGCTCCGGAAAATGATGAAAGAATATATGGCAAGGTTTGAGGAGCAACTCGAAGCAGAAAAGACTTGAGAGTTACATTGCAAGTGTGTCACGGTAATTCCACAAGAATGGAAATATTTATAATAGCTCCCTAATATCGGGAGGATGTGTTATAAAGAGAAGTCATCCTTCCCTCGGTTTAAATGGACCGAAGATCCATGCAATTTACTCAAGTGAGTTTTTAGTTGGCTTTGAGAAAATGATGGCATGATGACATGATGCAATCCACATGATGCAACGAACCAAAATGAATCACCAGACAACACTCGGAAACATGGAAGGCATCTGAAGCTCCGGTCTTGGGGCGTTACACCCCTTTCTTCAGTAATTCTGTTAGAGGTCGACTAATAATACCGTAGTTCTGGATGAACTTGTGATAATATCCAGTGAGCCCAAGAAATCCACGGAGTGCATGAACAAATGTAGGAGTAGGCCACGTCTGGACTGCTTCCACTTCCGTAGGATCTGTAGCCACTCCGTCTACGCAGATCACATGACCCAGGTATTCAATTGATGGCTGGGCAAAAGCACACTTGGGGCGCTTGACCACTGTGTTTGCAGAACGGCGCGCAGGAGGCGGACATCCTCAGATAGGGTAGCACTGTGCACCAAGATGTCATCCATAAAGACCAGCACTCCATGTCTCAACATAGGGTCAAAAATAAAGTTCATCATGCCTTGGAATGTCCCTGGTGCCCGTGAGAGCCCACAGGGCATAACCAGAAACTCGTAGAGCCCTTGGTGGGTGCGAAATGTTGTCTTGAACTCCTCACCATCTGCCACTCTGATTTGATGGTACCCGAATAACAAATCAAGCTTTGTGAACCACTTGGCCCTAGAAACTTCACCTAACAACTCATCCACAATGGGCATCGGGTGCTTGTTCTTAATAGTGATGGCATTGAGCTATCGATAATCAACACAAAATTGCCAAGACCCGTCTTTCTTGCGCACCAACAACACGGGAGATGCAAATGGACTGGTACTGGGACGAATGATCCCCATGCGTAGCATCTCTCTAATCTGTCATTGGATCTCGTCTTTTTGTTGAGGTGTATGGCGGTATGGCCGAGCACTAACATGTTGGGCCCCTGGTATGAGAGGGATGGTATGGTCCTCCGGACGGCGTGATGGTAACTTCGTTGGGGGTTGAAAACGATCATCAAATTCGTGCAACAGAGACTGAATTTCTGGTGGCAAAGGGGTACCCTCTGCCCTTTGGAGCTGAAGTGACATCAAGTCTTTCTCCTGGTGAATTTGCTGTATCTGCACACCGTGTTGAATAGCTCCTCTGCGCAACAGTCCTTTGAGTTTCTGTGGTGACACTTGCTTACACTTCACTGGTTTATCTCACACTCCACGCAAAGTGATCCTGCGCCCATCATGTGTGAATTTCATCCATTTCTTGTGCCAATGCACCCACATGGGGCTGTGCTCTTCTAACCAATCAGCACCAACAATTAGGTCATAGCAGCCTAGGGGAAGTACCTTCATATCTTGGATAAAAGTATGCCCTTGTGTCCACCAGGTCAATTTCGGTGCCATTGTCGAGCTAGTCAGGGTATCACCACCAGCAATCACATATGATGCATTGGGCATTAGCTGAGTTGGAATCTGTAATTCTTGGACTAGGGCTGCATCCATAAAGGAACAATTTGCTCCGGAGTCAATCAACACAAGAATGCTACGCTTGCCAATTAGTCCATGGATGCGCATAGTGCGTCGTCTCACCGTTGTTTTGTTGGGGCTGTCACTTGCCAGTAGCATGACTTCATCCTCCAAGATTGAATCCGACAAGTGTTGCGGATCAGGCGGATCATCCAGCTGCAAGACCTCCAGGAGTTCTTCCATGACATGTATGGGCACTTTGTCTAGGCACTTGTGACCTCTCGCCCATGGTTCTCCACAAGTAAAGCACCAGTTCTTGGACTTACGATACGCACATAGTGCTTCAAGTCATTCAGACCACTTTCGAGTGTCTTCAGATGCTGCTACTGACTTGTTTTTGTCTAATGCTGATGTCGTTTTGGTATACAAACAATGCCCAAACCTGCCACTTGCTGGTGTCTTGCCTTGTTGCACCTCGACGTCCTGCAACAAGGCCAGACAACTAGCAGTATCGACATCCTCCGGACAATGTAAAATTACAGCAGCACGAATTTCAGGATGTAAGCCTGCTATGTAACGCTCAACAAAAAGCACTTCATGAGTATTGGGGTCTACTGACAGAATTTGGTGTCTCAGAGTATCAAATTTGGTGGTGTATTACTCAACTGATCCGGACTGACTAAGCAACAACAACTGCCTCATGTACAGTTTGTGCTTATCCTTGCCTCATTTTTCTGCTACCGCATCACGCAATTCTCCCCAATGCAAGAAGTTTTTGTGTTTCTGTGCCATTTTTAACCAAAGGGCAGCATTACCCACTACATTCAGAGCCGCAAATTTAACTTTCATGGACTCTGAAACTCCATAGATATCGAAATACAACTCGCAATTGTCAATCCAGACTTGGTAGTCCTCCCCATCAAAAGTGGGAAAATCCATCTTTAGTGTACTGCCAAAGGAGGAACGGATCGGTCCGTGTGCCACCCACTGATCTCCATGAACACCCTCTGATTCAAACACTGGGCAGACGTGCGAGAACATACCATGAGCCGGAGGCAGGTCTGGGGATGCAGGACCCCGTAGAATTGGCCCCCGAGGTTGATGCTGACCGCCGTGCCCATGGGTCCTATCCGCACCCACAGTGTGCACCTCAAGTGTGGGAGGCGCAGCCGAGGAAGTGGCCAGATCAGGAGGAGGCGTAGGGCGATATGTCGGTGATTCGAGTGCTGTGGCGCGTGGATGCATCCTCGGCATGGAGCTAAAGCAGGGACGCCGAGGTGGTGAGGGTGCGCGTCACCGCCTCCATGGTCTGCATCCAAGCCATGATGCCCTTGAGTTGCTCGGCGATCTCATCCAGTTTGGTGTTGGTTGCCGTGTTGTGCTTCTCAATTCCCTCCATCACCGCCGAGATCTACGCCTGAACAACTGTAGGCGCTCTTCGCTTGGGCGCCAGATCAACACTCGGAGCTGGCGTTCCTGCCGAAGGATTGGAATTACGGCGATGGAGCAAATCCACCACATACCGCGATCGGACTGACGGATCAAGCCGGAACACGAGGTGGATTGACTGACTACTGATACCAATTGTTATGCTCCTGGATACATGAACTCGATCTAGATAGAGTAGAAAGGGAAGGGGATCTGGGTACACAGAGATGGGAGGAGGAGGAAAGGGGAAAAGTGTTCCCTTTCTCTAATCGACGACCTTCTCTTCTTTCGTTCTTGCCTTTATCTTCCTATCGCTCGCTTCCTGTGTGGTTGTCTCGACCCTCTAGGCTCGGTCCAATCTGCGGCAATGCCTTGAGGCCTTGGGTCTTCTTCCTGGGCTGGGCCACCATATAACAAATCGCAATTCAACTTATTCAATGGAGTTTAAGTAAGATATCCACATAGTCAACCATCATATAGTCTTCTATGATTGCTAACACTCATCGCATACATATGAGTAAAATGTTTCAATCGGACACATAGAAAGATAGGGGCTTACTGTTTTGCCTCCCAACGTATTCACCTTAAGGGTGATATCAACCATAATAACTCATGCTACCCATATTCAACTGGACATATGTGCCTAGATCTTTCCTCACCACATGATGCTTGCCAAAAGAGAAAAATAAAAAGGAATAGGGAGAAGAACTTTGAATCTTCACGTAAAAGTAAATACATAAAAGTAAAAGATAGGCCCTTTGCAGAGGGGAAGCAGAGGTGGCCATGCGCTTATTTGTTTGTATGCTCAATCCCTTATTGTAAAAGAATGTCACATTGTATTGCCCCTTATGACAGCAACCTTTATTATGCAGTCTGTCGCTTTTATTCTTTGCCATCACAAGTTCGTACAACGCTCAATTTTCTCTTACACTAAATGATCTCACACTTTTAGAAGTAATTTTTATTGCCTTATTGCACCGATGACAACTTACTTGAAGGATCTTGCTCAATCCATAGGTAGGTAAGGTGGACTCTTGAAAATAAGATTTGGATTTAAGGGTTTTTTGGATGCACAAGTTGTATCTCTACTTGGTGCGGATTTTTGGCTAGCAAGGATGGGGGGCAAGCACCACATGTTGAAGGATCTATAACAATATAACTTCTATGTGAATATGAACAAACATAAACCATTATATTGTCTTCCTTGTCCAACATCAACAATTTTGGCATATAATATTTTGATAGGGGCTCACAATCACAAAAGATTTCCATGATAGTGTATTTGCATGTGAAGGTTCTCTTCCTTATACTAATTATTCGTGAATTGCTTGTATGACCAATATTGTGATTGCCAAGCCTCAAAATATTTAACTTTATAAACCCAATGTGAAGCTACCACTAGGAATCATATGATTTCAATCTTCATGATATTCAATCCATTACACAATTTACTCATAGGATATAAGTGAAGCACAAGAGTAAATGACAATCTACTCCAAGAAGATATAAGTGAAGATCATGAGCATAATATTTATTTCTCTCAAATTATTTTAAGTGAAGCAAGAGAGAATTTCTTCAAAAATACTAAAGCACACCATGCTCAAAAAGATATAAGAGAAGCACTAGAGCAATTCCATAGAAAAGAGCTTCGTTGACGGGATGTGAATGCCGCTTACCTAGCCTCCATGGCGACTATTTGAGGACTCAATAATTGTTGAAGAAGAAGGATGGGATGCCCATCGGGGCATCCCCAAGCTTAGATGCTTGAGACTTCTTGAAATGTTATCTTGGGATGCCTTGGGCATCCTCAAGCTTGAGCTTTTGTGTCTTCTTAATTCCTCTAATATCACGGTTTTCCTAAATCTCAAAAGCTTCATTCACACGAAACTCAACAAGAACTCGTGAGATAAGTTAGTACAAACCAATGCAAAAACCTAATCATTCTCTACTGTAGCAAATCACTAAAATTATTATTCAACATTGCACACTAAATGCATCTGCATATTTAATACTCCTATCCTCAAACCGAATCATTAAACAAGCAAACATATGCAAACAATGCAAACATAACCGCAATCTGCCAGAACAGTATAGTCTGTAAAGAATGCAAGAGTATCAATACTTATTTAACTCCAAAAATTATGAAAATTTGACACACTGTAGAAAATTTATCAGAGCTTATTTTTAAAAATGTTTCAACATTTTATCACATTCTGACTTTTCTAGGGAATTTTTGCAACATCGGTAAACTTTCTGTTTTCAAACAGCAACATGTAAACTTGTAAAATAAGCATAGTAAAGGCTATCAATGCCACTTTTATTGAAATAAAAGATGCAAAACATTATTCTAAATAACAGCAAGCAAATTGTAACAAAATAAATTAACGCTCCAATCAAAACACATATCATGTGACGAATGAAAACATAGCTCAAGGTGAGGTTACCAATAAAGTTGGAGAAGAAAGAGGGGATGCCTTCCAGGGCACCCCCAAGATTAGTTGCTTGGATCTTCCTTGGATATTAAATTGGTGTGCCTTGGGCATCCCGAAGCTTAGGTTCTTGTCACTCCTTATTCTCCTCATATCGACATCTCACCCAAAACTTGAAAACTTCAATCACACAAAACTTAACGGAACATTGTGAGATAGGTTAGTATGATAAAGAGCAAACCATTTCACTTTCGATACTATTAAAGACAAGATTCATAATTGTTCTCACATAATTCCTACTGTATCATATCATTTCCACAATTTACATTGAGCAATATAAGCCATGGAAACTAGAAAACAAGCAAACTATGCATTGAAAACAGAATCTGTCAAAAAATGAATAGTCTATAGTAATCTGTACTCCAACCATATTTCTGCTACTCCAAAAAATCTGAAAAATTAGGACAACCTGATAAATTTTTCTGTTAATCCTTTCAAAAAGAATCAACATTTTATCGTGCTTCTATTAAAAATGATAGTTGTTTTCCTGAGCGCAAAAGTTTCTGTTTTTTAGGAAGATCAAATCAACTATCACCGTAAGTCATCCCAAAGGTCTTACTTGGCACTTTATTGAAACAAAAGTAATAAACCATGATTACTATAGTAGCCTAATCATGTGAACACACAAAAATAGTAGGTAAAAGTGTTGGGTTGTCTCCCAACAAGCGCTTTTCTTAAATTCCTTTTAGCTAGGCATGATGATTTCAATGACACTCGCATAAAAGATAAGAATTGAAACATGAAGAGAGCGTCACGAAGCATATTACAAGCACATTTTAGGTCTAACCCACTTCCTATGCATGGGGATTTTGTGAGAAAACAATTTATGGGAACAAGAATCAACTAGCATAGGAAGGCAAAACAAGTGCAACTTCAAAACAATCAACACACAGAGAAGAAACTTGATATTATTGAGATATGTAAGAGCATCAGTTCCTTCCTCATAATAATTTTCATAAACATCATGAATGGATTCAAGAATACAACTATCACATACAACACTCTCTTCATGATGCACAAGCATAGAAGATTTATTACTCTTTATGGCATACATGTCATCATAATAATCATCATAGATAGCAACTTTATTGTCATAGTCAATTGAAACCTTTTCCAAAATAGTGGATGTATCACTAAATAAAGTCATGACCTCTCCAAATCAACTTTCATCAATATTGTAATAAGATTCAACACCCTAAAAAATAGTGGGATCACTACTACCTAGAGTTGACACTCTTCCAAACCCACTTTCATCAATGTAATCATCATAAATAGGAGGCATGCTATCATCATACTAAATTTTCTTATCGAAAGTAGAAGGAATTAAAGAATCATATTCATTAAGCAAAGCATCCCCAAGCTTAGGACATGACTTTATTCTTGTAGACACGTGTTGGGCCTCCAAGCGCAGAGTATTGTAGGACAGTAGCAATTTTCCCTCAAGTGGATGACCTAAGGTTAATCAATACGTGAGAGGTGTAGGATGAATATGGTCTCTCTCAAACAACCCTGTAACCAAATACAAGAAATCTCTTGTGTCCCCAACACACCCAATACAATGGAAAATTGTATAGGTGCACTAGTTCGGCGAAGAGATGGTGATAAAAGTGTAATATGGATGGTAGAAATATTTTTTTATAATCTGAATAAATAAAAACAGCAAGGTTGCAAATAGTAAGTGGGCACAAAAACGGTATTCCAATGCTTGAAAATGAGGGTCCGTACTTTCACTAGTGCAACCTCTCAACAGTCCTAACATAGTTGGATCATATGATTATCCCTCAAAGTGCAATAAAGAATCACTCCCGAGTTCCTATTAGCGGAGAACAAAGATAGAAATTGTTTGTAGTGTACGAAACCACCTCAAAGCTATTCTTTCCATTCAATCTATTCAAGAGTTCGTACTAAAATAACACCAAAGCAAATTCATATTCATAATACTCAATCCACACAAAGAACTAAACGGGGACCCCAAAGTTTCTATCGGAGAAAAGATAATAAAAAAGTGCATCAACCCCTATGCATAAATTACCCCAATGTCACCTCGGGAATCCGCAAGTTAAGTGCCATAACATACATCAAGTGAATCAATATGATACCCCATTGTTACCTCAAGTATTCATACCGCAAGACATACATCATGTGTTCTCATATCTGAATATTGAATCCAACAAGACAAAACTTCAAAGGGTAAAGATTCAATTCATCACAACAAGAGTATAGAGGGGAAAACATCATATGATCCATATATGTTAACAAAGCCCATGATATAGATCACGGGAGAGAGAGAGGTTAAACACATAGCTACTAGTACAAATCCTCAGCCCCATGGGTGGACTACTCCCTCCTCATCGTGGTGGCCGCCGGGATGATGAAGATGGCCACCAGAGATGATTCCCCCCTCCGGTAGGGCGCCGAAAGGGGTGTAGATTGGTTTTCGGTGGCTATAGAGCCTTGTGGCGGTGGAACTTCTGATCTAGGTTAACCTTGAAGGGTTTCGTAATATTTGGAATTTATAGTGCAAAGAAGGGGTACGGGAGGCCACCGAGGTGGGCACAACCCACCTGGGTGCGCCTAGGCCCCAAGGCGCGCCCTGGTGAGTTGTGCCCCCCTCGGGGCACCCCCAGGTGCTTATTGGGCCCACTATTGGTCTTCTGGTCCATAAAAAATCCACCAAATGTTTCGCGGTGTTTGGACTCCGTTAGATATTTATTTCCTGCGATGTAAAAAACAAGCAAAAAACATCAACTGGCACCGGGCACTAGGTCAATAGGTTAGTCCCAAAAAATGATATATAGTTGCTATAAAATGATTGTAAAACATCCAAGAATGATAAAATAACAGCATGAATACTTCATAAATTATAGATACGTTGGAGACTTATCAACAACCCCTTTAACACGTCGGGTTGTGAGTATTTGTTATTTGTGTGTAGGTGTTGTTTACATAGTGGTGCTTGGTTCTCCTACTGGTTCGATAACCTTGGTCTCATCACTAAGGGAAATACCTACCGTTGATGTACTGCATCATCCCTTCCTCTTTGGGGAAATACCGACGTAGTTCTAGCAGACATCAGGTACCAACGGGAAAGTTGCTCGATTTATTGTCTCCCATTGAGGAATAGAGGCTAATCCCACTAAAATCCGAGACCTGGCCTAGTTGGAGGTGCCTACCAAACTCAAGCACATCCGAAAACTAGCAGGTTGTGTGGCTGCACTGAGCTGATTTATCTCTCGGTTTGGAGAGAAGGCCTTACCCCTCTACAGACTGCTAAAATAAACCAAAAAATTTAAATGGACTAGGAGGCTAGAGCCTCTTTGGAGGAAATCAAAACACTCCTCACTACCAATCCCATACTGGTAACACCTGGAGCAGGTGAGTCGATGTTATTATACATCTTGGCCACTTACCAAGTAGTTAACGCAATTCTTGTTGTCGAGCACGACATGGAAGGACATAACCTCCAGGTTCAAAGGCATGTCTACTATGTTTCTGAAGTACTTACCCCGTGTAAAACCAGGTATCCTCATTACAAGAAGATAGCCGATGCGGTCTTTACGGCATCTCGCAAAACTAGATTACTTTTAAGAATGCTCAATCACGATGGCGTCAGAAGTACCCCTCAATGATATAATCAATAATAGGGATGATACGGAATGAGTCACCAAGTGGGTAATTGAACTCCTCCCTTTGGAAATCATATAACAACCATGCCGAGCAATTAAATCTCAGGTGTTTGTAGATTTTTGGCAGAATGTACGGAAGCCGAGCTCCGTTGAGAGCACAATACGTACTCACATTGAACGATGTACTTTGACTGCTCCAAAATGCTCACCAGATTAGGGGCAGGAGTGGTTCTCACATCACCAACTCGCGACTACATTTGATACGTATTACAAATTATGTATACCAATTCTAACAATGCATCCGAATACAAGGCCCTACCGCATGGACTTCAGATAAGAGTCTCAATGGGAGTCTGACGTCTTGAAGTCTGGGAATATTCTAACCTTGCTATCTCTCAAGTTAATGGGGAATTCGATGCCAAGGACCCAAAGATGACAACATATTGAAACACGGTCTTAACAATCTCAGCTCGGTTCCAAGGGTTAGAGTTCCACCATATCCCAAGGGACAACAATTAAGTTGTAGATGTTCTTGCCAGAATGGGTGCTAAATGAGACCCAGTCCCCGCAAACACTTTCCTGGAACAACTCTTTAAGCCGTTCGTGGTCTGGCAAGAAGGGGATACAACATCCGAATCAAAGAATTATTGAAAGGCCACCTCTCCGGCCATTGAAGAAGATGAGGAGATAATTGGGGGCTCAGTTGTCGAGGAAACATCCTCGGCTCATGAGATAATGACAGTTATCGCGCCATGGACTGAACGCCTCCTCGCATATCATCCCAAACGTATCTACTTTTCCAAACACTTTTGCTCTTGTTTTGGACTCTAATTTGCATGATTTGAATGGAACTAACCTGGACAGACGCTGTTTTCAGTTGAATTGACATGGTGTTGTTTTTGTGAAGAAATAAAAGCTCTCGAATTAAGCTAAAAATTTACGGACAATTCTTTCAGAATATATAGAAAATATTGGCGAAGGAAATTACTAGAGGGGGGCCACCAGGGCGCCACAAGCCTAGGGGGCACGCCA
>NC_041382.1:505207554-505228447 GCF_002162155.2 Triticum dicoccoides | reverse complement strand
CACTAATTCCAACTCCATAAGTACATACCCGCCAAGAAAAATTTAGAGAGAAGGAATCATCACGCTTTACAATACAGAGCCGCCGCCACCTCATGTTCTTCACCAGGAGGGTTGATCTAGATTCTGATCAGGGCTTCGGAGAGGGGGATCCGACATCATCGTCATCAACAACCTTCCTCCACCAATTTCATGATGCTCATCGCCGGGAGTGAGTAATTCCTTTGTAGGTTTGCATGGGTTGGATGAGATTTATCTTGTAATCGAGTTATTTTGTTAGGACTTGATCAGTAGTATCCACTATGTTCTCACATTGATGTTCCTATGACTTTGCTATGCTTAATGCTTGTCACTAGGGCCCTAGTGCCATGATTTTAGATCTGAACCCTTTATGTTTTCAAGGATATATTTGTGTTCTTGATCCTATCTTGCAAGTTGTCTGCACCTATTACGTGTTATGATCCGCATACCCCAAGGTCACAATAATTGGGATTCTCTCCGATGATTACCGTAGTTTGAGTAGTTCATGTATTCACTATGTGTTAATACTTTGTTCCGGTTCTCTATTAAAAGGAGGCCTTAATATCCCTTAGTTTCCTTATGGACCCCGCTGCCATGGGAGGGTTGGACAAAAGATAGCATGCAAGTTCTTATTGCAAGCACGTATGGCTATATACGGAATACATGCCTACATTACATTGATGAATTGGAGCTAGTTCTTATTATAACTGTTACATGATGAATGTTATCCAACATAATTATGCATCACCGATCCAATGCCTACGAGATTTTCGCATATCATTCTTTCCTGAGTTACTACTGTTGCTGCAGTCATAATTTCTACAAAACAAGTGCTACTAATGTTACTATTACTATTGCTATTGTTACCACTACTATCAAATTATCATATTACTGTTCTACTCATCACTCTATTGCAAATATTTAATTCTCCAGGTGTGGTTGAATTGACAACTCAACTGCTAATATTTGCAAATATTCTTTGTCTCCCCTTGTGCCGAATCAATAAATTTGGGTTGAATAGTCTACCCTTGAAAACTGTTGCGATCCCCTATACTTGTGGGTTATCAAGACCTTTTTCTGGCGCCGTTGCCGGGGAGCTGAAACGTCTCCAACGTATCTATAATTTATGAAGTATTCATGCTATTATATTATCCATCTTAGATGTTTAATGGGCCTATATATGCTGTTTTATATGATTTCTTGGGACTAACCTATTAACCTAGAGCCCAGTGCCAGTTTCTGTTTTTTCCTTATTTCTGAGTATCGCAAAAAAGGAAAATCAGACGGAGTCCAATTGACCTGAAAATTCACCGAGATTGTTTTTGGACCAGAAGAAGCCCACGGAGTACCGGAGATGGACCAGAGGAGTCCCGAGGCCACCACAAGGGTGGGGTGCGCGCCCTACCCCCCTGAGCGCGCCCCCTATCTCGTGGCCGCCTTGGGGACCCCCCTGACTTGTTTCCGACTCCAACACCTCTTATTTGTACCCAAACTTCCAGAAAGAAACCTAGATTGGAAGTTCCGCCGTGCAAGCCTCTGTAGCCACGAGAAATCAATCTAGGCCCTCTCTGGCACCCTGCCGGAGGGGGCCATCATCACCGTAGGCTATGGAGGAGGACCCCGGAGGGGCCATCATCACCATGAAGGCCAAGGACTAGAGGGAGAACCTCTCCCCATCCAGGGGGAGGCCATGGAGGAGGAAGCACAAGGGGGAGAACCTCTCCTCCTCTCTCTCGGTGGCACCGGAGTGCCACTAGGAGGGGAATCATCACCGAGGTGATCGTCTTCATCAACATCACCATCATCATCACCGTCCTCATCTCTTTTACGTGGTCCACTCTCCCGCACCCCTCTGTAATCCCTACTTGAACATGGTGCTTTATGCCACATATTATGATCCAATGATGTGTTGCCATCCTATGATGTTTTGAGTAGATATCCTTTGTCTTTGGGTTGATTCTTGATCTAGATTGGTATGAGTTGTATGTTTTTTTGGTGTTGTCCTATTGTGCCCTTCGTGTCGCGCAAGTGTGAGGGATTCCCTCTGTAGGGTGTTGCAATACGTTCATGATTCGCTTATAGTGGGTTGCTTGAGTGACAGAAGCATAAATCCGAGTGAGGGGGTTGTTGCGTATGGGATAAAGGGGACTTGATGCTTTAATGCTATGGTTGGGTTTTACCTTAATGATCTTTAGTAGTTGCGGATGCTTGATAGAGTTGTGCATATGATCCAAGAAGAGAAAGTATGTTAGCTTATGCCTCTCCCTCATATGAAATTGCAATGACGACTATTGGTCTTTTTAATGATTGCCTAGGATAATTCCACACACTGACCCATCATTATTCCACACTCGCTATTTATAATATTTAGTAATATATTCTAACTTTAGCTCTCCGATATCATGCAAGTTATCCTCTTCATACCCACAACATAGTTTTATTTCTCGTTTCTATTTGGAATCAAATGTTCGGTGTACATAGAGTCGTATCAGTGGAAGATAGGGCTTGAGAGAATATTGATCTTACCTTTAGCTCCTTGTGTGTTCGCCACTCCATACTTATTACTTCCACCTTTGGGAATTGCTACGATGATTCCCTGCACTTGGGGATTATCAAGCTCTTTTCTGGCGCCGTTGTCGGGGATCAATAGCGTGGGGTTGATATTCTTGTCTATACTTGTTTGCTTTCTTCACTAAGTAGATTTTGTTTTTCCTTTTTTGTTTCTGTTTAGTTGTGGGTGAAACATAATTTTTTTTAAAGAATGAAAATACAAAAAAAATTACTTGCCTCTCATACCTAAAAAGTTTTTCAATAAGAGAAGTGATTGGAAGGTTATGCATTGGAGAAATGAGGGTCGACCTTGAACACTTGTGTTCATGCTCATGGAAACAATGTAAAAAATTTCATGGAAGCTTCTCTGAAAATAATTATCCCCTTGTATATATCCATTGTATTATAAAAAATAATGTGCCAAGCCTTGGTTTTAGGATGATTAGATTGCTTGTTTACTTTGTGCAGTACAAAAACAGAAACTTTGGCTGTAGCGCGTGATTTTACATTTTTTACCGGAAAGACGAATGGGTCTGAAACTTTTTGCACATTACTTATGTAAAAATTGTTTAAATTGACATATTTTTAGAATTTTTTGGAGTTACAGAAGTTTACCAAAACTTCCAGATTACTGCAGACTGTCCTGTTTTTGACAGATTCTATTTTATATGAGTTGTTCGCTTATTTTGATGAATCTATGGGTAGTATCGGGGGGTATGAACCATGGTGAAGTTGGAATACAGTAGATATAGTTCTAATATTAAATTGGAATAAGTTTGCAATAGTACCTAAAGGTAGTGATTTGCTTTATTTACACTAATGAATCTCACAAAGTTTTTGTTAAAGTTTTGTGTGGATGAAGTGTTCGAAGATCGAGGAGCTATCAATATGGGAAGAATAAAGAGAGGAAAGAGCTCAAGGTTGGGGATTCCCAAGGCACCCCAAGTAAATATTTCAAGGATACTCAAGCATCTAAGCTTGGGGATGCCCCGGTCGGCATCCTATCTTTCTTCTTCAACAATTATCGGTATACCTCGGTTTTTGTTTTGTTCACATAATTTGTGTCCTTTGTGTTATGTTTTTTTCTTTAAGAACTATGATAGTATGAGATATCCCTTTATTGATTTATAGAATACTTCATGTGCTTCACTTATATCTTTTAAGTATGATCTTATAGAATTGCTCTTTGTGCTTCACTTAAATCTTTTGAGTATGGTTTTATAGAATGCTTCCTGTGCTTCACTTATATATTTTGAGCTTGGTTATTGGTTAGTCTATATTAATTGTAGGATGAGCCATGAACTTCACTTATATATTTTGGAGTATGAATAATACTATCATCTAAAGTGGATTTACAAGAAGGTTGCTCCCACTATTCCAAATGAGAAGAATTTTGCTTATGTGAAGACTAGTAAAATTTGTATGCTTGTAGATCTTGAACAAAATGCTTTATGTGCTGGTTATATTGTTGAACTCATTCATGATGCTACTGAAAATTATTATGAGGGAGGAATACATGCTTGTAGGAGTTGCAATAATATCAAGTTTCCTCTCTATGTGCTTAAAGTTTTGAAGTTATACTTGTTTTGCCTTCCTATGCTAGTTGATTCTTGTTCCCATAAATTGTGTGCTCACAAAATCCCTAGGCATAGGAAGTGGGTTAGGTTCAAATGTGCTAGTCATATTCTTCATGATGCTCTCTTTATGTTTCAATTCTTATCTTTTATGTGAGCATCATTGAAATCATCATGCCTAGCTAAAAGGCATTAAAGAAAAGCGCTTGTTGGGAGACAACCCAATATTTACCCTTACTGTTTTTGTGTGTTCTCATGATTAAGCTACTGTAGTAATCATGTATTATAGCTTTTGTTTCAATAAAATTCCAAGTAAGACCTTTGGGAAGACTTGGGTGAAAGTTAATGTAATCTTGCTGTAAAAACATAAATTTTGCGCTCATGAGATTAGCTGTCATTGTTTACAGAAGAGTGCGATTGAGTTGATTCTTTTTTAAGAAGATTATTAGACAAATTCCTCACGTCCACAAATTTATTTCAGAATTTTTGGAGTAGCAGAAGTATGGTTGGTGTTCAGATGATTACAAACTGTTCTGTTTCTGACAGATCCTGTTTTCATTGCATAGTTTGCTTGTTTTCTATTTTCTATGGCTTATATTTCTCAATATAAATTGTAGAAATGATATGGTACAGTAGGAATTGTGTGAGAACAATTAGGAATGTTGTCTTTGACAGTACCAAAGTGAATGGTTTACTCTTTATCATACTAACCTATCTCACGAAGTTCCGTTAAGTTTTGTGTGATTGAAGTTTTCAAGCTTTGGGTGAGATATCGATATTGGGAGAATAAGGAGTGGAAAGACCCTAAGCTTGGGGATGCCAAAGGCAACCCAAGGTAATATTCAAGGAAGACTCAAGCGCCTAAGCTTGGGGATGCCCCGGAAGGCATCCCCTCTTTCATCTTCAAAACTATCGGTATACCTTACTCGGAGCTATATTTTTATTCGTCACATGATATGTGTTTTGCTTGGAGCGTGTTTTCAATTTTACTTGCTGTTTGAATAAAATCATTGGATCTGAAATCTTGAATGAAAAAGAATCCTCCCATGGCTAGTTAATTATCTGACTACTCAGTGTTCTTCACTTATATCTTTTTGGAGTAGTTTGTCATTTACTCTCGTGCTTCACATATATCCTATCAGTAAATAGATGAATGAATTGAATATCACAAATCTGAATTTATATACGTTTCATATTCTTACAACATGGGAGTAATGACTTCACACATAATAAGTATAGGTAGTAAACTTATTGGAAGTTAGCAAACGCAGAATTGGTCACTTGAACAATTCATGAAAGAATATTGAAGGAAGAGAGATTTCACATATAGATATACTATCTTGGACATCCTTTTGCAATTGTGAGCACTCATTACAATATGACATGCTAAAAGGTTGATGTTGGACAAGGAAGACAACTTAATGGGTTATGTCTTCCCATATCCGAAATGTTATATTGTCTTGGATCATCCAACATGTTAAGCTTGCCTTTCCCTCTCATGCTACCCAAATTCTTTGCACCAAGTAGAGATACTACTTGTGCTTCCAAACATTCCTTAAACCAGTTTTGCCATGAGAGTCCACCATACCTACCTATGGATTGAGTAAGATCCTTCAAGTAAGTTGTCATTGGTGCATGCAATAAAAATTGCTCTCTAAATATGTATGATCTATTAGTGCGGAGAAAATAAGCTTTATACAAACTTGTGATAGGGAAGAAATAAAAGCGACAGACTGCATAATAAAGGTCTTTATCACAAGCGGCAATATAAAGTGACATTCTTTTGCATTAAGATTTTGTGCATCCAACCATAAAAGCGCATGACAACCTCTGCTTCCCTCTGCGAAGGGCCTATCTTTTACTTTTATCCTCTACCCTTATACAAGAGTCATGGTGATCATCACCTTTCCCTTTTACACTTTTTCCTTTGGCAAGCACTTTGTGTTGGAGCGATCCGGATATATATATATATCACTTGGATGTAGGTTTTCATATATTATTATTGTTGACATTACCCTTGAGGTAAAAGGTTGGGAGGCGAAACTATAAGCCCCTATATTTCTCTGTGTCCGATTAAAACTTTGAACCTATAAAAATCACATGAGTGTTAGCAATTGTGAAAGATTAAATGATAGTTGAGTATGTGGAGTTTGCTGAATCAAAGCTCTTACATAGACCCTTCCTAAAAATAAGATGAATTGCAATTGTTTGATGACTAAGAGCATGGTTTTTTAGTTTTCAAGAAAGTTTATGATCTACACTTTAACATGCGAATAACTTGTTACTTGATCATGAGAAGTTTTATGAGTTGAGCTAGTATTATGATATATAATGATGCTAGAAAAAGTGATTGGAACTATCATTGATCAAATTTATGCACGTGCTAGCATTCACACTTCATAAATTATTTATTTTATCATTTACCTACTCGAGGACGAGCAGGAATTAAGCTTGGGGATGCTGATACGTCTCTAAAGTATCTATAATTTATGAAGTATTCATGCTATTATACTATCCATCTTAGATGTTTAATGGGCCTTTATATGCTGTTTTATATGATTTTTCGGGACTAACCTATTAACCTAGAGCCAAGTGCCAGTTTCTATTTTTTCCTTGTTTCTGAGTATCGCAGAAAAGGAAAATCACACGGAGTCCAATTGACCTGAAAATTCACGGAGATTGTTTTTGGACCAGAAGAAGCCCACAGAGTACCGGAGATGGACCAGAGGAGTCCCGAAGCCACCACGAGGGTGGGGTGCGTGCCCTACCCCCCTGGGCGCGCTCCCCTATCTCGTGGCCGCCTTGGGGACCCCCCTGACTTGTTACCGACTCCAGCACCTCTTATTTGTACCCAAACTTCCAGAAAGAAACCTAGATCGGAAGTTCCGCCACCGCAAGCCTCTGTAGCCACGAGAAATCAATCTAGGCCCTCTTTGGCACCCTGCCGGAGGGGGCCATCATCACTGGAGGCTATGGAGGAGGATCCCGGAGGGGCCATCATCACCATGAAGGCCAAGGACCAGAGGGAGAACCTCTCCCCATCCAGGGGGGAGGCCATGGAGGAGGAAGCTCAAGGGGGAGAACCTCTCCTCCTCTCTCTCGGTGGCACCTGAGTTCCATCAGGAGGGGAATCATCGCCGCGGTGATCGTCTTCATCAACATCACCATCATCATCACCATCATCATCTCTTTTACGCGGTCCACTCTCCCACACCCCGCTGTAATCCCTACTTGAACATGGTGCTTTATGCCACATATTATGATCCAATGATGTGTTGCCATCCTATGATGTTTTGAGTAGATATCCTTTGTCTTTGGGTTGATTCTTGATCTAGATTGGTATGAGTTATATGTTTTATTTTGGTGCTGTCCTATTGTGCCCTCCGTGTCACACAAGCATGAGGGATTCCCATTGTAGGGTGTTGCAATACATTCATGATTCGCTTATAGTGGGTTGCTTGAGTGACAGAAGCATAAACCTGAGTAAGGGGGTTGTTGCGTATGGGATAAAGGGGACTTGATGCTTTAATGCTATGTTTGGGTTTTACCTTAATGATCTTTAGTAGTTGCGGATGCTTGCTAGAGTTCCAATCATAAGTGCGTATGATCCAAGAAGAGAAAGTATGTTAGCTTATGCTTCTCCCTCATATGAAATTGCAATGACGACTACCGGAAAAAACCATGGTAGAAGCGAGGGCGAGGAAAATATCGGGGTGTTCCCTGTTACGGTGGGTGGTCGGGGCTGAGCGATGCGCATTTCTCTCATACACGCACGCACGTGGGTGCAAGGCGTTGGGCTCTAACAGAACCCGAGCGATTGCACTACAAGCTACGCGTTACTGAACCCGAGCGATCGGTCGATGGCTGTTAACTGAACCCGATCGAGCGATTCCTTCGCTACTGCTGCTAACTGAAGCCGATCGATGATTCCTCTGGATGAACAATGAGTGTTGCTGGGGGGTTGGATGAACAGTTCCCGGTGGGGTTGGATGAATAGGACCCCTTGGTGTTGCCTATGGATGAACAGGACCCCGATCGATCGAGCCGGTTGGGGCTAGATGAACAGGACCCCGTGGAGGGCTGGATGAACAGGACCACCCCGTGGAGGGCTGGATGAACAGTAGACGGTGGAGGGTTGGATGAACAGTAGCCCGTGGAGGGGTGGTTGAACAGGATCCCGTGGAGAGGGCTGGTTGAACAATAGCCGGTGGAGTAGCGTGTGGTGGAGGCTGGATGAACAGGAGCCCGTGGATGAACAATCGCAGGTGGAGGCTGGAGGATGTCGACGGTGGATGAACAATAGCCCGTGGAGGCTGGGGGCGGTCAACAGTGGAGATGAACAGTATCCCATGGAGTCCTGTTTTGTGGTACGCCACACCCCTCCCGATGAACAGGACCCCCGTTTCGACCATAGCGCTCCAACACAAGTCCGTTTCCTCCGTTTTGCGGTACGCCACACCCCTCCCGATGAACAGGACCCCTGTTTCGACTGTATGAGGTCCGTTTCCTCTGTTTTGCGGTACGCCAGACCCCTCCTGATGAACAGGATCCCGTTTCGAACATGGCCGATCGAACACAAGGCCATTTTCTCTGTTCTGCAGTACGCCAGGCCTCGTTTCCATCGGCTGTTCCATCCAAGCCGGTTGGCTCCCACACGTTCCGTTGCCTCCCTATGAACACGACGCATTCTATTGCCTCCCCATGAACACGACGACGACGCTGTTGTTTTTATTTTTGCGGGCAACGACGATGCAGTTTCTCCGTTCCGACCCAGCCATGTACACGACCCATGGCCGTACGTATGCACGAGTAGGCGTTCGAGACCCCGCCCGTATGTACGCACGTGGCCGTATTTTCTTTCTTGCACACTGGCCGTTGTACGTACGTGTACATGCTACATGTGCGCCTCTACTATGACACGTGCGCTCTACATCGACCAGTATGTACATACACGTTCGCGACCAAAATGACAACGCTACGTATGCTTCGACCAGGTGGGTCCCGACTGTCAGGCACTTCCTTGCGTGCGAAGATGTAGCTGGTGGGTCCCAGCAGTCAGGGGGGAAACTTTTTTTCACAAAATATGGTGGCCCGTCCGGTGGGTCCCTACTGTCAGGTGCAGGAACAATTATTTTGCGCGTAATAAGGAGGCACTTCCTTGCGGCTCCCGTGGACCCAGCTGTCAGCCTCTCCACGTACAGTACTCTTCCGATGGAAGTCGGTCATTGACCACATTGATGACGCCGCGCCGAGAGCACCAAGGCGGTGGACGACGGTGAGGCCTAGGAAGGGGATGACGCCGAGCCAGGGAAGACACGGCAGTGGATGCCCACACGGAGAGGAGTACGAGGGTTCACTGGTTCGGCTGCGGTGTGAGGCTGTCGTCGTCGTAGAATAACAAGGGGTGTGGGTGAGTAGAGGGATGGCCTGGCCAGCGGTGGGAGTAGTAGGGGGCGGTGAGGCCTCCGCGGCATCACAAACGGCCACGGGAGGCAGGAGCACGTGGCACGACCGGTGCTGGTTTGGGTGGCTGGAGCAAGAAGACCAGAGGTTGAAGAAGCACTACGACCGTTGGATGGACATTGTACGGTCACTAGAGCTAGAATCGTTCATATATTGACTAAGTTCACAAAGTCCTCCATCCCCATCAACTTAGTAGGTCCACAAGTCAGCCTCCCATTGTGGTGGGTCCCAGCTGGCAGGGGGGTATTCATTTTTTTGTGCGCAATAAGGAGGCACTTCCTTGCGTGCGAAGATATAGTTGGTGGGTCTGACCTGTCAGCGGAGGGAATGTTTTTTTCGCGAAATACAGAGGCCCTTCCGGTGGGTCCCAGATGTTAGGTGGAGGAATCATTATTTTGCACATAATAAGGAGGCATTTCCTTGTGTGCAGCCGTGGACCCAGCTGTCAGCCTCTCCATGTATAGTCCACTTCCGATGGATGTCGTTCGTTGACCACGTTGACCACGCTGCTTCGAGAGCACCAGGGTGGTGGACGATGGCGAGGCCTACAAAGAGAATGACATGGAGCCGGGGAAGACACGACAATAGCTTCCCACGCGGTGGAGAGTGCGAGGGTTGACTGGTTCGGCTGCCGTTACCGGAAAACAACAGGAGGTGTGGGTGAGTAGAGGGATAGACAGGCCAGGGATGCGAGTATATGATGGGGCCGTGAGGCCTGCCAGACAGCACAACCGGCCACGGGAGGCGGGAGCAGGCGGTTCTGACGGTGCTGGTTTGGGCGGCTGGGGCAGGAAGATCACAGACTGAAGAAGCACGATTGCCGTTAGATTGACATCTAACGGTCTGACGCTGGTAGAGTCGATTGTTGACTAAGTTTCTTTTTTGAGAAACCTTGTGTATGCATGAACTTAGTAGGCCCACAAGTCAGCCTCCAAATCTGTGGCAGACAACATAGAGCCCATTTGCTATTTTTTAATAATTTGCAGCCCATTTGCTAATTCTTAAGTAATTTATTACAACCCATTTTCTGCGCAGGACCACAGTCAAAAAGTTCAACCTTATTTTGCATATTTCGGTGGAGTCCAACTTTTGTAATCTCGAAATGATAAACATTTTTTAAGAAAAATAAGGATGTAAATATGAAAAGGGAATTTTATGTATTTTCAATATAATGATACGTGTATATGAACTAGTAAAACTATAGGTAGAGATTAGAAAACGGATGTAGGACATGCGTTTCAAGAGGAAAATAGAACTGGGTTGTGTGTTTGATTCCGTAAAAAAACTGTCTGTGGATGTTGTAAGACAAAATATAACTAACGCTGGCGGGCCAGAGGCCAGTAGATACCTGCTGGATCTTTGTGCCCCGTTGTCGTCATGGGCTGGGCCTGTTAAAAACAAAACCAAGCCTGGGTAGTCTACAGCCCAGTTGAAACTTGCTCGACCTGAAAAAACAATATACGTGCTCAATAAACGAGAGAATTCTGCAAGTATAGACTGATAACTGGGATGCACCTGATAACAAGTACCAATACCAAACTAACTTATAATCTTTTTACTCCTAGCCCTAGTGTTCGTTTGGTAGAAAATCTTGCAGAGGACCAGCTCCGCTCCTTCTCTTGCTCCAGGTCCCAGAGGTGGTACTGGTGCATCACTTAGTTGGTCCTCTGCTGGTCGAAGTTCTTGTTGGTGTGCAGCACCAGAACCGTTTTGATGCCCGTCTGCCGGCCGTTGACCATCACCGACAAGGTATTGCCGGTGTTGTGCCACATCACGTGCATGCCGCACTCCGACTGTATCTTGCGACGTGTCCATGTGCCCCTTCTGTACGCCCTAGAATTGCGCTGGAAGAAATGCTTGCTTAGGCCACTCAGTGTGATACCTGCAATATTGCCGAATACAGGTTTTAGTGTACGTAATTCGCATTTTCATAACATCTTTGGCATGTTGCAGTCACTTGTTTCACTTTTTATTAACTATAAAATTGTAATTGCTTTACCAGGTCTGCGTCTAAAAAGAAAAATAGAGCTATAAACAAAGGAATATGTTTGTGCAAGTAGACGGCCGATCGGTGTCTTACCTGGAAGTTTCTCAGGATGGGTGTAGCATATGCCGTGCTCGCTGTCGATGGTTGGTATGAACAAATCGATGAGAGGGTCAGATCTCGCGCTGTCAGCACTCACTCTGGCCTCAAGGTGCTCGATTAATTCTAGTTATATGGTACTCAATGTATGATCAATCGACTGTTTTAAGTGAATGATGAAAGATTTTGACAGATAAGTGGTACTCCAAATCTGAAGTCCAGAATACCCGAACACGCCACCGGGATTCTTGTGTCACCTCACATGCAGCGTGTTGTCACGTCAATTCAATGTGTGGACATGATGAATAATTTGACCGACGTATACTAGTACTGCTACTGTACTACTTACTACTCGTATTTAGTGTCACATTTTAACCATAGGTTTAACTAACAAGTACGCACTTGAAGCCTAATTGATATATATCCTGTGCAGGTGAGTTAGGATGCACTTGATCTTAGAAAGGTATTTATCCTTCAAACCAGATGAGTGCTTGAAACTAACAACAGTACATAATATCCAACAAAAGAGGGTCGTGCTACAGCAGCAGAATACATGGCTCAGTCTAGACATCAGTACGAATCAAGTTGTGCATATTTCCTGTTGGCATGAACCACATCGCCGCATTATCGGGTTTGCAAAAGCCATCCATCGCATGGAAGCTTGATGCCTTTCACACACTGTAGATTATCTGGCAACAAGCTGTGTCGACGAATCTCTGGATATGGTGATTCATGAAACCCATGGTATGATGTGTAAACACATTCCCCCCTGGCGAATGGAAGTTGCATAGCACGGTAATCATTGTCGGTGATATGATCTATGATTGGTTGGATGATCGGATAATTGAGCCCGAGGAACATGGAGTGGTTGTCGAGGCTGTAAACCCGCCTCCAGTTGAATACGCCTGGCCCAACAGAGCGGGATTTTTCTCAAACACGAAGCAGCCATAGCCATCAATGTCACGAACGCCCCAGGCATTGTACTGCATGTGGTTTCATGTAATGGTTTGGTCAATTTGGTACGTGCGAATGATCATCAAATGACCGCTGTCAGCTGAACGAGCGATAAATCACCACCCATCGGCTGGTATGATTCCAGGTCCTGGAATCATGAAGGCCAACATTTGCGTCTGCTGCAACAATTCAAATTGGAGACCAAAAGGAAAAAAATAAACAATCATGTTCAGAGTATGTGTGGAATTAAGATTATTATAACAGTGACACATATCATAGACAGAGAATTGCAATGCCGTGGTCATAATCATACCCCAAGTTAAAAAAATAAGCCAATGTCTTTCATATTCTAGCAATATGTCATGGTTCAAACATCATGTAACAATGAGAGGAAAACAGCTATGACAGAGCCTACTCATCTTCTACCATAGCACTTACTACTACTGTTATCATATCAACTCTAAGCAATAACATGCGCTGTTATAAAAATCTTGGAAATGAGAGTAACATATAGCAATCATGATGTTATGCTCATAATATCTATTCTAACAATCATTAGATGCCAATTATTCTCATATCAACTCTAACAATAACATGTGTGGTCATAAAAATCTAGGAAATGAGAGGAACATATAGCAATGATGTGGTTATAGACATACTATCTTTACTCCTATAAAAAGCTGAGTTGGTGATGATGGTGTGTCTGCCACCTATCAATCTCGACCATTCGATCCACATCTAATGCATCTGATACGAGCTCTGGCACTTTTGCACAAAGACCCCCACCACTCTTTTCATATTATTTTCAGAAAACCCCTTCATCTCTCTATTCCAGACCAATCCAGATCCATCCCGTGCCACTTTTCTCCAATCGGCAAGGGTTCCGATCTCATGCGCTGGCTGCTGCCGGTGTTGTCCGCCCCAATGCTTCGAGTGCCTTCTGCCACCACAGCCACCACCACCACGACCTCGTCTCCTCTGCCCCCTTTCCCGTCTCTCCCCGCCGTCTTCTCTGGCCACCTCCCGCATATCCTTGGATGCCGACCGCTGCAAGTACGCCGCGGGGTACGCCCTGCACATCCTTGCCGGTGGCGGCGCCACATGCTACTCACTCTTCTCCATCGACACGCTCCACGGCCACCCCCTTCAGGTATACGTTGCTCCCTGAGGACATCTACACCGTCTTCATGAAGCTGGGGTTCAGATTGTCGTCATCGTCGCAGCCAGCCATTAATCAGTTCGCTAGGATGTATTTCACGCCCGTCGTTCCTCGCACTTACTTAGCCTGATCTATCAAATCGCAGTATTAGCATTTTCTATGGTCTCACATCGTAGTTTTCTCTGCCCAAACTGCAGGAGGCATGAAGAGATTGGCTATAGACAAAGCAGGAGAATTGGGAATAGGAAAACACAGAAAATTGCCAGGCAATATATGTTCTCTTGCACATTCGAATCTGGATTTGGATTATCCTACATATTTGAATATTTTTTATCATACCAATTAGCTTTTTATTTTTTCGTGAGTATAATGATATGCCTGATGTCCAAGGTTGTGCTTTTCCTCCTCATAGTCCAAGATACTCGAAAATAGATATCATAGCCCTAGATTTGATTGCAGTAGAAGTATCATAGATTCATCTCCACATATACCTCATCTGTGGGTGTCAAGCCAATCACCCTGATTCCTATATGCTAGCCTGAGTTGTGAATCGTTGTCTCCTTAGGACTATTAACTTAGAAATTCTCAAAATAAAGCAAAACATCAAGCCCTTGATCATGTGGACCCTTACTTCAAAAAGCATGGATGTGATCTAATATAAGCTTATTCTTTGATTTTTACACCGAGATTCCTCATGATGTGCACAGCTGAAGGATGTTGGGCCATTTAGATGCCTTCTTCAGCGCGTCGTCATCCTCTCCTCGTCTAGCCAACATCGATGGCATTTCGGCGTTGAGGAGAAAGTACCGTGTGACATATATGTTGCTTGATTCCCTGGATTCTGGGTCTCCTTGGGAAAAAGTAGGTGAATGATTTTCAAAGGTGCAGATTAATAGGGCATGATAACCCTGTATTTATTCTTCGGTTTATTTTGATCCTAGGCATTAGAAGGATTTTCTTTTTGGGTGTTGCGCTGCTCTGCTAGGCATTAGAAGGATTTCATTTTTTACTGGTACGCCTGCTCTACACCGTTATCTAAATAAAATCCTAAGAAGAGTATGTCTGTAGCTAGCTTTCACTTGCTTCTGTTTTGGGAAATGTAGCAACAATACATCATGTACTCCTATGTCCTGCATATGAACGTGAGAAGAAACTGAGGTACGCCCTACTATATTAATACTAGTGACCCATGTTCAGCTAATTGTTTTACACACTTTTGTATGTGCACTGTTTAATATCGTATTAGATTTATCATTCCCCGCAAAAATAATAATATAGGGTATATGATTGTCCAGTAAAATCGAGTAGGCCAATCTATAGGCTGAAGTAAGTTAGTTTTGTTTTATCCACAGGAATGCATGTGTTTTATTACTCACTAATTATATGGGGTTTTCACACATACAAGTGGTGCATTTAACAGATTCTGAGAGGAAATAGGTTGTTTTTATTGTGTTTTTTTCATAGAAATAAAAGTCGGTTTTCAGAGGGACGTTGGTTTCAGCCTTGGCCTTCTAAAGTTGAAAGATCATGTTGTTTTAATTACTTTTGGAGGATTCCATCATTTTGAGAAAGTCAATGTCTCAGCAGCAAGCTGGCAACTTGGCCAATGATGTTGGACGAACCAATTCTTTTAGACTCAAAGTCTTGGATTGGTGTTGTATATTCTGAATTTCTTTTGTGAACAAAAGTGAGGAGTGGGAGAGGATCTGCAATTGTAAAATTTACTTGTTTTCATTGGAATTGTCTACTAATTATGAAATGATTTTTATTTCTTCTGGATTCGGTATACTATTCTTGGACTCATGAGATTGTTGTTTTATTTCAATGTTGGACGTGGTTCTGACAAAAAATGCAGGCTGTAGCTGATGGAGACTGTAGCACGCTGGTATAGTGTCAGGTCCTGATGATCATGAGTGTGTTGCATGCTTGGGGCCTGGCTCGTTGCGTGCAGTGACCCAGTGGACAACGTGGGTGAGGACCTGTAGACCGGGCACAATGGTGAGGATGAACGAGAACATGCTGACGCCTGTGCGTGCCACCACGCCCACCACCAGCTCCGACTACGGGCTTCAGCAACACATCATCCCGCTGCTTGAGGTCAGAATTCTCGTCCGCGGGCAGAGATGGCGCTCTAGGCTAGGGGCTTGGACGCCGAGGCCAAGGGAGGGGATGGCGAGGAGCTTGGAGACGAGTTGGTTGACGTGCTGGCCCAGGAGCTCCGACCGGCGGCGTCAAAGGCGATGACGTCGCCGATGGGGATGGACGGTGGGCCTAGTCATACGGCCGATTACGTTATTACAGTTCATTAGAGTAACAAACAAATTCTGTTTTTTCTCCATTTCCTTTACAGTAATTGTATAACTCGATTGTGTTTGCGTTTACGTTAAGTTCCTTGCACCGAACACTTCCTAGGTGTATACACGAGCAGCAATTATGAAAACAGTAGATGATGTGCAATTAGCAGTTTCTTATGCCTTAAAAGACAACATATTTGTGTTCCATGATACAAGTATTTGTTTGTGCTTCTTCCATAGCAGACTTCTGAAGCCAATCTGATTGCATTTGTTTGTGTATGGAAGTGCCAGTTAGTGAAAATGTTTATTAATTATATAGTTCAAAATTAGGATTTGCACATGCTTTACTAGCAAGGTGGTAAGAAATATGATTTATTCGACTTATTGCACCTAGAACTCTTGCTAAAGCTCATTTCGGTGGTCATTGGCTGTGGATTGTGGTTACTACTTAGGTCATGGGTCGTGGAGTGTGATAAATTGAGTTATTTTTTTCTAAGTGTTTATTCAAACTATTGATTGTTAAAGTCCAAAAATAGACAAGTATTCTGTAAAATGATGCAACATTTGATATGGTGGTAAAATTACTAATGGTTGCAATAGCGAAGAGCTGCTGAAGACAGACTGATTTAGAGTGTCATTGCAATTGCAAAATGCGTGGGCGGAAGTATTTTCTATTATCGCATTATGGGATAGAGCGAGGAGTAATAAAGTACAAGAAGTCCTCCTACAAGGTGAATATGGAGAAAAAATTGTTTGGCTCGGTACATTATTTATTATTTTGTAGCAATGTACTTGCTCTTACTATAATTTTTTAAGTAAATAATGGTCCATGTGGTCTTTTGTGATTCCGTTGCGTAGCACGGGCATCTTACTAGTCTATTCTAAATTTGTAACAATGAATAGGCAGTCGTATTCATAACGTAAAGATGAGATGAGATAAAACAATTGCACGACAATAGATTCCACCAGTATAGGCAGCCAATCTGTGCGTCGACTGCGTAAACGATGCCATTGTGCACTATAGCATCAGACAGAAATGTTGCCTCAACAGGATTGACGATGAGCCATAACCATGTATGGCAACCGGATTCCAGATAGACTAATCCCATGTTGAACAAGGAAATTAGCTTGTAATCCATGTAGTATTCTGATGGTGTGGGCACTTCGCAGATTACAACTTTCAGCAAACAGAGGTCGAGCCAAAAGCTTGATGCGTCTCGTGCGTAGTACGCAGGAGTGTCCGGCAGGCCGCGAGGCTCGATGGCGGCGGTATCCAACGATGGAAGGGTGATCTCTTGCTGGGTGTAGATATCCACGAGACGCCACGGACTACCAGATTGGTGGATGAGGACGATCCAGTTGGCCTTCATGCCCACCCAGTAGTGGCCGCACATGAAGGACAGGTGGACGGGTAGTGGTAGCATGTCGAGGGGCACCACGACAACCTCCGTAGAATTGTCAAGTCGGTGTCTGGGTGTAACACCCTCGATGCGACTATAGCTCCCACGTGTCGAGGCACGACTTAGAGACATAATCACATTGAAGGCATATGTCGCAAGTTAGGAAATCTTCACAAACATCCCATGTAATGTAAATAATAAAGGGGAGATAACATAGTTGGCTTACATTTGCCATGTCAATCAAGTACATAAATAACATTACATCATCCAAACACTCATGGCCCGACTACGGCGCCAAAATGAAAGAGAACCCAACATGCGACACGGTCCCGTTCACCCCCAACTGGGCACCACTACTGATCATCGGGAAAGGAAACATAGTAACGTTGAGAGTCTTCGTCGAACTCCCACTTGAGCTCGTACGCGTCTCCTGGAGCGGAATCATCAGGCCCTGCATCTGGTGTAATAGTAATCTGTGAGCCACAGGGACTCAGCAATCTCACACCCTCGCGATCAAGACTATTTAAGCTTATAGGTAAGGCAAAGCACGCGCGAGAAACTAGAGAGCAACCTGCGCAAACATTACTCCGACACCGTGTCCACTTCCCGGACTCCGTCGAGAAGAGGCCATCACGGTAACACACTCAGTTGATTCATTTTAATTAAATTATGGTTCAAGTTATCTACAACCGGACATTAACAAATTCCCATCTTCCCATAACCGCGGGCACGGCTTTCAAAAGTTCAATCCCTGCAGGGGAGTCCCAACTTAGCCCATGACAAGCTCTCACGGTCAACGAAGGAATAGACCTCCTCATAAGACGTTCCGATCAGACTCGGTATCTCGGTTACTCAAGACACTTCGACAGGTTAAAACAAGACCAGCAACACCACCCGAATGTGCCGACAAATCCCGATAGGAGCTGCACATATCTCGTTCTCAAGGCACACTCAGATAGGTCAAGCTACGAGTAAAACCAACCCTCAAGTTTCCCCGAGGTGGCCCCGCAGGCTGCCCGGTTCGGACCAACACTCAGAGGGAGCACTGGCCCGGGGGGGGGGGGTTAAAATAAGATGACCCGCAGGCTCCGGAAACCCGAGGGAAAAAGAGGCTAGGTGGCAAATGGTAAGACCAAGGTTGGGCATTGCTGGAAAAGCTTTAATCAAGGCGAAATATCAAGGGGTTCCCATTATAACCCAACCGCGTAAGGAACGCAAAAATCCGGGAACATAACACCGATATGACGGAAACTAGGGCGGCAAGAGTGGAACAACACACTAGGCGAGAGGCCGAGCCTTCCGCCCTTTACCAAGTATATAGATGCATTAAGATAACAAGATAATATAATGATATCCCAACAAGTAAATAAAAGGTGTTCCAACAAGGAACGACCTTCAATCTTCACCTGCAACTAGCAACGCTATAAGAGGGGCTGAGCAAAACGGTAACATAGCCAATCAACGGTTTGCTAGGACATGGTGGGTTAGAGGTTTGACATGGCAATTTAAGAGGCTTGCAAGCAAGTGGTAGGCATCGTAGCAATGACATAGCAAAAGAGCGAGCAAAACTAGCATAGCAAAGATAGTAGTGATTTCGAGGGTATGATCATCTTGCCTGCACAGTTGTCAGAGTTGACTGGATCCTCGAAAGCAAACTCAACGGGCTCCTCGTTAGCGAACTCATCTCCCGGCTCTACCCAAACAAGACAAACAAGTAACAAGGATACAATCAACCACGTGCAAGGATCAAGCAATATGATGCAATGATGATATGCTATGCGGGATGCGATGCGGGATGCAAAATGCAAGATATGACAGGGAATGCATGAACCTGGCCTCAACTTGGAAAGATGAGATGAAATCGCTTGAAAACGATATAAAGAACGTCGGAATCGGAGCTACGGTTTGGAAATGGCAAGCGATTCAAAAATGACACCGGTCTGCGATTTACAGCAAGTAGGCATCTAAATGCAATGAAATGAACATGCTACAACACTCAAACATGACAACAAAATACATGGCAGGGATGCACACAAGATGCTTAACAAAATTCTAGCACTGAGCTACGGTCAATTCATCCATTAGGAGGTTCAAACAAGCATGGCAAAAACGCAAATGGTAAAACAGATCTCAGACTTAGTGAAATTAACACTTGTCTGAAATTTCAGATCATATAGCCCTCTTCGGAGCAACAAAACAACATGCTACAGGACCTGAACATGACAAAGAAAGACATGGCATGGAGCTACTCAACAAGCTTAACAAAAGTCCCTTAGTGACCTTGAGCCAAAAGGGATCACAAAATATACTAACAAGCACACGAACATAGCAAAAACATAATCAGTTTTCCGACTTAGTGAAAACTGGGACATGCTGAAACATAACTCACGAAGGCATGTTTACGAGCTCGATGCACTCACCACGGTGCAAGTCATGGCAAGAAAAGCATACACCCCTTAAGAAGGCACAAAATTCAAGCTAGACATGGCAAGAACAATGGCATAGCATGCACGGATCAACTACAATAACATCGGCAAAATCGCAAACAAGTTGACGATCTGCCCAGATTTGCAACGAAGCAAAAGTAGAGCTCGATTGACTCAAGCTAGGGTGCTCCATAATTGCAAACAAAGACATGGATGGATGGACTACTACAAGATTAACAAAACATCCTTACTGATCATCCTCAAAAGAGGCACGGGTCACTAGGAAACAACATGAACATATGGCATCGTGAGATAAACAATCCCAGGACAGTGAAATCACTAAGTCCTTGAAAACAGAATTAGCAAGTGCACCACTTTGCAATCTTGCACAAGTCACCACACACATCCTAAAAATACATGGGTTGCGCCTCTGGAGAGATGACAAAACCCTTAACAAAACACATGTAGAACTCACGGTCATATCATGCACACATTAATCATGGCAAAAATGACAAAAGTGCTAAACGGAGTAGCAGATCTGACAATTAACTTAAGTAGCCCTCTTCTAACAGCATTTCGGGCATCAAGATGAGCTCAAATGAAAATGATGCAATGGAATGAAATGATGTACTCTCTGAGGTGAATATTTTAATATGCTATATGCATGAATCGGAGCTATGGATGCAAAGTTACGGAGCTACGAACATAAGCACATGGATCTGAAAATCCGAGGACTTGGAGAAAATTTTGACCTCCTAGGGTTTACTGTAGCTCCGATCCAGATCCAGATCGGCGGCGCGCCCTTCGAGGTTGACCGGGGAGGATCTCGCCAGAGACGGGGCGGCGGCGGCCGGAGCTCGCCGAGGCGGCGCGGCGCGCCGGAGTGGCAGCGGCGGTTGTGCGAGGCGGGGCGGCCGGAGCGGGCGGCGAAGGCGGGCGGCGGCGGCTGACGGCGATGGCGCAGGGCGGCGC
>NC_041382.1:505197463-505207001 GCF_002162155.2 Triticum dicoccoides | reverse complement strand
GGCGGCGATGTGGGGCTCGCCCGGGCCACGTGGCGGCTGCTGGTTGGCTGGCGGAGGCGGCGGACGTGTCCGGCCGGGGACGGACGTGTCCGGCCGGCGCGAGGAGGACTTTTCTAGGGTCTGGACGAGGAGATCCGGGATTTCGGGGGAGGGGCTATTTATAGGCATAGAGGGAGCTAGGAGAGTCCAAATGAGGTGCGGTTTTCGGCCACGCGATCGTGATCGAACGCTCTAGGACATGGAGCAGAGTTTGGTGGGTTTTGGGCCAAATTGGAGGGGTGTTGGGCTGCAACACACACGAGGCCTTTTCGGTCCCTCGGTTAACCGTTGGAGTATGAAACGAAGTCCAAATGATACGAAACTTGACAGGCGGTCTACCGGTAGTAAACCAAGGCCGCTTGGCAAGTCTTGGTCCAATCCGGAAATGTTTAATCCCCACACACGAAAGAAAAGTAGAATTGACCACCGGAGGAGAACGAAGCGCCGGAATGCAAAACGGACAACGGGGAAAATGCTCGAATGCATGAGATGAACACGTATGCAAATGCAATGCACATGATGACATGATATGAGATGCATGACAACGTCAACAACACACTGAGACAAAACCCGAACCCGAGGAAATAAATATAACTTAACGCCGGAAACGGCAAGAGTTGGAGTACAAATAGGGAAAGTTACATCTGGGGTGTTACACTGGGCCACCTGCGAGGATCGGGCATCAGCAAGCAGGGTGTATTGAAAAGAGCCGGCTGGTTGCAGACGAGTAGACGACACAAAGACACCGAGCATGCGGCCAGATGGACGGTGCTAAGTAGGTCCATACGATTACAGATCTGCTCCAAGAGAACATCGGGGAGGGAATTCCAATTGCGGCTCTGCGTGTCAGTCAATTCTGCCATTGGAGTTTTCGGTGCCTGCGAGCCAGCGGGGAAGTGGATTCGGGCGGGCGAGCGAAGAAGCTTCTCCTCGTGTGGCCGAGCAGTGAGCGGGGGGATATGGTACACGTGAGCTACCAAGGAAGATAGCGCGGGTGGGCGAGTAGTGAGCGGGGGAAATGGTGTGCGGCCGACGATGGGGAAGAGAGGAGGAAGAAGAAGAGAGGAGGAAGAAGAGTGGAAGACGGGGAAGAAAGTGCATTAAATCTCAATTCTACTACTACTACCAGGATATACCGTCCTTCGTAGTGTAAATAGTTACACCGATGACATGTGGGTCTACCACAAGAGGGTCCATATGTCAGTTAATGGAGGACAGAAGCATGCTCTACTGGCAAACATGATGTCAGTACTGGGTAAGGCTGATTTAGTAACACCAACACGATGGTTCAACTTATTAATTAAGTGTCCCATCCGATGCAGTGTGTATTGTCCCTTCACTGCGAAGACTAGTTGAATAGTTCTCTCTGACCGAGATGGGGAATAATGGATCGCGAAGACTTCCTTTCTACATTATCCCTATGCCTCTACGCTCACTTCACTCATTTTGCTCCCTTATGTAGTCACTTGTTGAAATCTCTAGAAAGACAAATACTCCGTATTTGGGAACAGAGGGAGGATTTTACTCCGTATTTGGGAACAGAGGGAGTATCACCATATGGAGGGAACAGAGGAAGCTTGAATTATGAACATGTCAATGGGAGGGAGTAAGCCCCATGCATGCATGCATGCAACATGCAACACTCACACATACACATGGACGCACGCAACACTCACGCACCCATGCGGTACACAGCACACGACGCAACACACATGCTCACGCTCAAGTGCTCAACCTACTCCCTACGTCCGTGAAAGACTGTACATTTAGAGACTTACACATTGACCAGGGCATAGTTAACACCCAAAAGTAGCAGACTTATGTGTGCATGCGACCCTTGAGAGAAGAAGATTAAGGGAAGGTCGTTGCATGTTATAATTAAGGATAGACATGTAGCCTATACCTAGAGCACAAGTTGGTGCATTAGTCAATCAATATCGATTTAGATTAAAGGCTAAATGCATTGGAAGTGTAGATGTACTACACTCTTTGTTTTTTAGCCGATGTACACTCTTTGTTGGAAGACCGAGGGAGTACACATGCATGCACTCACATACACAGCCAGGGTGGTTCGCGCGCAAGGGTTGGACTTATGTTGCGCCTGCGTAAAGTTTTGTTTAACTGATTTCTTTGCTCTGCCAACTGACAGGTGGGACCCAGAAACTAGGTGACAATTTAACCAGTCAACAAAGTGCCACGTCGACTATGTGGCCGGTCAGTAGGGTGCAATACGGTGCTCTACGATGAGCTAGTGATCGTATAATCACCGCCAAACTATATATAGTGACCGTAAAGAGCGTATTGTTACATACGTTGACCGCCAGTGTATTTTTCTCATTTCAAATTAAGCCATATTAACTAGAAAGGACGCAGTATGGACTTAGTACTAGTACTACTTTGATGTGTCTCATCAACTCGCCGAACAAGGAGAAGCTTGCTTATTACGCCTCTCCCTCGCCCACGCGCGCGGTGGTTTGTAGGACGAGGAGAGGGTTTTGACTACAGGCCCTCTCCCTCTCCCTCGCCCTCGCCCTCGCGGTGGACGTGCAGCAGTTCAATCGGTGTCAGATTGCCAGAAGCATATTGCAAAGAGCCAAGCGCAAGGTTTTATAGGAGTTGTCATCCTAGTAGGAGTGTACTACTCCCTCCTTTCCGGTTTATAAGCCTCATCTCAATAGCAAACAATGCTACTGTATGATGTCGCCACATCACGTATATCCAAAGTTGTGTCACTTTTTTTTCTCAAAGAGCGTGTTGGAGCCCGTGCAACAACCACACAAGTTGCACGTACACATAACACATTTACTAGTAATAAATTCTAAAGGACAAATGTCAGTATGCCACACAAGTTCATCTCCAATTCATGTGATAAATTTGTGCATGACTAGTCTACATATATTCACAACGCTACCGTTCACAATTTACCATACTCCACTTACACGTTATAGATGGGCTACATGTCCGCCTCCAGGTTCCAGTCCCAGGTGTTCTTCATGGATGGCACGATCCATAGCGGTGGGAAATGGGAATCATTGTCGCAGCTTTCTAGTCCGGTTCCACACGATGGAGACTCATCCAAGCTGAAGCGGCATAAATCAAGGATAGCGTGTCCCAGCATGTCGTTCATCCGGCGGTGCGCACTGAAGACACAACCATGCTTCATGAACGGCAGGCCTTCCGTGTCGTGCACGGAAGGTGGCATCCACTTCACAATGGGGTAGCTGTCCCAATGAAAAGCGAGTACTCTCCAAGAGTGTTCCTCGGCACCCACGTAGCATCACGGGGGTCGAACTCGGCGCCGTTCATCTGGTACACACGGCATCTCAGATCTGGACACATGGTGACGTACATAGTGAAGGTCCATACATAATAATGTTGTGCTCAAATATGGCGGTCAGTAATTCTGTGCAGCAAATAGTACTACTCCGGTATAGAGGAAGTAAAATAACCAGCTTATTATATATAGCCACTCTTGGCTACATGGATGAGATAGTAAGACATGGAAAAACAAAAGTGGTGGCAGCTAGTGGGTGCAAGCCTTCAAGGGCCTAGCTAGATATACGCGTCCTCCAAGGTAAAAAGTACTCCTACTATTGCGTAAGTAGAGTACCAGTACAACAATGAAAGATAAGGCGAGAGAGTTAAAAAATGGAATACCTTGGTAGATGGTGACGGTCCGATCGTGGTAGATTGTGTGACCATGTTGCACATCAGTGGTACCATGGTAACGACTGCTAAGATAGTTGATACAAATATGCCAAAGTCAGCTACAAGGTTCCAGGTTCGAACGAATCGCGGATGCAAATGCACATCCAGGATCGGCGATCTTATTTTGATCGCGAGATGACTGGTCCCTGCAAAATAATGGAGTACCGTTAGGATGCAAATGATGGTTTGTGCATTCCGTTTGTAATCTCCCATACTGTAGGATGGCAACCAGATGAAACAAGTGCCCTGGCTTATCACCGCGAAGATGCGGCCTAGATAGCGCACGGTGTCTTTGAACGTGTAGGGGTACAAATCTGCCGCCGCCAACATGCGCCAGCCTCTGCCATTACTGCCTCTTGCATTGATGGCAATCCTTATGTCAAACACCGTGATGAGATAGTAATCGTCGTAGCCGCGTCGCTTTGTCGGTGGGTCCGCAATTGCTATCTTCTTCAATCTCGTGTAGGCATCATCATACGTATTCAAGCCCAGCCAGTCCGGAAGGCCGATCCCAACGGTGGAGAAGGGGTCTACCGGAACGGCTGCACTGCTGTGGATGTTGTGCAAAATGATGGTGGTATCCGGCCGGAGGTACACAAGCCAATCTCCGTTGGCACCGACCTAGACCTATATATAAGACGGTGGGCAGCGGAGAAATTGCGGGATGGAAATGGAATAACTAAGTACTACATGATCAAACTCCATTACTGACCTGCTCATCGGACAAAATCCGACTACCTCTCAACGTCGGCAACTCTACTGGAGTCAATGTGCAATCATAGCCAGGGAGCGGTGGACTGTTCGAAGGATTGTCCCATAGAAGAACCTTCTCCTCGAGGACGCATGGAAGACCAACAAGCATGGCCTTTTCCCACGCCTTTTTAAGCACCGTCTTGAAAAAGTTGGTGCAGGAAGCACCGAGTCTTGCGGCGGTGAGGACGTCGGAGCAGCGTGCGATTTCTCCCAGAGGATCGTTGTCCAAGGTCTCCCAGCCCCGACAAGGAGGAGAACCGCCTGGCGAATCCATGGGAGCAGCGACAAACTACCTTCTCTTTGGGGGGAGGGAAACTGGCGAGGAGGAGATAAGAGCGTAGTAACCGCAGGGCCTCATCCCTTCCAACTGTAGATCGTTCCTTAGCAAAGGGGTGAGGCTATTATTTACTACTAGTACTAGCATTATGGGACGTTATGGGATTGCATTATACTGTAAATAATAGCAGTAGAAAGAAAATTTTGGCACTAGCTAGTAGTTTTTGGCGTGGATTAAGAAATTTTGGGTATGTTTTTGCTATTTTTTTGTACACGCCAACTAGTGTCAAAAAACGTCTTACATTATGTGATGGAGGAGTACGTACTTGTACTGTAGCAGTACTAGTACTACTTTATCAACTAGTATTGCGATGTACTGTACTTCTAGTATAGTGCACCAGTTTTGAACTCTTAAATCTCAGGGCCAAGGAGCTACAATTGGAAGTGGAGGGTACTACATACTGTTCTCTAGAACCATCGCTATACTATCAATGCAGGGAAAGTCCTGCGTAGTGGCCTAGTGGGTACTCTCGATGCTCTATTAAGCCTCTCCTCTCACATAGTTGGCCTACTCAGCCGCTCCTCTCACGCACACACTAGCAGCCTATTTATCAGCGATGGTTACTGCGGGGGCAGAACATTTGAGTAATTTGATACAGCGAGACTAGGCTTTTCGCTTCCATTTGTGGAGGTGTAATGGATCTCGTCGAACTTTGTTAGTAGTTCCTTCTTTATGAATGAGATTAAGCAAAGCTTTTGCCTCCGTTTCAAAAAACACGTTAAGAGGAATTTATTTTATAGTAGAGCCGATAATGGAGTGAAGTCCATGTGTGCAATGCCACAAGCTACAGAGTAGTAATAGAGCACTTTACGTACAGAGCCATATTGCACAGTTTCCAATGCCTCGCCAGGCTTTTCCGGCTCCTCGGGCTTAATTGGGAGGCGCTAGTTTAAATATGCTACTAGCTGATGAGGAAGCTGCAAGCGAAGTGCGGCTAGGGCGAGCACGCGAGCCACGAGATGCTGGGAAGGAAAACCCGTTCACGTGGCTTGACTATCCAGTGCACCCATATTGTGGTGCCGCACGTCCGTTTGACTTCAAAACTCAAAGTACTCGTGTAAAATATTGGCTCGCAGCGAAGTTACTATTTAAAAAAGGCAGCCGTGCGTTCGGCCGGGATCGAACCCACAAATGAGGTATACACTTCCGCGACCACTAGTAGTACTCGTTGGAGTACAACGCAACCTAGAATCGCCTTTTGTCGCTAGTAGTACATTGTTCCTTACAAGAAACCCCTAATGATGCAAGAAACCACTAATAATGCCAAGAAACTACTACCACTTGCATACGTGCCAGACTTAAGATAAGACTACCTTATCAACCATTGTACATGCTCTTACCAACCAGCCCTACCAAGAAACGACTACTCTACAAAGTGCCGTTATAGGGACATTTCAACCCATGGCCCTGTTTGGATACATTTGTTGTCAATCTAACCCTGCCATCCAAACACCACTTTCGTTAGAGTTAGTTCAGGGTTAGAATCTCACTCTAACCTCTGACTTAGAGTATCCAAACAGGGCCCAGGTCGCCCATGAAGTCAACGCCTTCTATTCGATCGGGTGTTACGACTTGTGGGACCAACATGTCAGTCTGCACAAAAATCCCCGAGTGACCTCCTACCTCCGGCCTGTCCACCAAGTCATCCTCGGCCATGGGACGCAGCTACCACCGCCGGCAGAAGGCGAGGTCAAAACCGCGGAGCCCATCTTGCGGCATCCTGGATGCCAGCTCCGTCCGGCGCTCGCGGCCGCTAGCTAGCCAAGATAGCTCCGTCCAGCTGCTTGTCTGCAAGGTTTGCTAGCTAGATTGGCACGGCGGTGCGGTGGCTTGCTCACACGCGCCGCGCTAAGGCCAGCCATCTGGCTCGAGTGAAGGCTAGTGCGGCGGCTTGCTCGCTCATGAGTCACTATCGGGCCAGCCTACCAATCCGTGCGGAGGCCAGCGCGGCGTACGGCCCGTCCAGCAGAGCGGCGGCCAACTCGCTCATCACCGGCTCCACCGATGAACACACATCAGTACTGTTTGAAGTAATGTTCAGGAAAAATAATGATTTGAGGGGGAATAACAGGATAAAAGGTCATATGTGGGTCCCTTGTGTCAACGGTCAAACAAAATGTGTTGGTTTAAGCTGCCTCGTCGGCATGGACGTGTGGACCAACCCTGTCATAAATGGGTTTAAACTAACCTAGTCGGTACCCCCTCTGTCCCATAATATAAGATGTTTTTGCAAGCTAAACAAGCTTGCAAAAATGTCTTACATTGTGGGACGGAGGGAGTACTAGGTAGTAGTTTTTGGCGTGGATTAAGAAATTTTGGGTATGTTTTTGCTATTTTTTGTAAAATAGATTCTTCCTAGGGCTGGTTGAAAGTGGTAGTTTTTTGTTAAATACTCTACATATTGTAAGTAGGACTGAAAGTTAAGCTTTGGAACCCAATAAGCAAGGCTAGTTACATAGTGCATATGTGTACATGATTGAAAGTAAATATCAACCAGGAGTGACTAATATCTTGATGGAAAACTCGAAACTATGGAATACCAGGAAAAAATTCATGGTTGGAAATACTAGCAATGTTCATGTGCATTGCAACGAATCATAATTATAATAATACTTATTCATAAACTTGATACAAAACACTCTAATTTTGATATACATATATCACTAGAGATATATTATGTTTCAATTAGAATCTATTCCTTGGGTTGTTTTGGTGAGGTCAGGGAGGGATGTGGTTGGTTTTAAGATACTAATTATGGGTTTTTCTGCAAATTGATAGACAAGTGGGATGTTGGTGAGAAAAGGCAACAACTTACCTCACAGTCGTTAGATGTAGATCGAATGGCACAAATGATGGATGGCAGACACACCATCATCACCAACTTAGTCTTCTATAGGAGTACTAGCAAGATTCATGCATTGCACGGAACATCAAGATGCATTTTTTTTATAAAACACTTGTTGTGATTGACCCATGCGGGAGTAATCCCATGTGTAAAAACTAATGATATCTCGAGAAATAGGAGATAAGGTGAAGAGGAGTGGGGCGTGGTGGTGATTGATGGTCGGACTGAGCGGAGGAATGGGGATTGACGACGCCGGCAGTGACCACCATGCCAGTTTGTTCTAGAGGCTTCCTTTCTTAATTGATCAACAATGAGGTTGTTGGAGATAAGGATGAATGAGGGAAGTCCTTGTCTGCAAATGTGGAGAGGGGTGCGGGTATCTATTAGTTTAATTTCCATCCATCAGATATAGATCAGATGGTCTATATGGCAAGATGGCACGCGTACCATCATCACCAACTCGGTTTTTTATAAGAGAAGAAATATAAGTGTGGAGAGACAAACATATTATTGATACTTATTTCCGTGAACTAGCATCTACATTCTATTCAATGCCTCAGCATGTGAGGCCTTAGCACAATGACTTCTCGACTGTGTAAAACAAAGGTTTTCCTGTCGCCGATAAGGAGGGGGAGACGTCGGCGCGCTTTTTGGCTTGCTCTAGTCCTAGTAGTCATACTAGGTGGTCTAAGCACGTGTAGATTTATTCTTTTTCACGTCTCGTGTTCGTCGTACTGCCATGACTGTTGATGAATAGACGATAAGTTATTCACGGGGAAACCCTTGTTGAGCGTGTTTGCGAGAGAGAGAGAGAGGTAGTGTGCGTGTGTGATATGTCTAGAGACTGAGGCAATGATAACAGATTCTTTGTTTCTATGTGTGTGGAGGATAGAGAGAGACATGTACATGGGGCTTTGTGTTGTGTAACATGGAGACACATATACATAATTAGAGAGTGAGTGTGTGAGATACACATGCAGACATGGGGAGAGATGAGGATCCAGATTAATGGGTGTTTGTGCGTGTCTGTGTATGTTTGTTCGCGCGTTTGTGTGTGAGAGGGAGTGTGTGTATGTGGAGTAGAGAGACCACTAATGATGTAAGCCTAGTATAAGGGAAGGGGGAATGGTGTGACATGTGTAGTAGCGATGGCATGGGTGCGGGCGGGGGGAGCATACTATTTGGAAGAAACATCGAGTGTGTGTGGGAGAGGGGTGTGAGAGCAAGAGAGAGAGAGAGGGAGAGGGAGCTAGTGACAGAGAGAGAGAGAGAGGAACAGAGGGGGCGAGAGAGGGGCGTTTGTGTCCATAAATGGCGTATAGATAGGGAGACAATGTCGATGTTGTTTGAAGTTGGCCTATGTACGGAGACGCAAGGGAAGCGAGTCATCGTGTGTGTGATAGGGACTTCATGAGAGATCTAGAATAGATGGTGTAGAGAACAATGTGCGAGATCGAGAACGATGATACATTAGGGAGCTATTGAAAGAGTCAAGACATATATGTATACAGGGAGGAGCTGGGGCGGGTCCGTATGTGGGAGAGATAGAAAGAGGAGAGTGGTGCACAAGGAGATAAAGTGTGATTGTTTGCAGTGGGGGTGGTGTGTGAGGTGAGTGTGCGAGAACCACGTAACTAGGGAGATAGACGTTTGGGGGCGACGTTTTGTGTGTATGGGAAAGATACACTCTACATAGTGCGTGTGCTTGGGAAAGAGAGATGCCGGGAGACCTAGCTAGAGAGTGGGGGAAGAGATGTGCGCATGCCCAATAGACAAAGTGATAGAGACCTATATTGGGGTCCGAACTTTAGAAGAGAGAGGGGTGTTAAGGTGCTCGTGTGTTGGTGTTTGGGGGA